>NC_139241.1:74797979-75397979 GCF_977018435.1 Lepisma saccharinum
CCGTGAGAAGAGTTCACAACGCTTCCTTTCTGCATGACTTACCTTCAGTCAATGAAACGGTAATGAGGGAACTTTAAAAGCTTCTCCGATATTGCACAGTTCACTTGAGTAAAATAGGAAGCAAAAGAGAGAAAAAAAATCAAGAGCAGGAGTAACCAATGTTTGTTGTTCCTTTAGATATCTCAATGTATATTTCGATTGTAACAATTCGTATAATTGTCAATGTTTTCTTTGTGTTCGGGATAGTGAAGTCCAGGCACAACGCTAGAGGGGGAAGGGAAGGGGATGGATGGGTGGGTGCCCCGATAGACCAGTTCCCTCCAGGAAACAAAAAAAAAAGACAAACTCTTTTTAACCCAAATACGCTTTTTTGTTCGGTACTTTTTCGGTTTCAATTTTTCAGCCTGTCACATCGCACAAAATGCAGTGAATAAGAATGATATACAGTCATGGGAAAAATACTTCTCCCATAGAGCCTTAATACCAGTAGTCTTATGGGGGAAATATTTTGTACACTGACCAGTATTACCTTTGCCGTCAGTTGTACGTCCTTTACCCTCTCTGGCGTCGTCACTGTTAGACATAGTAGTTTCCTAGTGTCGGAATACTTAAATAAATTTGTGCATCTTAAAACCTGAACTACTCTGAAATGTTGTAGACTGAGATGTATAAGCATATCCAAGCAAATTGCGCATTCATTTTGTTTTATACACTACGAAGCTCCATAATATGAATAAAACATCAACGAAGCAGACCTTGAAAAAAAAATGGACATACAGAATAAAAATAGCAACAGGGCCGGCTCTACCGTACGTGTAACACGTGCATTTGTACGGGGCGGCAAGCTGTATAAAAATGGAAGCTGCATTATTTGAGGCAGTTTGGTCGTCTTGGGGCGGAGAAAATTCAAATTAAATCCATTTGCATATGCAGTATAAATCAGAAACGGATAAGAAAAGCGAAGAGTAACTGCGAAAGGAAGAGGTGCCGGTGAGGTGTGGGTGTATTACAACGCTATCTATTGTTTGATCGCACGCCAGTCCTCCGCCCCCTCCCCCTGTTATCGAGGTTTGAGTTAAACTGACGTGTCGCATTCGGTAGTCGGAAATAGAGCTGCATTGTTCTTTGACGTGTTGATCGCGAAAGGTGCTGATGATAGGTATTGCCGAATCGCACAAGACGCAATAGTAAGTAAGTTTTTGTCGTTGCTGGTTGCACCTCATTTACGATCTTCTGTGTAACGATAGTACAGGTAGTGTATGTCGTGTGTGAGAACGCGCTATCGGGTTTGGGTGTGAGAATGTATTGAGAGACTTGTGTATTTGTGCTGTCATTAAAACAACTGGTTTGTCAAGTCGTCGTAAGAGATTTAAATATTATTTGTTGTATTTGTAATTGTAAACTAAGGTATGTCTGATAAAAGGGAAAACTCTCGGGTGTAGAATATCGTAAACAAAAACGAGAAAAAGAGCGCAATATAGAAAAACAAAGTAGAGGGAATGGAAGAAACCATAGAAGATGGACTCACCATTTTTACTAGAGAATTCACATTCCATGAAATGAGAAGCTGGCAAGAAAACTTTAGAGAGAAAATGGAAGGAGGCCAAAGAAATAGAAAAGAAAGGAGAAGACATCATGAATTGGAATGGAGGACTCAAGATAAACAAGGAATGGAAGAGTGTGTTAGAGAAAGTTGAAAGGATGAAGAAAAGGAATGAGGAAAAAAGAAGTATGAAGAAGGAAGGAAGAAGAGAAAAGAAGAAGACCAGAGGAGGAGGTATTCATCCATAACCAAAAAGGCAGGAGGGGAGGGGGAGTGGTATGCAGGTGGTTCTAGACTCTTGCTAATCTTGACCTGCCAATCACCTGTCAGTGTAGTAGACCCATTATTCAACAACTGTCAGGAGGTGATACCTTTAATTCCTTTGGAGAAATCTTCCTAGATAAGGACTGTCAACTAGATTTGTTGTTGTGTGGCTTGTGACCCTGCTATGTGTATGTAATCTTTCTGTGTGTAGTGTATTTCATCATTTTAGTTTAGTTCTTCGTCTGAGGAAGACCCTGATACAGGGTCGAAACGTTACGTGTTAAGTGTTTTTATCTTAATAAACTGCCTTGGTCAGCAACTTATTTGTTTTAGGACAACAGAAGTGAAAATGAAGGGGTTGCAGGTGAGCTGCAAGAATTAAACCCGTTTCCCTCAAATTTCAGAATTCAAATTTTTTTGAAGTTCTAGCTCTATCATTTCAGCATTGTCTCCCTGTTGTATTTTTGTAAAAATGAGAATAAATTTTTGAAAATGTGTTACAAATTTTGGTTTTTGAACTTCTATTAATCGAACATGCCAGAAATTTCGGCGGGGTTTGAACCCTAAACTCCCCAGCCTAAATACGGCCATGGAGCTTTGCACAAATTTCTGAAACTTGAGGCAAGCGATGTAGTGAAAGCCGTATAATTCGAAACCGGTGATTCTGAACTCGTGGCAGGTTGTTCTAATTGCGATCCTGATGATAGTGGTGTATTTCAGCAAAAAGTGAAACAGAATCTTCTTTTGTCGGTGCTCAGGATGTAGTGGAACTGTATGAAGAATATACAGATCCAGCAGATTGGAATTCACATTTGAGTGTCGCTGAAAGAGTGGAGATCGTTTAAAAATTGCCCGAGTCTGCTGCCACGCACGTGTCAGCAGTAAGAATGAGCGTCAAATTTTCTGCCACGTAATTCGTCTGCTAAAAGGATGTTACAAATCTTAAGAACAGGTGAAGACGAGGAAAATGCAAGTTAATGATTAGTGGCAATGAATGTACAGCTAATTTAGAACCTTTTTCTTTAGAAAGCATTTAGCGATATTATTTTAATGCTAACAGAACCTAATCTAACTACGAGAGCATTTACGTTTATTAGTAGAAGAATGCTAAGGGACCTAATCTTAAAACATTTTTGTCAAAGTAAAGCTACAATTTCACAGTATGTGTTACAGACGTAATTGCATACATAGCATGATGAAATCTCGACAAAACAAAGACCGAGTCTGCTGCCACGCGCATCTCTTGAGGTTCCAGCAGAAAAAGAACGTGGCAGCAGACACTACCTTAAAAATTTAGACTATGGTTCTGTTTTTCGCAACTTTGCAAATAGAAAAGCTAGAAAAGTTCATTTGCAAGCTTTCCAACTTAAGGAGGGAAAGGTACAAAGTGAATAGTGTAATCATGAAGAAATCCTGGTTTACTAGGCGTACATAATTGTATATACATAGTTTATTGTAAATAGTGATGAAGTGAAGATATGTTACTTCATGTACAACGTTCTGGAAAATGTACATAATGGACATTTCCACTTTGATATGAAAAACGTTTTAAATACATTCATTTTACAGAAAATGACACAAACATGAGATGTGCAAAATATCTCGGCGATATTTGTTTCGGTTCTCGAGAAACACGCCTTCAAACACCGCTGAAATTCACCTACTACGTCACGGATTTGAAAACGTCCTCTCCACAGACAGGAGGTCCTCTGACGTCATCACTTAGAAATGCGTGCAGGCGGAGCTTCTGCTCGTCCCGTCAACTTAGCATGAGGCACGGAAGCGACAGAAAATTCACTTGTTACTGTGTAAAACCAGTATCTTACAACTTCCAGTGCAAAAATCTATGCTCCATTTCTTGGAGATGAATTATGCCCTAGCAGTATAGTAGTATTTACTATAATTCAGCCACTCGGTAGAGGGTTTTCCCATTAGGGTGACAAAGCACACCTTGTAACAGTCAATGGCTGAACACGTGAACAGCCTTGTTCATTGCGAATACATAGGTTAGTTCTGACTGGCAAGAACTTAATGTTATAGGAATGTCTTTTCTGGAATTACATTTATTTTCGTCGTAATATTTTCTTCACAAATTTTAAGATAATACTTTTAGAACACACTGGTTTACACGCCAATTTCTGCAATATAGGAGGTGATACGGTATAAAAAGGTACGGTGAGTTTTTAAATTTTCTGCAGTAAATGACAGTTTTCTTCAGTTAATATATATATTGCAAATTTTTGTATTTAGCCTACTTTTACGTCGCTTTTCCGTTCACTTTGTTTAACCGCAACGATGAGAACGCATGGTTAATTTATTATGTATCATCTCTAACATCACATTTCTTCCCACTTTTGGCTAATCGCTACAATGAAGATGAATAACTACAAGCAGTATTCGAAGTCGGGGTGCAGGAGTACACCCCCCCCCCACACACACACACACTACCACCAACTGCATAATCTAAGTATCACCCAACCTGCCATGATAAGAGACGAACTTTTTCTTCTGTCCCATCTCATTTCGAAAACATTCACTTGTCCCATTTACTTTTATGAGACGAGACGGAACATGCCTCGTCTCGTGAGCAACACTAACATTAACAATAGAAGCATCCCCCTAGCTGTCCCCAAAGTCTCGAGCAAACATCCTCCCATGTAACAATTTCCAGTTCAATAAAATGTTACTCACAAGGAAACAGTCATACCCAGGTAGAGAGTCCAACCTGGAACATGCGACTTCCTCAGATAAATCATGAAATTTGTGTATAATAATTACAACGCCAGTTCATTCCTGGTAGTTCTGAATCTGCAGTTTGGTTTACATATATAAGCAGGATAATATTTAGTTTTCGAGGGCTGTACCGTCGAAACGAGGAGTAAAAGAAATTAAAAAAAATATTAAGAAAGTTTTTGTTTGTATTTATAATGATAAGCCTTTGCATACGTTGTTAATTCTACATTTTTCTAGACTTGAGACGAGAACGAGAATTGCCTCCCAAACCGAGACGGATGTTTATAAATTGAGACGAGACTGTCAATGAGACATTTACAAATAAACACGAGACAGATATTTACAACTCTCAACGAGAATGAGACCAAGGCTGCCATGTCTCGTCTCGATAGGATCCTTAGTGGTGAAGTTGTGAACCAACCAATTAATGCGTTCTGGGTAACGAGATGAGACGGCTTTTTTCTCAGTACAAAATTCAAAATAATTATATCGTACCATTTCAGTATGGGATATTGTTATACACATGGGGGTATATATAGTTCACGGGGGGAGGGATGGATCAACTTTTGGTATGATTGGGGTTTCTTTATTTCGTAAGTGAAAATCCAGGACACTGCTGGCCGGAAGCTTGTTGGGGAGCATGGGGGGAGGGGATGTTGGACCCGACAAAGTTGTGTGTTTGTAGTCACGAAGTATTGATACTTTTCTGTTCATCTTGTGTCACTACGTGACATTTCTTTAATATGATTCGAGGGGGAAAAATAACTGATTTGACAGTCTCAATGCAGTTTCTTATCGCAGAAATTCCGAAACTATCAGGAAATTGCAGATATTGGTCTGCAGTCCCATCTGGTGTGTGGGATTACGAAATTTCCTTCCCATCCGTATCCCGTCCTATACGTCTCTAATTTAAGAGAATGAAATAAGTCCGAAGGATTTTTTTATGAACAAGCGGATAGAACAAGGAAACTGGTAATTTTAGTGAACCAAAAAAAGAGGGGGAGGTTGAACCCGTTGAATCCCCCTTAAATACGCCCATGGTTATACACATTATTTCCTTGTAATAATACATAAACTAAGTATAGATATGTACTGTGCAACGAATGTAATCTTCTCAGTGTATTTTCTCTTATCTGCACAAAAATATTTGATCATAATTTGCGCAACAGAAATGGAACACAAACTGAAATTGCTTTATGGAAAAGAAAGTTAAATAGGCTTTATAAGTAAAGTGAAGAATGTGAAAATTCCTATTTTGCACTACATAGGTTACGGTAAATATCGACAAATATAAGTTTAAAAAATATTTTGAGTGTCTGGTCAGCAACCAATTTTATAAGCAATATTTTTCGCATGACCTGAGAACACACACGCAGCTGAACCCTTTCATTTATCTAGCACGGATATTTCATAGAAGAATGATTATTACAAAGCATAGCTTTCCTTTCTCCTATCGCTCCTTCTTCCATTATTTAAATCGGTACAGATTTGTAAAACTGCTGCACGTGTTCGCTCACCGTGGGCTACCCATCCGGAACTGGACGCTCGAAGCAGACGACAAACGAGCTCTCCCTAAGGAGTGACGTAGTAACATGGCGGCGGCGTGTTTTCAGCGCAACGCTAGTCTCGCAACTTTGGAAGTCTCGTTTCCGCCTTAAACTGGACGCAGAGAAACGCGAGAACTTGAAGGGGTCATTTTTCCAGGGTGTAGTTTTTAAAATTGTTGTAAAAAAAATTGAGTGGAAATGTCCATTATGTACAGTATAAATAGTCATGAAGAAATAGTGAAACAAAACATGAGAGCTTAGTTGTTCATACATTACGTTCTCTTTGTACGTATTTTGGGGTGGGGGCGGCAAAATTCCTCGGGCCGGGGCTGAATAGCAGGAAGGAATTTGGCCGGTAATATTCACCAATCCCACTCTACAAGTGTAGACATGCCCGTGAATTTTATGGGCGTGGGACGATTGGTATTTGCTTTATTTTCCGATGTTTTAGCCTAAAGTACACCTGCTTTTCATTCCACTTTATTTAGCAAATGCGATATTACCTTGTTTATATTTTGACAAGGAATATAGAAGTATTTTAGGAAGAGCATTCCGAGACACGGAGCTCTCCCATTGGCCAGAAGCCGCAACGAGCTCTGACGTGACCAAGGGGATCTGTCAAGGGGCGAGGCTCGCGTAGCAATGGAAGCTTACGGGAAATATTTTCATTTTTAATTGTCCATATCTTGGTTCTATTAACCATTTGCAGAAGAATAATAAGCAAACCGCAAGGAATAAGAGCTAGGCAATAATATGAAGAAGTTTACAGCACGCAATTACAATAAATGGCGTTATACAAATCAAACAAAAAAGTAATCACGACTATCCTCTTATATCGCCCCTAGATTGAAATCTGAAGTTCCGTATGGGTAAATAAACACAATTTTGCGTATTAAATATTTCGTTACCACACCAATACTTATTATCCTTCATACCTTCAAATTTTCACAGATGTTTGTTATTAATAATTTGTTCATTATAATTTATATATCTAGTATACATAGGATGTCGCTGTCGCTGTTGTTATATGACGTCGCTTTTCTACGTATTAAGGGTAACCACAACAATAAAAATGAATGATGAAATGATAAATTTGATGGGCTAGATGAGTGTGGCAAGCACTGGTGTACGCAGGGGGGGGGGGGTGTTTAAGGGGCTGCAGCCCGCCGAAATTCTTAGAAAATCAAAAAATCAAATGAAGACAGTAATGAAGTAAAAAAAACAACTTTAAAATGACCCCCAATAACTATTTTTGTGTTTGAATAACTTTTAAAACGAAGGATTAAAATGGTAATTGGAGCTCGTATCTAATGAAAATAGAACAGCGACAACGGGATATCAGCGAAATTGATTTTCGGCGATACATTCTATGAACCAATCTCATTCTGTTCAGTAAAGGTTATTAGATTCATGGCACTGAACCCGCGTACAATTTGAATTGAATTAACATAATCCTTGAGTGAGGTGGAAATGGGCTTTGGATATTTTTTTTGTGATGCAAACATGCTTTCGCTTACATTCGCAACCGTAACATCAAAATATGTTTTTTAGAAATTAATAAATAAATCATAAATGGATAAAATGCAATGTCGTGGGAAAGCGTAATCCCTTAATAAATTCAAGGAAACTCGTGCCAGCTCGATGGCGAATCTGGTCAACCGCGTGTTCGACTTTGAATCCCATCACTGAAGTTCCCGACTTGGAGTCACGTCGTGGGCATTGATGTTCTTTGTGCCTGCCCTTTCATCAATTTTATGTGATCAACACTCATCGCCGCGATTAACCAAAAGTGGTAAAAAAGCGACGTCAAATAACAAATACATGAACAATAGGCCTGGCCTCTGTCTTGGTTTAGCAATGTGATTTGTTAATCACTATACGGTGGAGGCCGAGGCGGAAATAAATATCAGTAAGAATAAAAATTCATTACAACTTACCCTTCCTGAGACTTATGATTTTGAAGACGATGCTACCCACTGTCGTCTTTTTCTCGCTGCACTTGCTTCCATGGACTTGAGTTTCATTAGTTTATTCAAATGTCGAATTCTAATAAAAGTTCTTGTTCTGACATACAGGGAAATAATCTTTTCGTTAATTTCAGGAAATTTCGACTGAAGTACTGTCTTTAGAGTGTCCATAACTTTATGTTGCTTGGAAACAGTTGACCCATGGAAGGATGCAAACACAATCTCAAATTGAATAACTTTTTCCATATCCGAACCACTACGTGCCTCCACCGGGTACCGAACCGGAATCCCTCGATTATAAGGCGATGACGCCACCACTACGCCATCGGGGAGGCCCTCAAAATAGAAATAGATGTGGTGCCAGATTCCTTAAAGCCCCAATTGGTAAACTCTGCAACAGCACAAGAATGTTTACCTTTGGCACGCTTATTCATGGTATACACGTAATACGACCTAAAATTACTCGCTTTAATATTCAAGACAAACAGCAAAAGCACTTCTGTAAACGAATACCTGATCGCTACTACTGGACCTGCAGATTTTTCTGACATCTGGGAGAAATCTGTGCCTCGAAGTTGGCTTATACCGAACAATGAAAGCCATGTCGCTTTCGGAAACTGGAAGCAATTACTTTCCATTTGAATGTTCCCAACTGAAGGTATGAACCCCCTCGGTGTACGTCAAATCGTCTATCGCAGGGGTTTCCAACTGGCGGCCCGCGGGCCGCATGCGGCCCCCGTTGCCTTTTTCTGCGGCCCGCGAAGCCAGTTTACAAAATACATTAATTATTAAAATACGTTCTTTTTTTACTGAAGGAACGGATGCTCTGTGAAGAAATACAATATCACAGGTAGAATTGATTTTGCAGTCAATAATGATAATCAGAAGAATCTAAAGTGACGTAACTTTCTCTTCACACCACGCATTCTACCTCTTCGCTATGCGGAATGAACTCGGCCGCTTCCGCGAAGGCTTCACTCTTTGTGTTCAGAAACAAACTGCAGAGATCTGTTTTACTACGCACGAAGAGATTTCCAGTGTTCCAACTCGGATTGTACTGGGACTGATTGTTAAAGTTTGTGCAAATATCGAAATGAGCAATATCTCCAAAAAACGTAAGATTGAAAATTAAAATAGCTTCTCTCCAACTTGAATTGCGTGATTTGCAAGTTCCTTCAAACTAGGCAAGAAAAGGGGCCAGAGTTTTTCAAATACCTTTGAAAAGAACGCTTTCCAAAGCTTCGTAGTTTTGGACAAAGAATGACATCGATGTTCGGCAGCACATACACGTGTGAAAGTGTTTTTTCTTCAATGAAGTTCATCAAGAACCGCTACAGAAGCCGACTGGCAGATTATTCACTGCTTCACCTTCTGAGACTTTCAAATACAGAAATTCAAATACAACTTTAATAAAAAAAGCAGATCGGGCTCAATTTTCACATTGAACACTTATTATGAAGGATTCTTATTTGTATGGTGTGTCTTTAATTTCTTTCAATTCGTCAATAAGTATTGGGTTTTTGTGAAATAAATTGTAATTATACAATTTTGATTTGTAATTCCATTGTTTTATTGTCTCATTTTAGAAATTTAGGTCATGCGAAAGCACTACATTTTCAGTTCAGTACTTACAATTTTTGTAATTTTTAACCCCCCCCCCCCCAAAAAAAAAATGCGGCCCGCCTATCAACTGCTGGATATAATTTTGGCCCTCGGACCTTTTGAAGTTGGAAACCACTGGTCTATCGCATATCCCTTACCTGGAGAAATCGCTAACGTAACGCTCTATGAACTCAGAAGCGAACCTTGGTTGAGGCATGGGTGTATATCATTGTGTGTCTTATCTATTTCATTTTTCATTTTCTTTTCATTGCCCTAGTTTGCTCTATATGTCAAAAAGCGACGTGAAATAATAAAACAGATTGATTGAATTGGCGTTTTAAGTCCAGTTTATGTACATTGAGGCTAATTGTACCTACAGTTTAAAGTGGGATCCGAACCACTACGTGCCTCCACCGGGTACCGAACCCGGGATCCCTCGATTATAAGGCGATGACGCCACCACTACGCCATCCGGGAGGCCCTCAAAATAGAAATAGATGAGAACGTTAATTGGTTCAGTAACGATCTCGCTACCCAGCGAAGGTTTAAGGCTCGAGTCCCGCCTTGACATTGTGTCCCTTTGCGAGTGTCCATGTATTTCATCTATTCATTACTCATCCTCTCCTTCCAATTAGGTAAAAGTTACAGGAAAGCAACCCAAAAATAAGAAAAAAATATTTGCCTCGTAATGACGCAATTTGACAAGGACGACCGCAAGATTTTTTCACAGGAGAGGCAGCAGTGCTCAAGGAGGGAAAGGTTTTGGAATGTTATCTCCCTAGTTAAGAATATCCTCTTAATGAAAATTCCCCCACTAGGATAAATTGCATAGACATCCTCCACCCACTGCATTTTGTCTATGATTTTGCAATATACTCGTACTTATTATGTTATGCAGCAGTAACTTCAATTAATTCTTGTCAACAATAAGTCGCCCCTGCAAGGAAGTTGCTGAAATTCTACTGCTGGAAATTTTTAAAATACAACACTACCTGAATATATGTACAATATATTGACATAATTTGATGCATGTTTCTTCCGTATCAAAAAAAACACTACGTGTTAAATAAAAATTAAATAAGAAGGATACTGTTATAGACATTCGTATTATTGAAACTGATGGCAATATTTGCATTCATACGGCTTAGACGTTTATTATTACGTAACTGTAACTTCATAATAATAATAGTTTTACCCACACGCACACAACACCGACATTTCGGAGCTCATACCACTGCATTTTACATACTAGTGACTAGCGAGGCTCTGGCGTCTGGACTCGTGGCCATTATAATCCTCGGTGGGACTCGTATTGTGTTGTCCTTACATGTTTATGATTGTCCCTTCATCCGCCTCATCTTATCACGATTCATCCTCATCTTCGCGATTAGCCAGAAGTAGCAGAAAAACGAAATAATAATAAATCAATACGTATGTATGTGTCGTTCATTTAAAGACGAATTTCTACTGGGTTGATCGCTACTATGAGGATGAATGATGAACTAATGAGTGGAGAATGAGACAAACATTACTATATGCCTTACTATGGTTCAAACTGGGGCCTCTGGCTTCCTAAAGAGTTATGCTGTCATGGAGACCCGTTATATACATGTAGAGGGACTTACTTAATCCTTTCCGTTCAATCTTACTCTCTCGATCCTGTTGCAGTTATCTCCACGCTATAATTAATTAAGTTACTAAACTATTTGCATGAAAATATGCGCACGAGACTCTACTCCCACCCCCCTCCAGCACACACAGGCATTTAAAATTGTTTCATTTTACGATTTTTCGGGTGATCTATCTATTGTGCTCGTCTCAAGATGAGACTCTCATCTAATAATCATTTAACTTCATTGCTGTGTCTCGTAATCAAGGGGTCCCGGGGTCGATACCCGGTGAAGGTACATGGTGGTTCGGATTCCACTTTAACCTGTAGGTCCAGTCCCGATTAGCCTTACTGTGCATAAAGTGGACTTGAAACACCAAATCAACCAATAAGCCAACCAACCAACTTTATTGCTGCGTGTAGAAGTGTAGACAAATAGTGTTAAAGAACCAAAGACATTGATTCCCTTTTTGCTGAATTCAGCATGAATTTGTTCGTTTGCCATCCTCAGTTAACTTGAGAAGGTACGGGAAAGCAGTGAAGAAGAACTACATGTTATAAACATTGCTTCCCAAGAGTTATAATCGCCTCCATGAGGCGATAAACTTATATGATTTTACATGTTATTAAGCGGCCCGCAGCTGAGGGATCCCCTTTTTGACGTCACTCTAGCAGAAGACCTTTACGTGCCGCCGTAGCACGGGAAGCCGGAATAGCACACCCTGATATTTTGAGTTAAAATTTCGTTAATTTATTTAGAAAACCACTCAGATTGCGCCTTCCTCCTCCCACCCTCTGAAGAGAGCGGGTGCGATCATCAATGATCAGGAGAAAACACAAGCAACCTCCTCATCTGCTTCACGCTCAAAGGAAGGCGCTATGATTCTTCATCGTGGTTGAGTCGATTCCGTGTTTCGGGATCAACGTAAACCAATCATACTACAGAAATGATCCTGTGAAGTATGATCTTAAATTTCGGAAACCAAAAATTTCTATTTATCTATACCTTCTAAATTAATCACAAGTGAGAATGTAGAAATTATTTGATATACAGTATTATTTACTTATAAAAGTTCACACAGCCTTTTGGTTTTATACATTAAACATTATTATAAAGTAAGTATTTAAAAAACATATAGTGTCTACTTGAAATAAATGTTCTGTAACTCTTTCGTTTACAAGTACATGAATTCTAAACTCTGCCATCTAGCGGTCAAATTATAAGTTCTTGTATTATGCCATACCGCCGTTACTGCATAATAATGTTTCGTATTATGTTTTCAAATAAATTTCAACCGTGCGAGTCACTGACAATGAGAAACATTTATTGCAAATCCAATGTTATGATAGCATGGGGGGACTAATGGGGCTACAGCCCCCCTCCGAATTTTTTAGGAAATCAACATTTTCAAAAATGGAAAGGGGTTTCAACTCCCAAAAAAGAAAAGCCTTGGATGCAATTCATTCGCTTCCCCCACATTTGTTTAAGCAAAATGCAGTTAAAAGGTTGCAGCTTCTGATCCCAACATATTCAGCCCGGGAGTCGAATCTATATCACCGTGCATTAGAAATGTTATATAGTTTGTTCAGTTATTTATCTATGTATGTTTTGGATCTCTCTGAATTTGATTACAGTGGAAGAATGGCGGCGATTAGGGGGGCGAGGGGGGCAGTTGCCGCCACTTTTGCCCCCTCAAACTAAATCTTGTCTTTGCCCCCCAGTTTTCGCACCTTGCCTCCCCCGGTTTTGGAACCCAATCGCCGCCACTGCAGTGGAACCACAAACAAGAAAGCCTGCGTAGACCCGCTTGGCATCGTACTCCCGCGAGGCGGGGGGGGGGGGGGCAGGGTGGACCATGCTTCCTTATGGCCCGAACTGAACGGATCGAGGGGAAGGTGCACGAGGGATTTTAGCCGAAGGTTTGTTTGTGGTCGCTCTCTATAACTTCCGTGTCGTATTCACGCTACGAAAGCCCTACGTTCCAACACTTGGGTATGGCATCTTTTCATCAATTCGCCATTCATTCTCATCGCCGTAACCTGAGGTAGTAGAAGAGCGATGTTAAACAACAAAAAAGTATTTTAGTTATGTAACGCACCAGCTGATTTGATAATTCTTATTCTTTTATTTGACAGGAAACTGCTTGGAAGATATCATTATTACACTGCCATTCTTCTACCAACTTTTCTTGCTTCATTTTCATTCTTCGCCGGCGATGAGGCTCAAAGGGAATTTTACACCAAGTATAAGTTTAATTTGGTAAGTTCAACATTCGAAAGTAGCAAAGGTTTCTTATCGTAGTGATGTTATCAAGGTGGCAGTGGCGGCGATTAGGTTCCAAAACTGGGGGCACAAATACAGTTTAGTAGATGAGGTTTAGCATAGTGTGGGGGCAAAAGTGGCGAAAAGTGGGCAACTGCAAGGTGGGTTCATCAAAGATTGAGAAAAGTCATTGGTTTATCAACGATGACGTAAGATGCGTGCTTAACCCTTATAAAAAATACAATAAGGCCCGGTATCAGTGGCGTGCAAAAGGGGGGTTTGTGGGAGTTATAACCCTCCCCCTACCAGAATCGTTCCCTGAACGCATGCGGTGTATGCTGCGCATGCGTCAATTGTGGGGAAAAGGACCTTGCTCTGCGACGACATTAATGAGTATTTCTAAATTCTAATTTCTTCATATAGGAGAAGTATTTATTTTACACGAGAGCGCTCAACTAAGCTTATATTACATACATTCATTGGATCTGAAGTGAACGAAAGTAATAATTCTTTTCCCACAATTGACGCATGCGTCACTTCAGATCCATGAAATGTAATATAATCTTAGTTGAGCGCTCTCGTGTAAAATAAATATTTCTCCTATATGAAGAAATTAGAATGTAGAAATGCTCATTAATGTCGTCGCAGAGCAAGCTGTCCTTTTTCCCACAATTGACTAATGCGCAGCATCGCATGCGTTCAGGAGACGCCTCTGCCCCACCCTTTTGACCCAGAATTCCTAAATAAAAAAGAACGTCAAAGGTAGGAAAATATGACAAGACGAGGGCTGACTACCAAGAAAAGTATACATAACCCCTCCCTTTCAAAAATCCTGGCCACGCCACTGTCCGGTATGCTATAAAAACGTAAGATTTCATATTTACTTCGTTTGGTAACGCTCATGCTTTGATTGATTTGGTCCATTTTACTACTAATGTTTCAGAGCCTCCCTGATGGCGCAGTGGTAGCGTCGTCGCCTTGTAATCAAGGGGTCCCGGGTTCGACACCCGGGACAAGTGGTTCGGATCCCACTTTAAATTGTAGGTCCAGTCCCGATTAGCCTTAATGTGCATAAAATGTACTTTAAACACCAACTCAAAACTACTAATGTTTAAGCATCACCCCACTGCATTTGATATATCTATATGTAGTATACCTAGGTATATTCCACCTACCTTAGGTTCAAATTCAATTTCAAATTTCCCTTAGGGCGGGGTTTGGCCTGTGTCTGTTCTCCCACCTAACTGAAAGGTAAATGATATATCAGGGAATGGTAGAAATTCAAAACGCACATTCCATTGAAACTGTGAGGTATTATTTTCGTCTGATAAAATCGGAGACGTTCTGAACTCTTTTTTTGCCCTTGCACTTTTCAACAAAAGTTTGCTTTTCCAGGCCATGGATCAACTGCTGCGCTATCTTCAGGCGGAAGGAATAATCAATTTGACAGCGCCACGGAAAATATTCGCGTTCATGCTGACGAGTGCTACTCTGCTATTCATGCTAAGATCTAATGCGTTCAAAAGTGATGGGGTGTACAGAAGTCTAAGGTAAGAAGAAAGTGAAAGGACACATTTTATGAAATTCCGGTTAAGTTGAAATTCATATGATTATGTTTAATGCACACAAACTTTCCCCCGTTTTAGTTATATTTATGATATTATTTTGAGACCAGACTGTCTTCTCTTTTCGCTAATCAATTATACTCTCTATTTTCTTTTTCTACTGTCTATGTATTTATTTCTCTCTATCTCCCTTTTTCTTTATCTCTTCTATTTTCTTTCCTTTGTTTACCTGTTTCTTTCTATTTTTATTTTCCTCTGTTTGTCTATTTTCTCCCTACCTCTCTTTTTCATTATCTCCTTCACTCTCCCCTTCTTTTTCTCTATCTCTTTCTTACTATCTTCTTTTTCTCTTTCTTTCCCTATCACCTTATTTCCTTTTTTCTTGTTTCTTCCTTTTTCCATGCACATTTCTTTCCTCTTTCTTTCACCATCACCACCTTATTTTTCTTTCTCTCTCTTCCTTTTTCCATGTACATTTCTTTCCCTCTGTGAGCAAATATGAACTGACTCGTTCTCTGTCTCAAATAGGCGTAATTTGGCTGCACGGGAAGTCACCTGCCCCCCAAAAGTTTCAGGTTTATTAGAATTTACAAGTTAAGGGTAATTTTCTAAACCTATTGGAACCTGAGCAACAAAGAAACTGAGATTTATTTAAATCAGTGTCTGCTATACAGAACACATCAAATAACTGTGGTACTATTAAACTACTTCTGCTGTTTAATTGCAGTTTTTTGCTACCACCAGAGAGTGTGACGTCAAAGAAAGAGAAGCCGACACCAACGCCACCAAGTCCTCTCTGCTCCGAACCTTCAAACGGCAGTAAGAAAGGTCTTCGAAATGTATGGAAGGCCGTGCTCCGAAAAATTTATGCTGGCGAAGAACTTCGAAGTGAAGCTTGTTCTCACGAATACAATTGTTTACATTTTGCAGCAAGGGTGAGTGTATAAGTCTGTAGCTATATTTAATCATATTCTTGTGGAAGAAAATCTTGTTTTTAATGGTTATACTCTAGTACTTTCAGAATTGTTAGATGGAGTGGTTAATGGGAGATTGCATTCACATTACCTCAACTTTACTAAAAACAAAAATTGACGTTGGCTATTTTGAAAGGGAAACAAACAAAGGAATCATAGTCAGAACTCAGGAGGGATTTAAAAAATCAAAATTTTTGTCTCTTTCTCCTCTTCTTTTTCTCTTCTTACTTCCTTTCTCTTTCTCCGATTTTCTCTCTATCCTTCAATTATCAGCTTTTCTGCCCGTTTCTCTTTTATACCTTCATTCTTTCTATCTCTGGCTTCTCTGTCATTCCTTTCCTTCTGTCTGTACTTTTCTTTCTCTCTCGTGTGTCAGTGTGTGCGTCCGTGAAAGGGATTTTAATATATTTATTGGATTGCAAGGAGCACTTAAAATATAAGTAATGTGTTATGAAATCTTCAAATATACACGTTTAGAAGCTTCTTGAATTGTAGCCTAACTGTAGTTGACGTTGGAACAGAAGGAATCAAAGGTTGTTTGTTTTCAAGATACTTGATGCTCACATAGGCTAATCGGAACTGAACCTGCAGTTTAAAATAAAATCTGAACCACAGCGGAGTGTGCCTCCACTGGGTCGAACCTGGGACCCCTTGCAATATGAATCATAAAGGCTGTAATAAGGGGTCCACACACAAATAAATGGAATGATTTTACAATCTTCGGAGATTCATAGCGAAATGAATTTCTCATTATTTACTTTCGCATCCTCTGAATTTCTTCTTTTGTTTTCATGTACATTATTTCTAAAATATATATTCCGTTGCAGGGGATTCTAAACTTATTCATACTGGGGTACAGCTTAGCAATTGTTCAACAGATGTTTACGGAAGTTATAACAAGAACCAAGCATAAGGGATTTCTCAAACGTTTCCTGTTCTCAGTTGATCATCTCAACTTGGGAGCATTTCTTGGAGGATTTGTTGGTTTGTATCGGGTAAGTTAATTGCACAACAATCATGGTCAAATGCGTATTGTTTCACAAGGAATTTTCACACTGTGTAGCATGCACTAAGTATTGAACATTTCTGTTACTGTCTTGAAACTAAATTTAAATTAGTTTAACTAGCTACTTAAAAGAGATGTTTCATGTAAGGTCATAACAATCTACAATTTTGTAGTCATATAGTGTAAAATTCCATATTTTGTACTTGTTGTTAAGGCACAAGTAGCAAACAAAACACACTCTTATTTGACATTCACAAATACTATCTCGTTCTTATATCATAGCTCTACTGGCGTATATCCAAGGTGAGGCATTGCTGTTTTCTTGTGTGTACTCATTTATGCTTTGATGGTAGTGATTGTCTTTCAATTTAGGTTGATTGTGGCAATTTACACCATTTATAAAACGGAAAAAGGATATTATCAACTTTATTCACACAGATGTGGTATATAATGTAATGTTCTTTACTTCAGCTTTTGCATTTTTCCATTTTATTTCCAGTTGTCAAATTGTACTCTGTGCTGGTTGAGGAAAAAGGATTCCAAATATCACGCTATTCCTGCAGGCTTTCTGGCTGGACTATCATTTTATTTCCAGCCAAGCAGTACAATTCTTATATCAGTATTAGTTCAAATAATGCAGGTAAGATATCTTAATTTGCCATAGATTGATTGATTGATTTATTAGCATCTCTTCAACTTTTACAAGAGTTTGGAATTGTAGTATGTACAGAACTTTGTGCAGTGTTGCCACTGGGCACTTCCCTTGGCTGAGGGAAAAAGTCCCAAAGTGGTAATTTGAAACTCGAAGATCCTTATTTCAGTCTTCGATTCAGGATCGGAAATCATCCTGTTATGATATCCCACACGAGCCTTAAAGCAGTTTCCTACGACCCTTTCTTCGCTTTCCAAAACCAGTCTGAAACATGAGATTTCTTCCATCCAAAACTTATAATGTTGTCTCATACATCCTTAGCATCAGATGGCTCTTAATTTAATTCTAAATCAGGATCATTAGCCCGAAACGTACACTCGATTTCTTTCATCTCCAGTCTAGGATGATGATGTCTTAAGTCATTTTCACATAATCTTTACTTCTACTCCAGCCTGAAATTTCCAAGTGGTTTTTGTCATTCTGAGTTCCCAAGTCTTAAACTAGTCTCGCAAACCATTCATTCAATCCTAAAATCAGGAATAAACTCCACTCAGAATGGCAACGAATAACAACAATAGAACAGAAATATTGAAATAAGACAGCACAAGAGAATTTCCTTCACTCCTTCAAGAGATTTTCTTTCTTTAAATACACAATGAATATGAACAAGGATTGCAAAGTAAGATCTAACGGGATATGATTAAGGTTCTTGCTGTCTTAATTTAATATCACTGATCTTTTGTTTTGTTACTTGTCATAATAATTGTAATATGAAAAAGTAATGTAAGCTTATGTGTTTTCTAATTGTAAATAATAATTCAACAAATTGCCTACGGCGTCGAGTTTTGAGTTCCAGACTGTGTTCTAATACCACAAATAAATCCTTGCTTTCGACCTCAATTTACGATCGAAAGTTAACTTCAAACTCTGCAATCCTTACTTCAGTTCTCAAATCGGAGGCTATGCCATCTTTTCTGATTTATGCATTTTATGAAACAGGTAGATATAAGAGAGTCCGAGATAACACAATACCCAAAATGCAAATTTTGAATTTACAGATGCTGTACCAGAAGGGTGTATCTGGGAATTACTTACCTGTTATACCTGGATCGCAGTTTCTGATGTATGGGATTAGCTCAAGCTCATTGTTCCATGCAAGCATTCTTCGTCCAAAGATTTGCCCTGAAGTCTTCCAGGCTTTGGTGGGTGGACTTTCTGGTGGGAAGTAAGTACAATTAATTGTATTTATATAATTGCACATTAACATTTGTCATCTTCACAAGACATCATTCATTCTTTGATGCTTTTGACAGCAACGCCTTCAATTGGTTCGAAGTTCGTATTAGCGTCATCTCACGACAGAACTCGACTTCAACTTTATACATATTTTTAAGTCTGATACTAAATGTCTGTGCCTTTAGAGAAATATCTCCTAACTAAAGCTCTAGTCCAATGGATTAAGTACTGAGGAATTTTATGTTCAAGTAGGGTTGCACATTCCATGAAAAATACACCATACATATATATTGCTTATACATTATGTAATTATCGTAAATTAATACATGGATAAAAGTTTAACTGAAAGATATTGGAAAATGAAGCACGATGAAGATAAAGTTTGATGCAGATCACTTCGAAGCTCACAAATATAATTTGCGCATGTCTTCTATTTATATATATGATAGAGTCGGGTGCATAAAATTTACCAGGCAAATCATCCATTGACAATACGCAATACCCAATAGAAAGTTTAAGAATGGGAACAAATCGTCAACGAAGCAGTTGGCAACCTCTCCAGTGTAATCAACATAATCTTTCTTTGAAAAGCTATTAAGGTGTAAGATGCATTAAGTTACCTTAGATGTGAGAGACAAATGAACGAAAGAAGTGGTGGACAATTTGCCTGGCATCATACTGCAAAAGAGCATATTCGAATTGTACTTTTCCTGCTAAAATAAAATTGTGCCTATAGATGTGAACAATTGACTCTTTGCTTGCCTTGGTAATTATGCATTTTCAACAATTCTCAATTTGATTTATATTTCTAACTTATATTTGATGTATTTTAGGTCATTTATGATAACCAGAACAGTACAGTCGGCTTTGAAGAATGGTCAGATCACTGTAAATTCGTGAAGTCAGTAGGAGAACTTCCTGAGATTGCTGTACTTATGGATCAAGTCTCATTTCTTCGTCAGCGTGACCAGTCTACTGTGATACTTCAGACTAATGAGAAGCAAATATATACAATTTAAACTGTAAAATAAAAGTTAATTAAATCATGGGGCAATTTATTTGGTATTTGTATCCAGTCCTGCTTACGGCGTATGCAGTAAAACTTAATCTGAATAATACATTTGTATATTTTCATTCGTATGAAATATAAGCTGTTGATTTTGTGTGTCGGTAAGAATTTTTTGAATTGGCACTATTAATTTTAGAACACAAACATGATAAAACAATTACTTTGCTAACAGAATGCCAGTAAGAATTTTGCTCACCTAATAGCGAGTATGATTCCACGAGCAACCATCGAGGAAGTGGTTCTGGTACGACTATCACAAGGTCGATCCATGTGCCCGAACCCCAGCATGACCTATTGTGTGCCGAACGATATTTCATTGCTTGTTTCAGCCTGTGCTGTTAGTTGTAAGGATGAAGAGGACCATAATTGTCAGCATCTCCTTTAACGAAAGTTAAAGTAAGTGCCATTAACTTAAATGCTTGGTTGGCATTGCGTTAGTTGTTAATATTGTTTATGCACCTGATTGCAGCGTGACTGTGTGGGCGTGATAGAGGGTTCCCACTTTTAACTGTAGGCCCAGTCCTGATTAGGCTTTATGTGCATAAAGTGGACTTAAACAACAAATAAATCTTTTCTCGAACTAAATGACTGTGACAGTAGCGGCGATTGGGTGCCAAAACTGCGCGGAAAAGGACAGTTTTACTTCCTCTTAAAGACAAGCAAAAAGTGGGAGCAACTGCCCCCTCCCCTCCCCTAATCGCCGCCACTGCTCTGTGATTAATATAGTCAAGAGTTTATGAAACATGAAATACTTTATTGATTCACCTAGAAGGCACCTGCCTTGTAAAAAAGAAATAGTAGATTTCACTTAGTACAGTGGGATTCATAAGTATTGCCAAGCAAATTGTGCATCACCATGTTTATAGTGTTTGTCTCGCGCAATCAGAACTGCAAGAATTGAAACAAACAGTCAAACAAGCTCTACTCCAGTATTCGTAAATATCTAATCCTTAAAATCACGTAGGTTGCCAGAGAAAATTTAATGAAAATTGTCGTGGACAATTTGCCGAGCAATAATTGTGCATCCCACTGTACACTCGCTTCTCAATATGTGAAATTTATAACTCGTACTTTCAGTTACACAAGAACCACTACAATGCCACTATTGAAATTCAGTCATCGATCTTCAATTCTAATCTGATAAAGATATTTAGAAGCATAGACAAGGATAATATATATATATCCTTGACATAGATCCTACACCAGCATAATAATGCAAATACTCAATCGATATTGGGTTACATATCTCAAGTTGCGTATGAATTCGAAAAGAAGAAATTTAATCACATTTATATGTTCGAAATAAACTGCAATGCTACTTACGAGTCTTGTTGAATATCTGATGTCGATTTTTATGTCAGTGCTGTAGTTGATTGCAAGAAAAAATCACTTTTATGAGGTGAAGATTAACGTGAAAAATCCGTGAACAAAAACAGACATTACTAAATATAGATATAGTTTCGAAAATAAACTAGAATGGAAGAAAACGGGGTGAGTATTTTTACGCAAGCTGTTTATAGTTGCGTTCAAAGCTTCACAACTTAAAGTTTGAAACAAAACGAAGTCAACTTAGTATGTCAATATTATAAGTAAATATCTAATGAATATTATTTAGCACACGACAAGATGTAATGTACCACCACGCAACATCATTTCAGTGTGATCTGTTACACTCTGTCCATCAGTTAGAATGAATATGTGCAATATTTTATTGTTGTTGTTGATAACTGACGAACTAGGTGATTGGGCAAGAGTGGCATTGCCCTGCCTTGATCAAGATTCCAAACTAGAACCTCTGGCCTCGTATAGCATGTTACACAAACCACTTTGCCACACTTAGAGCAACACTCTGGTATAGCCTACTCTCGACTCGAGTTATTTGAAGAACATCCAGTATCGAATTCGTAACTGACTAGAAAACCTAACCATGAAAATAACACATACTGAACAAAATAAACCGTACAAAAGGTTGGAATATCTGCTTTGCATAATTATATCCTCGGAATTTAACCCTTTAAGTTGAAAGTGAATTTTCGGTTGAATGTATACTGTTATCTTCCTGTATGAAAAAAACTGTTTCGCTAGTATTGAGCATTGATCCATCTTGGTATGGGAATCTATTAAATTACAAATATCAGAGTAGAAATACTTACATCAATCCCGAGCACATATATGTAAACTTTAAAAATGACAACATAGGACTGCAAGTGATACAATTGCTAATAATAGAAATTTATTAATGTGTTAACTGTTATAATATTTAATGTAAAAGTCGGATTTAAACTATTATAAACAATGTAACAAACAAGAAACAACAGAGTTTCACTAATATCTGGTCTTAATATTGATTCTAAAAAATCTTGTATTAGTTGCATCCACTGTTAGGTTCGGGGTAAACATATTTCGAAATATTTTCCTTACCGCAACCCCTTGTTATTTTAAAAGAACACTGTTTTAGAAGAAAATGTTATAGGTACCCAGTAACTCCTTCTGGTAATTTCATTAAAAAAGTTATTACTAGGCAACAGCCTAGTAAACAATAATGACTATACTTATTATAAGATCTAACAATATCATATCTAACGTTGAAACAAGGGAATCCGTTGTGGCTATCAAAATATATAAATGTTTCTAAGAACTGTTGGCAGAACAATGGGCTTACCGGGCTCGGGCCCTACCCGAAATTTTGCAAAATTATTTCTCTCTAAAGAGTGGTATTTTTTCATCGATTTTGGGGTGCTGAATTCGAAAAAGATATGACTTGTTGATTCGCTCTTGCTTGTTCCATGTTATGCAAGGGAAAGTATGTTGTGTGTATGTGTGTTTGAATGCATTTTTCGCAATCACGATAATACGAAGAATGTTAATCGATGCCTGAAATTGCTTATAACTGGATTAAATTGCATGAACGCATTATTCATACACAATAAGTCACGAAATAATGCAACTTTAGCATCTCACGTGACTTTCTTGTAGGTCAACGAGGCCCTGGCCTCAAACGTCACATCCAGGATAATCCTCTGCAAGGTACTACTTTGTGTCCCATCCATGTGCATTTGTGATTATCCCGTCATGTATTTCATATAATCACCATTCATCCTTATCGTCGCGATTAGCCTAAATGTTGCAGAAAACGTCGTAAAATTAAACAAATACAATCTATACTTTCCTGCTCCGTAGTTAAATATTTTGTTGCCCTAGGTAGGATTGTGGTCCCCCCTCCCACCCGCACTACCAAGCTCGGTCCTTCGATATTTTCTGCTAATGCCATGGTTTGTCATATTTACATCCTAGAAATTTGGAAATGAGGAAACAAAGAAAAACTCATTGAAAAATAATATTGGTTACATTTAAAAATTCGTAGTTTGCATTTCTTATTTTTTAAAAAAAAGTATATTTAAGAACATTTCGGTTATGTCTTAGTGTCTGAAAAAATCTTTAAGTACTTAATATTATTACACCTTTGGGAAACAAAATATTCTAGGAGTGTGTTACCAGAAGATAAACCACAAGGAAAACAAGAAAAAAAAATGTTAAGAATAATAAGTTTTAAAAAATCAGAGTATACAGTATGTTCTCAGTAGAAACATTTTTTTAATATAAAATTATTCAACTCTGCTTGAAAAAAATCATCGTTATGAACTATAATTACACATTTTTTTTAAGTAAAATGTACAAAATATTTATTTAAAACAAAAAAAGAAGCTTTGATTAGGGCATAGCCTATCCCTCGTTACGCTTCTCGTTCTTTCTTGGTGGAGGCACATAGTGGTTCGGATCCCACTTTAAACTGTAGGTCCATTCCCGATTGGCCTTACTGTGCATAAAGTGGACTTAAAACACCAAATCAATCAATCGTACTTTCTACTTACACAGAGAGAGAGAGAGAGAGAGGAAATGAGACCACATAATTTCATTTCAGTCTCAGTAATTTGCGTAAATTATCATAAAGGACTGATAATTACAAGTAAGATTAGTACAAATCGTTACAGGAACAAGATAGTTTCAAACTAATCCATTGTTGTATGGGGAAATGCCTTACTTGCCCTCCTCCTGGAAAATATCTTAAGGACACCCCTGATAGAGAGAGAGAGAGAGAGTTAGAGAGAGAGCAAGAGTTGAAAATCTAGAGAAATATACTGAACAACCGAAACAAGTAAAATAAATACATATACAAGGGAGAAATCAATAAGTTATATTTACTTTTACTTAACACACGTAAACATTTAAAACTTTCTACCAATTTTTCACAAAGTCCCCCCTGAAAATTTTCACGTAGGTCTAATTTGTGGTCATTTTGGTGATAAAATCGCACTAATACACTTCTAGATTTAGAAGTCTGCATGAACCTCTAGACGAGAACGTTACTGTAGTTTTAATATCGAAACGAGACAAGACTCTTCCAAGCCTCGGCTTGTTCTTCGAAAGATCTCCGAGATTTGTGGGCAACTATTGTTGTTATATTGACGGCAAGGAGTGGTAGTTTTGCACCAGGCTGGGCTCTGCTACTATAAAAATATTAAAAGAAAATTTAAAAAATATTATAGAGAGTATGGATTTCTCTCCATGTTGCAAGTGGAAGCGGTTTTGTATGTTGATAAGCTGGATACGATGTTTGAAAAATATGATGAATAAAGTATTTACAGAATCCCATGTATTCCTTGTGGAGAAACAACTTCAAATTCAAGTTACGGCTAATGAAATTGGAGTTTCAACTTTTCCTCACACAACTGAAATCCTCAATGGGTCCTGTTTCCATTCATGTGTTTTTCTACGCCATCGGAAGTTTGATATTCCAAAGAGAACAAATAAAATGCCATCCCCACTAAGATTTCTCCCCCTACGACCATCCAGCGCACATGCCTCTCTTTCTCCAGCTCAGCGCGAGGAAAGGTTGGTTAGGGAAGAGCAGTTTAGGGTCCTCGCGTCTGGCTGGACACAAACTGTTCCTCCTGCCCTTGTACCTTACGGATTCAACTGTCTTGATGAACCCAAGATCAATTGATAGGGATGTACCTAATATAAAGTTTTGGTAGGTGACAATTTGACATACGTGAGGAAATATTTATGCTGCTCTTTCTTTCAGCCCTCGCCGCCTCAGGTGGGTCCGTGCGCCTACCTAATGGCACAGTATCGAAGAAGTGGTGGCATGTTTCCAATGCCAGGTCAGATGCCACCCAGCCCCGTCATGGCCTACCCGTACCACCACTCCCCCCACTCGCAACTCTTCGTGGGGGTGGCAACCCCTCGTCCTCATGAACCGAGACTCTCGACCCCAGTGGCGGTCAGGAACTTCGCTCCTCTGAATCTGGACCTTGGCTTGCCGAGGCCTCGCTTCGGCGACATCCGTCCCGTGCACCCATTCGCCTACAACCGCTTTGCCATGCCCCCGTTCGCCCCCCTGAGGTACCGCCAGCCTGCGAGACCCGTGCTGTACTTCGATCGAAGGCCCGGACTCGAACACGCGATCCACGCGGAAGGTGAGACTGTGAGCGGACCAGGTGCTGAGTGCGAGGAGGTTGTCCAAGAGCAGCAGGGTGAGCAAAGTGAGACACTTTTCTCGACGGACATTCTGGAAACGGTGGAAGAGGCCGTTGTCAATGTTGACGAGACGGGGGAACCTGAGGACCGATCTTCTGAGACAGAGTGTCCGTCTTTCCCAGCCGAAGAACCAGCGGGCAGTGCCGATGAGGAGACGCTGAAAGAAGGTAACAACTCTCCAGACAACAATCTGTACTTCGATGATGTGGAGCAGGCAGTGTCATCAATAGATAACATCCTTCAGGAGACGATTGCTAAGGATTTCCAGGCCGAAGTAGAGGCCAGCGCCGTGAAGTCATCGGAAGACGATGACTTGCCAACTATTGAGGTAAGAGACTTGCAAACACTGTGCGAATTAAACTTCTTGCTTTGGGGAGGGGGGGACAACGCTAAGGCCTCCCGCAGGATTTTTTCTCGCGGGGGAGGGCATAATAATATCTTGCCCTTCAGTCATATAAACTTGTATTGTTGAACTCAAGCTAGCTATTACATTTGCCACATTAGCTTGGGTGTGTGAGCTACGCTAAACATTCATTTACAACACTGTCTTAAAAGAAACTTGTCATTTAAAATCATTTTGGTTCATATCCAGATGAAAACAATGCTATTCAAACAAAAATTTGTCGATTCAACCGTCAACACTAGTCGGAACTGAAATGTAAGCAATAAACACGAGAGAAGAAAGTAACACATATTCACATTTAAACGCTGGAATACTTCATACATTGCGTTTGATACTTATAACAAAATTATTCGAATTTGCAACAAAGAGCGCAAGGAACTTACCTTCCCTGATCAATCGAGAAGTAGGATGGTTCTGGATCTATTTCACTTTTACAACGATAGTTGTTAAATCACCGCTCTTTGTAATCCTGCCTACATACATAAAATTCAATGACGTATTTAGAGGTTGGTCACAAGGGTCAGGAACCCCTCCCTCGAAAGACTTACCAAGTCTAACATTAAATATGCAAAATATTTGTTTACTGTTGTATAAAATGATTTATTTTCGCGGAACTTACATCGTTATTAAACAACTTTGCGTTAACACTGCCTACGAAAATTGATTCACTAATAATAATACGAGTACGCATAAAAATAATAATCAAGAACTACTTTCATCAGCTGGACCTGACAACTTTTTGGTTTTCAA
Organism: Lepisma saccharinum; assembly: GCF_977018435.1. NCBI lineage: Eukaryota > Metazoa > Arthropoda > Insecta > Zygentoma > Lepismatidae > Lepisma > Lepisma saccharinum. Next base: position 74,824,704 of record NC_139241.1, read on the forward strand.
TTAGTAATCCATTTAATTTTTTTACATTAATTTCTTTGGCAGAGCATATGTTTTTTATACAAATTTTAGTGATCGTAATTAGAAAATAGGCACATGGTGTTATTGTATCTCTATTTGTATATTTATTTACCTGTTTTTTTACGTTAATGCGATAATAATAATAAGTTAATTGACCTATTTTAATAAGATTTATATTTATTTATTTATTTGAACAAAACAAGCGAATGCCCAATTATAGTGTTCCATATTTTCAGATATTATTAATAGAATATCAAGCTTATTAATTGATTAATTTATTATTATTATTAAATGTGATACATTTTGTTTGGACCCCTCCCGAAATATAGTTCAACATTGCCTACACGTAGATGTTGACAGACTAACATTGTTAGAACGCACGAGCAGAGCACTGTGAGAAAAGTATTTCAAAATGCGCATTTTTTTAATGCATATATTTTAAACGTTTCTAACATGATCACTGGAACAATGTTGTTTCAAATATACTCATTTGTAAGTAGCAATCAATCCACTATAATATTAATGGAATGCATGGAATATGTAATTTTGGTCTTCTCAGTATGGGGTGTGTCCCTCTTCTGCCCCCCTTCCGGATGCGCTCTAATGATGTCTGTATTGCAGGCTGGAGGGCGGCCTGTCGCAGGTATGGCTGAAGAACCCGAGGAAGAAGTGATACGAGCTGCGAAGTCCCTCTTCAGCAAGAGGACTCGAACCCTCTACCACTGGCTTTTTCCTGACACACCCAAAACCAAGCTGAAGGCGACGGTGTCAGCTGCCTGGGACACTCTGTCTCAGCATGAAAAGAAGTTTTACGTCTCCCAGGTACGTTGGTTTTATCACTATCCTTTTCATGTTCAGGGCCTCCCCGATGGCGCAGTGGTCCCGGGTTCGATACCCGCTGGAGGCACATAGTGGTTCGGATCCCACTTTAAACTGTAGGTCCAGTACCAATTAGCCTTATTGTACATAAGAACACCAATTCAACCAACAAACCAACCTTTTCATGTTCGAATTAAACAAAATCCAAGTAGATGCCTAAACGCACGGCCATGAAATTAGGCGGGTGGCAGAAGTTTGCGATGTTGCCACGTCGGAGCACAACCCCTTGTGTTTAAGGGAACGAAAGATCTCGTTGTAGAGTTGGCCTTTGTATTCCACGTGATACAAACTGACAGTATTTGCTCGAAAGACCAGGGATGACACAAAAGTGCACCGGAGAGAGGTCGGTCTGACGCTCGAACTAAATTAGGCAACGCAGCCCGTTTGACGTTGCCACACAGTGTGCGGGAACCAGCGAATGTCGTCCCGCTCACGCTTTGCTTTTCCCACATGTGGCACCAGCGCAATTCCGCCCAGTCTCCTATTCTCATGATCGTGAGTTTAGATATTGTTAAACATCAGCCCACAAAGTAACATCAACTCAGATTTGGTGTAATACGAATAGAACACACCTTTTGGTGTTAATACGAGATTGACGTTAAGCCACCATTGTCTGGCCAACAACACGAAGCATTGATTGATTTGTTTCGTTTTACTTCGCTTTTCTGCCACTTTGGCTAATCGCGAAGATGGGGATGAGTGATGTTACGATGAAATTGATGAATAGACAATCACAAACAGGCTGGATTCGAACCCGGGACCCCTGGCTTCGAACAATACCAAGTATACCTAGGTAGAGTCCTTCAATGAGCGTCTGGATGGGGCGTTAATTTCAAGTTACACAAAAAGGCAGAAAGCGCACTACTTCGCCAGGCGTCCTCTATTCGAATCTCGACATGGGCACGAGTGTTCTTTGTGAGTGTCCCTTCATCAATTTCATCATATCATCACTCATCTTCTTCTTCACGATTAGCCACAAGTGGCAGAAATGCGAAGTAAAATAAACAAAATCAATCAATCAAAAAGCAGAAAGAGTGTTATTTTCATTGCTAATAACTGTTTCTCAACATCTTTTTAATGTTTGAACTGTAAAATATGGCTTCCCAAATATAAAGAGATACAAAGTCTGTTAGCTGTTAAATTATTTTATCGTTTATCACAGTTTATATATATATATATATATATATAAATTAAAGAAGGAGAAAGGAAACACACACAGGACAGTGGAAAAATTCTGAATTTTTCCACTGTCCGGTGAGTGTCTCCTTTCTCCTTCTTTGATTTTTATTTAGCCCTTTTGGCCCTCCTTGCTTTCATCCATTTATTTCATTATATATATATATATATATGTATGTATGTATGTATGTATATATATACACCGTTTATTGCCATTGACTTTGTTTTATCCTCTGAAATGTTCAAGTTATAATGAAGTTTGAAAACAGACCTGTATATCATCTTCACTTGCTGTCATCAATATCTGGTCATCCGCAAACATAGGCGCCGACTCCATGGGGCTTGGGGGGGCTCGAGCCCCCCCAATGTTATCAATCTGGGGCAGAGCCCCCCAAATAATTTTGCTTTAGAGAATCTAATGTATTATTTTGCTTCTCTCATGTAAAGTTTACTCTGAATTGTGCCACATTAACTTAACTTTAAATATACATTTGAAATGTTCTAGACCATCAACTTTGGGGGCTGAGACCGCTAAACCATCAACTTTGGTAGTGGTGGGGTGGGGGTGTGCTATGACCACAGACAGCAAAACACATGACTTATTACTATATTCTAAGTATATAATTATGAGTATTGTTAAAATTTTTACTAAGAAGAGTTTCAAAAGACGATGTGCATGAACTAGGGTAGTGGATGGGACGTTTGGGCTACAAATAGCTCTCACATGACATTCAGAACGAGATCATTGATATATTAGGGAGATCTGTCTTGCGCTCCGTGGTAGCAGATATTAAAAGTCGGGAATATTTTGCTATTATGGTTGACGAAACTTGTGACATATCCATCCGTGAACAATTGACATTTTGCATTCGAACTGTAAATGACATTTTTAATATTTTTGAGGAATTCATGGGCTTTTACGAGATTCCGAACACTGAGGCCAAAACTTAAAAAATGGAGGGAGGAAGTCATTCATTAATTTATTTCAGTAATCAGAGCCCCCCCGCCAAATAATTTTGACAAGTCGGCGCCCCTTAGTGTTGTCCACGGGACGAGACGGGACAGGCTTTTAAAAATTCGAGACGAGACGAGATTGACCATGTGTCATGAGACAAACGAATATTTTCGAGACGAGACAGTATTTCCACGAGACGAGACAGGCCAAAGTCTCGTCTCGTGGGCAACACTAGCGCCCCTGTGCGCAAATATTACTGTTTGTAGTCTCGTGTTTCCGTCAAAGATTTAAAGGCTTTAAAGATTTCCATTCCTGAATTATTTTATCAAGGTTAGTGCAGAATAAATAATAATGGAGAAAGACCACATCCTTTATTTATTTCAAAGGCTTCCCTCGTTATTCCATGATCTCCTTTGGTCTTCACTAATGTAGTTTCAAGAAATATGCACTTTTACGGTTGGTAATGTTCTAAAACTTCCCATAATTTGTGTTTTTACTCGGCCATATCACATTAACCTTTCAAAATCTAAAAATAACACATAAAGTGGACAATTAAATTCCTTTCTTTTTTTAATTAATTATCTCGGTACAAATATAGCATAGTTATAGAACAGTGACCTTTAAGAAAACTACATTCCTCTTCTCCAATTTTATCTTCTGTTATTTTCTTTAATTTTTTTTTTTACATTCTTGCATATATTTTATATGCTGTAACTGTAGGTGAGATTCCCCTATAATTTGAGCATGTAGAATGTGAGAAAAAAATTAGTTAAAAGTATTCAATGTCAATACCTGTGCATTACTACACTGCACACATCTGTTTGTGTCAGATCTAAAGGTATCATTTTTTAATTAAAAAAAAGAAGCATAAATGTGTATTTGTGAAAACATGTACCAAGAGACCCCTAGCGAGAATTTTATTCCGAGGGGTGGCTCATACCTTATCAGCAGCCGCCACTTAAAGCCGAAAAAGTGGGGAGGCTGAAGCCCTGATGATAAATTTCTCAGTATAATTATTACAACTTATTATGCAAGATGTTTATCCTGCTAAGGAAGTAAAATTGCTTACCACTATCCACTATTAAAATTAGATATTTGCAGGATTTCGGGAGGGCGTCAGCCTCCCGAATCCCCCCGACTACGTGTCTGTGTATAAAATTAACCTTAACCACTAAGCACAATGTGATTGTAACCAGAATCAAGAAGACCGCAAATTTCATCTCCCTTTTTAATGTATTCAGCATTACCCTCTCAAAGAATTACTGCGCGTAAAGAAGTTGAATTTTTAACCAATAGGTGGCAGCACTCACCAGGTAATCATTTTTGCTAAAATATAATAATAAAAATGAATGTTGCTGGCAAGAATTTTAGATAAACAAATGTATAAATATACATAACGTAAAAATGTTTACCTCTTGAACATCATTTTTAAGAGCATTAATTGTTATATATACATTACTTGAAACTGTCGCGACACTTTTCTTGAAACAAATCGGTTGGTTGAAGCTCTACTCGAAATTATTTACCTTCGTGAATTCTCTTGCATTCGAAATGGACGAATTCCTCTTTTTGTAGGAGTAAAATGCGGGTGTATTGTACCCGGCTCCAAAATTGAATCCAACAAACTGTTATTAAGTAATCTATTTTACTCACAATGAATCAAGTGTTTTCATTATATTCTGTCGTTGAATTGAAAGTTTTAAAAAATACTGATTATTCTCACGTGAATTTCAAATTTATGCCTATTAATCTGATAATAACTTTCACTCTTATTCCATCCATCTTACTCGTCATGAGCTTCTTCATTTATTTATATTTTTGAATTTCATGCTTACTTCTTTTGCACATATATATATCTGTCTTGTAATTAAGGGACAATGAGTTTGATTCCAGTGCAATGCGATATTTCAGCACTTCCCAAACGTCACGTTAAAGAGCGTACTTGAGGGCACAGGACCCCTCAAAAAACTTTCCAATTATTAAAATTAAATAATCAAAAGTTATTTATCATTTATTATATAATCGAAGACGAAGGTTATTAATTTACGCTGAATTTACACAAGGGCAAGCATTGGATTAGGATCATACGACTTTGAATTGTCAGTACTTTAGAAGATTTATAATAATGCCAATAAAATATTAAACATGAGCTTTACTTTTCATGAACAGGACCTAACATCCTTCTTTTTATTCAATAAATATTCATTTTTTAAACTTTTTACATGAATTTCCTTACCAGCAGAGTTGTTTTTCTATAAATGTGAGCGATCTTAACTACACGTAAGCTTAAGCTAGATAATGAATACCTGCTTTTTATCTCCTATTTAATTTACGCATTTAATTATAATTATTGTGAATAATATATATATATATATATATATATATATATCAACGTATTAATTATAATTATTGTTATTACTATATTGTTAGTATTTCTGGGACGCTTGGTCCGGACTCTTCCCAAAATATATTTCTACATACGTGCCCAGTGGATTGCCCAGAGGGGTCATAACCCCCTCCCCGGTCCAATATTCCTAAAAGAAAAAAAGGAAAGATGGCAAAGATAAGGAATGACTGACTACCAAAAATGTATATAATCCAACCCATCCCCTTTCGAAATTTCTGGCACGGCGCCTGGTCAAGTCGCCAGTAGCGTCCAGAGAATTCCGTTCGCTGCAGGCACGTAGCCCGAGTGAGGGCTCAAGGGGCTGAAGCCCCACCCGAAATCTTTCAAATATATATTTTAAATAGTGCATAGTGGTAATTAATTTTACTTCATTAGCAAGATTAAACATCTTGTATAATAAGTTGTGATATACTGAGAAATTTATCTTCAGTTCAAATCCACCCCAATTTTTCGCCTTTCGCCTGCTGATAAGGAATAGGTCTAAATATGGGCGAAGGTTTAAATATGGGTTTTGGAGTTATCAGCGTTCCCGGGTGCTGCAGCCTGGCAGAGGCTATGAGAACTGGTTATCTGTCAAGGACAAGGGTTGCGGCGCCAATTCGCAAAAGAAGTGGTGGTTAGTTTCGGCCTTGGACGCTGTTACAGAATTGCGACCTCCGAAAACTTTTAGCGGGTATGTTTTAACTCAGCGTTTTCTGAATTCTCATCTGCTTTGTATATGTTATGATATTAGCGGTACATAAAACAAATGTGGGCTTTTATAATGCCATGATTTGTTTGTGAAATATGTACCACAGAGTGTGAAAATAAATTGAAGAAGGCAAATAGCGTGATGGTCTAAATATGGGCTATGGCATGAGGTCTAATACTGAGATCACATTTTCAACAAATATTTGGATGTTTTTCTTAATTTCGATTTTCCCCATTCCGCGTGATTTTCAAAACAACAATGTTTTAGCGACAAATGACTGTTTTTTTTTACTTTTAATTGCTTTTTCTGATATTACCATTAGTAGCCCATATTTAGACTACAATTTTGAAATACTTCATTTTACCACTTTTTTTAAATTGCTTTTTTTTTAAAAAAAAATTGACACCTTCTATACTTTAGCATGCTATTACATATAAGTATAATATTTCATAGATATGCATTTTAAAGGCAGGTGCTTGATATATTAATTTTTTCCTCCGAAAATGACCAAATGAAAAGGGGAGCCCATATTTAGACCTTTTCCTGTAATCTTAACGCTGTCACCTTGACGTCAAGGGGCCCAGGGTTCGATTCCCAGTGAAGGCACATTACACAGTGGTACGGTTTCCAATTTAAATTGAAGTTCCAGATCCGATTAGCCTATCTAAGCATAAAGTGAACTTAAAAAACAAAATTCGACTTTTTGTTTTGCACATTTGGATGCTACGAACTCTCGAAAAATGACATTTTCTATCTTATATGTAAGCAATCACGTTACAAGAATTCACAGTTGCCACTGACATTTATTATTTCCCTTCGAAAGCGACTTTTTTTAAAAAAAAAAATAATAATAATAATTGAAATTATAATTTTAAATGAGTCCAAACTTTCTTCAATAATTTTACTTTCCAGGTACTAGGAAGGTTTGGTCTACGAGCGTCGAATCTCATGGTAAACCCTCAACTGGACGGCTTGAAATGCCCAAGCATAGACGTTCTGAAGCAGCAGGCGTCCTCCACACTGGGAAATATTGACAACGCACCGCCATCTACAGCCGAGACGGAAAGAGCCGTCCAAGACCTCCTCGCATCCTGTGATGACGTCAACGGGTGGACACCGTATCAGCAAAATTCGGATGAGAGTCAAGATACACCAACTCCTTCCAAAGGCAGAGGCAAGAAGAGGAAATGTGCGAAAGATTGGGACAGTGCCAACGAGATAGAAAAGGAAGAGGAAGCTCTTATAAAGCGAAGGAGGGAAGAAGAAGACGAAGAACTCGAACGGGAACTTCACAAGTTCCAGAACATGACCGAAGACCCCTTTGACGATGTGTGGGATGAGCCAGACGATCTATATGAAAACAACTCTCTAATTTAAAATATAATCGTCTACAAGCAAGCAGTCAGACCTCGGTATTCTAACTAAAGCTTGTGTTCCAAATTGTATTTGCAAGCGAATAATTTTTGAAACAAGTTATATTTTTAGTCGTTGCAAGGTTTTATGTACAAAAAATCACATAGCTTTCCTTTTGAAGCGAAGTATTTTATACAGAACTTTCACGAAGATAGATCTAACAGTTGTATAAATAATCTCTATCCTGTGGTTACCTTGTGTTCTGATCACTGTCACAGTGAACTGGACTTGGAATAACTACTTTAAATTGTTCTAACAAATGGGAACTTCGTATAGTTTGGGCAAAAAAGAAAAGGATAAACGAATTATTGTCAGGATTTTCTCCACAGGGCTGGACAAGATAACGTACTCGGACATAAGTGTGTATAAACTATGTACAATGTACAGAATGCACATAACGGTTGTATCAAGGTATTTAGAAATGGGTAGATTAAGTTTGGCTTAGTTTTGCGCAGGTAAGCAAGAAAAATAAACAGATAATATAAAACAAAGAAAATACCGTATACTTTGTAGAAATTGAAAAAATTAAGATTTTAAAGTATTGTGTCGATCATCTTGATTATTTATAACTAGAGCCCGGAAGTTTGGCAAAATGCCTCTTTTTATCTACTGCATATATTGATAAAATTTTTCCGGATATACGTTTCTTAGGTTGTTTCGAATGTTTTGGAAACCTTTTCATTTTGCCTATTTTGCCTATTTGGGACCCCACTGCCTATTTTTAATTATAATGCCTTTTTTTGCCTTTTTCAATGAAATTTGACATTTTTTTTTTAAAAAAAATGTGTATATAAATTACTTTTCTCCCAAAAAAAAAACGTTGTTGGCATTTATTTTTCTTCCGTTTATTATGTGAATAATTTTCGCCTTATTTAAGTAATATTGAACTCAAGCATTTCTCAACATTGCTGAAGGAGAAAAATGTGAGAAAAAGGTATTTCATGCTGAGTTAGGATATTGCCTTTCGGTTAACATTTCCTTGTGAATGATTGACTGCTGAAGTGGACAGGTTGATTTCGAACACAAATAAAATATTTCTGAAATCTCCCTCTCGAACCCGAAAATTTCAGGAAGTTGTGATTGAGCTTAGTTTACCTCAGCAACCAGTCTTGACGAGATAGGGAACCTGGATATCAGCAGCTATATATTATGCTAACAACCTTCAAAAAATCAGTGAGGTGATCGATGCTCTTCCAGAAAATGAAGCGGCTTCAATTCGTGAAGTGAAAAAACTCCTGTGCTATTCAAGTTTACTTTTGCACATTATGGTGCATTGCCAGAGACAATTACAATTATAGCATCCATGAAAATCTTCGAGGAATCTATGCAGCAGATGATGGAAGTGCCAGGAGAAAAGGGGTGAGCTGTTGCGGAAAAGTGCTAACGGGTAGTGAGTGCAAATGAGGACTTGAAACAATTGAAAACAATTTGTGATATTCTAAAAGGTGAAAATGCTGTTACCAAAATGAGTCCAGCTACATTAGCTTGTTATATGTATGCTCCAATAACTTCTGTCGAAGTAGAAAGATCATTTTCTATTATGAAAAACATTCTCTCTGACAGACGACTATCAATGAATGTTTAGAACTTAAAAAGCACCTTGTAGTTATGTGCAATCAAGACGGAGAAAATTGAAATGCTCTTCCCAATTTAGATTTTAACATTTTGCCAGAAATTATAGATAAAAGTAAGCGACTTCTAAATGTGCCTTTTTTCGGTTTATTTTGCCTTTTTTTTCATTTTTGGTGCCTATTTACCACATTATAAATGCCTTTTTGCCTGCCTATTTTAACGAAAATAAATGCCTGAACTTCCGGGCTCTATTTATAACTTAGGAGTGAGATCGGTATATAATTTTGTTGAAAACAGGGACGGCGCTACAGGGGGCTAGGGAGGGCTGAAGCCCCCCCCAAACAGGTCTCAGCCCCCCCTGTAGTCCCTAGATTTTTGTAGTACGATAGATGTATTTTGATTGAAAACTTCAGTGGTAATTCGGATTCCACTAGAAGCTGTAGGTCGTTCCGATTAGTCTCTGTGAATATAGTGGACGTTAATACAAATGCGTCAACTAATCATTGCAATACGGTGCGAAAATCAACATTCTTGGGCAATTTTATTGCTCGCAGTCGTAGTCCATGTTCATTAATTATCATGTGAGGTTAGAAAATAATTTCTGTAGTACCATCATAGTGGCCAAATTGGATTCAATGCAGGAGAATTAATCTTTAAAGCCCATCTCAAACTATTGATCCAATTCTGATTAGTATTTATGCATAGTATTATATATTCTGAAATAAAATGATAATTTTCAGAAATTATTTTCTCTAATCAAAATGAGGGGTCTCCCCGATGGCGCAGTGGAAGCGTCGTTACATTGTAATCAAGGGTCCCGGGTTCGATACTCGTTGGAGGCACATAGTGGTTCGGATCCCACTTTAAACTGTAGGTCCAGTCCCGATTAGCCTTACTGTGGAAAAAGTGGACTTAAAACACCAAATCAAACCCAACCAAATCAATCAATCTAATCAAAATGCCCAGTGCAAGAGTTCTAATTATATTCATTGCTTTTATGTCAATGCAATGGAGGTGAAAATGTAGTGAAAATGTTTTTGTTTCTTGAGAGTGGCACCTTCTTGCATCCTCCCCCTTTTTAGCCCGAAGTTCTGAATTTCTGTCGTTAAGCAAGAAAACGTAAGGTATTTCATCATGGCAGAGAAAATGGTATCATTAATATACTTTCTATTCAAGACCGGTATTTTTTATTTGATGCTTGCTTTATTAAGTTAGAGCCGCTTTTCTGAAGCACGAAAAGCTACAATCTTTCCAAGCTTCACACTGTTAAGAATGATTAGGACATTTTTTAATTATAGCAGAAAGAAGTAAAAATAACAACCTTTAGCAGCTGCTAGCAATGGTTGAAAGCTTGAAACATTAAAAATTGCCTTTTACGAACTTTATAAGTTTTGTGTTATTGAAATGTGTATTGCCCCATCAACCGCTGCTAATTGGGAGTGGACTTACAGTTTAAAATGGAATCCGAACACAATGTACCGCCACCAGATATCGAACCCGGGGGTAACGAGAGGTTGAATGCTCTATGGTTCTGTCCTTCAAAGAGCTTTCAAAATTTTTGGATTTAAACAAGGTTGTAGCTGCTCATTAAAACATACGTCTTATCCTAGTTTCTTGAGGTTCATTTTTTCAATTTAGCGAAAAGGTGTTCTAACATGGAAGTAGTGTTACGTGTAGTATTTATACGTATATCCAGAGAGTTGTTAATGAGTAGTTTTTATGATGTATTTTGTACTGTACATATGAATAGTAAGTCTGTGATATTATTGCACTCAATAATGGTTTAGGAAAATAAAACAATATAATTATTGAATTTTATTTGACATATAAGATTCGTGCCCCAAAGTATTTTTGTATATGATGGAACAAAATGCACCATCTCAGTGATCTATCTTCAGTTCTGACTGTCAAATGTGTCAGTGGTAAAATTATACCGTAGTAAAGTATTAAGTAAATAAATTTTAACCAGTATTAGTTAGCCCCCCCGAGAATTTGATCCCGAAATCTGTAACCCCCTCACTTATTTCAGGCTGGCGCCGTCACTGGTTGAAAGTTGAAAAATATTGGCAATGACCATATCAAATTTTTTAAGTATGTAGTAATTGTACTTCTGGGTTGTAACAGCCCCATTTACTTTCAATGGGATTGCCACAACCGAACCAATTTGCTTCATGTAATTTGATTTATTTTGCGTCTCTCTCTTTTTTTTACCATTTTTGTAATCGCGACGATGAGGATAAATGACGATTAGATTAGATGGATGTATGGCTAGGGGTGACCAGACACACACATTCAAAAAAGAGGACAGAGCAGGCGAAAAAGGAGGACAAAGTCATAAGAAAAAGGACGCAGCAAAGAATGGCAACACATTTGCCATTACTTATAATTTGATCAGTATATAAAAATCTTAATAACACTTTGCTTACAGAGAATTTTGAGGTAATCTCTTTTAATAACTTCCTCTTATCTTTAAGCAAAGAAAGCAATCTCCGAATCTGTCATTTAACAAATGACAAAGAATATCTACAATTTGAAGCACATATTTTTACTCCATTTCTAATTCTTGGATATTAGAATGAAATATCCCTACAAGTGAATGCCATGAACATTTCTATCACTCTTTCAGCAGTAGGTGAAAGTGACAGCCACCTTACACTTTACCTCATTTTCGTTTCTTCCTCCATCCTTTAAAAGCTGGATATTTTCTTGAAAGATCATTGTTGAATTTACACTTTCGCTTCGTTATTTCATGAAAGTAAATATTACTTAATAATCAAAATTTTCACTACGCGTTTCTGTATCGTGTATGTAGGCCCATAACTCGAAAATGAACTGGCCGATCTCCTGGCGGAATGGTTGGCACACCACGTCACAACGCCAGCGGTCACCGAATCTTACCTGGGCATGGGTGTTCTTTGTGAGTGAACCTTCATCAAAATCATCATACCATCGCTCATATCCATCTTCGCAATTAGCCAAAAGTGACAGAAAAGCTAAGTAAAATAAACCAAATCAATCAATCAAAATGGAACTTAACAGACTACGTGCGTTCCAGCAGTCTCAGAGGGCGAGACATCGAGTTAGAACTTAGAATAATAGTAATGACTGGGGTGCCGAATTTTCCCTATTTGCCATTTATATTCCTTTGTAGTAAAACACAGGCTTCAGTGTTTAAAGTTCGTTTCATGGTGTTTCAAGTACTAAAACGCATTGCTATAGTTCCTATCGTGCTCAAAAATCGCTATTCTGCAATTTTTGCATGCTTCAGTTGTTTTTTTTTTACGTGCCTTTGGCTTTCCCCAGATTCAAGAATGTAAGGCTTTGTTGATGTTGTACTGACTGAAATCTGGTATTTACCAGATTTGAGGGTCTCAATTGATTGGAACAATATTTCAAAATATTATTTTTGTTACAATGGTGCAAATTGTTTTTTCATCATTTGTTTAAATTCGCTCAGTAGTTACCACAAGCTGTTTTGTGAGAATTACTTTTCCCCACAAATGTGAATTTCAGTCAAAAGAGTGTTAATTAATACTAATAGTTTGTTATCATACTTTTATGGATAAAAGTGTTATATGAAGTGTTAATACTAGGGGTGTGCGGGGCAGAATTTTTTTTGGTCGGGACGGGAAAATTTTACAATTTCCCGAAGCTCTGGAAATCTCGAATTCTACGTCATTTTCACTTTAAGTGATTATTTTTGCATTTATGGAATAAAAACTAACAATTCCCGATAAGTTCCAGACACTTACAATGCAGAAAACGTCAAAAATTAACGACTTTTTAAAGTGAACATTCGGTATTTTATTTCCTGACTGCTCGGGATCACGCACACCCCTAGTTAATACAGTCTGTGCATTGTAAGAAGAAAATTGAAATAAGTTCACATTCATTGCCTATTTTAATGTCTTTTCTTAGTTTATAGTGCCTTTTTAAGTGCCTATTTCAGAGGTTTTTAGTGCACCCTATTAATGACTCAGTCGGGAAAGTGATCGTGTTGAGTTCCCAGATGCTAGGTGAGCATTGCTCGAATACTTAACGCACCCCAAGTGATATGCCTTAAACGATGATCATTATATGTAAAAGCATTCTCTAGACAGCACATTGGCTATGGGCTTTGCTATAACTACTCTTTCTAAAAAGGAGGACAATTACCAATATCTAAAAAATCCACCAGAACGCCGGACAGACACCTAAAATGGAGGACATGTCCAGACAAAAGAGGACGTCTGGTCACCCTATGTATGGCAAACATACATCCCACAGTGCGAGGAGCCTCATTAGACTGCGAGAATGTAAATATTTTCTAGGATCAACACTACATGAAACATAGATTGACATTTGAGTGTTAGCTTAGGGCTATTAGGATGATATCAACATTAAAACAATTCAATTTAAATGCTATAATTGACAAACCAACTAGGATTACAATTACTTCTCAAACATGTATAGATCAAATAATCACTAATATTACTAAAAGTGATTGGATATCAAGTATAGGTGAAGCTGGACTGTCTGACCATTCGTATCAGAAACTTGAAATTAATATTCCTAACTTAAAAACTCACAAAAATAAAATCAATAAGGATGTTATATATACCAATAAAAGAAATTTTAGTATGGAACATATTAATTATTTTAACCAACTCTTAAAATCTGAAACGTGGGAAGATGTGTACAGAGCTCAATCTGTCAACGACATATTTAATGCCTTCATAAACATATTCCAGTACAACTTTGAATTAGCCTTTCCTGCCAAACCATATAGAAATAAGCAATCTCCAATTAAAAAATGGATAACGCAAGGAATTAGAATATCATGTGAAAAGAGAAAAATGTTGTATAGACTTAGTAAAGTAAATGCCGACCCTTATTTTAAAGAGTATTTTAGATCCTATAAGAAAACTTACAAACAGGTAATTGCTGCTGCAAAGAAATATGAATATGATAAATTAATTGCCACCTCAAATAATAAAAGTAGAGCTATGTGGAATATTATTAAACAAGAATCTGGAACTATATATGATAAATCTGGAATTAATAAAATACTAGTGGCAAATGAAGAAATAACTCAACCCAAAAATATAGCTGAAAACTTCAATTCCTTCTTTATAAATCAAATTGATAAATTAATCCAACAACTCCCTGCACATAAAAAAAGATATCAAGGAATTAAAACTAATAATCACTCTATGTTCATATATCCCGTAACTGAACACGAACTTGATTCTCTCATAAATGCTCGCATGAGGAAGAAAAGTGCAGGTTATGATGGGATACCAGATGCTATAATTAAAAAATGTTCCCCCAATATCTTAAAAGTGCTTACCTTTTTATGTAATGAATCTTTTAGAGCTGGAGTTTTCCCAGACAAGCTTAAATTATCAAGAGTTATACCTATTTATAAAAAGAGTGACACCTCAAGTATTGATAATTATAGACCAATATCTCTATTGTCATGGTTAGATAAAATCCTAGAAGGACTAATGCATAAAAGATTGAAAGACTTTCTTACAAAATTTAATATAATTACGTCTAGTCAGCATGGATTCATAGAAAACAAGTCTACAGAAACTGCACTTTATGAATTTATTTCTAACATTTTACATTCAATGGATTCAAAATTAAATACTGTAAATATTTTCTGTGACCTTTCAAAAGCCTTTGACTGTGTTAACCATAAAATACTAATTGAGAAATTATATAAGTATGGGATGGTGGCCGCCGTGGCTCAGTCGGTAACGCGTCTGACTACCATGCTAAAGGTCCCGGGTTCGATCCCCGGCCGGTTCAAATCCGGGAACTTTTCTAACGGTGGAAGCGGCCCCGGCGCCTACCCAGCGTCGAATAACATGGGTACCTGGGGGAAACCCTGGGGGGTAAAGGCGGTCAGGGGCGTGATGCTGATCACATCACCCCCACTCACGACCGGATCTAGAAAGTGTGGGGCGTTACCCCCACACCCCCTATACGCCTTCATGGCGTGGTGCTATGCACAGGGGATCACTTTACCTTTTTACTTTACCTTTATAAGTATGGGATTAGAGGCCAGGGAGTCGTAACGTACCCAATTTGCGTTACACGGTACGTTCCATTTTGTAGGAGGAAGAGTATGGTTCAGCTGGTACCCATGTAACGTAACGAAATGCAATATGTTATAGACTGACGTTACAGAGAACGTAACAAAATGTATTATGGTAGATATTAACGTTATAAAGGAACGGAACGAAATGAGCACATTGGAACATAACGTAATATGCAATTTGATATATACTACCGTTACAAGGAAAGTAGTAACGAAATGCATTGTGGTATATACTAGCGTTACAAGAACGTAACGAAATGCAACATGGTAGTAAATAACGGTACATAGGAACGTAATGAATGCAATCCTCCGTAACGGAATGAAGTGAAAGGCAATATGATTAACTAACGTTACATAGGAATGTAGCAAAATGTAAACCACTGTAGCGGAACGGAACAAAATGCAGTTGGGTACATACCATCTGCATAAGGAACGTAAATAAATTCAGTATGGTAGATGTTAACGTTACAAGGAAAGAACAATTCACAAATATTAGCTAGTAACGTTATAGGCGCGTGACGAATATAATCTATTTAACATCAAGGAAGAAAAAGGAATAGCCAAAATCTCTTACCTTTCATTGGAACATTGCGAAAAATAACTCAGTATATCGTATGGGATTAATGTGAAATAGCCGTGAAAAATATGGTTGTTTGTAAAAAAATGAATTTCAACCAGGGTTGTTAAAGGGCCAGGAATTTTAAATCAATTCAATTCCGGTTCAGCAGGGAATATTAGCAAACATAAATGGATCAGGACTGTAAAGAGCCTCTTTATCTATTTCAATTCGTTCCAGGGACATTTTCTCCTGATCAGTTGAAATACGGCACAGGGACCTTCTTTCCGGATCAATTTAAAGACGGTCTAAGTTCCATATTGAAATGAAAGAATACGCAACTTGGACCGAATTTAAACTGTGCGATAGAAAAGTTTCCGGTCTTATTGCGGAACCCAATAGAATTTATGGGTTCTTGGACGTTTAACAACCCTGATTTGATATTAAATTACATTTTTGGCTCGAAATTGAATAAAGCTTCCAACTAGTGTAGAAATGAGTAGCAATAGGCGTACGCACGGGGTGCAAGGGGGGGGGGCAAATGCACCCCCCTAATCATGGACATCTGTCGATATTTTAGACGCAAGGAAATATGCCATATCCATATGCATATTAACCCGATAATAGTGTTGCGCCCTCAAGAAACACCACTTGAATTCGAAATTATCGCATTCCTGCATCCCCATTATAATAATTAATGTAAATTACTATGACAAATCAAATTATACGTGTGAAATATATACTTTTAGCTGGCATTCGTTTTCTAAAGGGGAGAGGTGGCCATCCTCGCCCCCCTTTCAGATTTCCATGCCCCTATATTATTATACTTTATTCCAGAAATTTAGGGTAGACGAATCATATCGCCGGTTATTAAACGATATTATGCTCTTGAAGAAAATGTAGTATTTTGAAGCCGATGAAAGTTCACAAAGGAACAACGGCGGAAGAAGGTGCAGTGGCACAACGACAGGGGGCAGGGGAGATTAGCCCTCAAACTTGTACAGAAATCAATTCTAGGAGGTAAGGAAGGCAAACATTGGACTATAGAAAGAAAGGTTGCAGAATCTAAGAGTAGCAAGACAAAAGGATACTCAAGATGGATTTAGTTTTCACGTCTTTCGTGCACTATTTCTTCCAGACTGCGAAGAGCACCTGCAAGGGGGCACAGAGGGGCAATTGCCCCCTCTCGATTTCTATCTTTATACCAATTTAAATAAAGTTATATAACAGTTGGGCTGAAACGTTCGTAGGCTAACATAGTAAAAAATATTTTCTTGACAAAATTCTATTTTATTATTCAATATAGTTGCCTTCGAGGGCGATACAACGATTATAGCTGTCATACAATTTTTCGATGCCATTTTTATAGTACGATTTCTCTTTAGCCTCAAAATAGGCCTCAGTTTCGGCGATTACCTCTTCATCAGTGCTAAATTTCTTTCCAGCGAGCATTCTTTTAAGGTCTGCAAACAGGAAAAAGTCACTGAGGACCAGATCTGGAGAATATGGTGGATGGGGAAGCAATTCGTAGTCTAATTCATATAATTTTGCCATCGTTTTCATTGATTTGTGACACGGTGCATTGTCTTGATGAAACAGCACTTTTTTCTTCTTCAAATGGGGCCGTTTTTTCGTGATTTCGTCCTTTAAACGCTCCAACAACGCTATGTAATAATCTCAGCTATCTCGATCAACTTCACTTTACGATCATTTAAAATTATTTTGTGGACTTTTTTTATGTTTTCGTCGGTAACAGCCTCTTTGGGGCGTCCACTGCGTGCATCGTCTTCGATGCTCATTTCGCCTCGTTTAAATTTAGCAAACCACTTCTCAACGGTTGATTTTCCTGGTGCAGAGTCCGAATAATGTTTATCAAGCCAAGCCTTGGCTTCAACAGTATTTTTTTTCGCCAAAAAGCAATGCTTTATTAACACACGAAATTCTTTTTTATCCATTTTTTCACAATCACAAAAGCTGCTTCACTCACAATGCTATATCTCACGAACTAATTATCCGGCAGCTGTGAAATTTATACACGTATCTTTTGAAGGTTAGTACTAAGTAAAAATCACATGGATTTAATTCTAGTAACGCCATCTATGAGTCAGCCTACGAACTTTTCAGCCCAACTGTTAAACTTGGACAGTTGCTGCTGATTACGGTGTAAGTTTTGCCCGTGTAAGGTAATAAATAGATTTATTATTAATTTTTGAAGCCGCACCGTTCATTTATAAACACACTGTATATGAGCCATTGAGAATTCGAGTCAATTTAAACATTTTGCGTTGTTGCGAGATTATCTATTAGGATAAAATTTGGACATAAATAATCTAAGTAGAAAAAGTGCAACTTGTATATCAAAATTGCCATGTCCATCTGATCTCCGAAAGTAGTGTTTAGCACGTCACATTTCAAGTATATGATTGCTTGATTTGGTGTCTTGAGTCCACTTTATGCACAGTAAGGCTAATCGGGACTGGACCTTCAGTTTGAAGTGGAATCCGAACCACTTGTGCCTCCACCGGGTATCGAACCCGGAACCCCTTGATTACTAGGCGACGACGCAACCACTGCGCCATCGGGGAGGCCATTTCAAGTATAGTCCATGATTGTATCTAGTATATGAACGAGATTTGTCCCTCCTCTCAAACAATTCGTGGCTTGTCCCCACCGAACGAACTGTGTCACTTATAAATTAAGTTTCCGAAAGCAGGCATTATGCATGAACAGAACAAAAAATACTCCTGAGAAATTACAAAAATTATAAGCCAGTTCGTGACCGGGAGTTATTGACGGTCTCCCCCCCCCCCCCCGCCAACCTATCCGCTTTAGGTTCCGGGTTCGAGTCCTGGTCTGTAAATATCTTTTTTAGGTGTCTCTTCATTAATTTCATCTATTTATCATCCATCTTCATAGTTTCGATTAATTATAAAAGTGACATAAAAGCAAAGCAAAATAAGAACAAATAAAAATAATTGCAAAATGACTACAATGTCAGAACTACATTTGAAAAATAAAATGCGAGCAGAAGATTCATTTTCAAACAGGTATTTGGGTAGAATTGTGTAGACAGACAGCATGCTCCCGAAAGTTGCCAATCCACGTGTAGCATGACCTTCGATACTGGGGTTGCGCTTTTTCAGGAAAGTTTTCTCGACCCTCCTCAGGCGTCTTATCAAGAATGCCTCGGTGTTCGCAGCATTGCCAACTTATTTTCCGTCGGAAAAAGTCTTTTCCTCCTATTTAATCTGCGGTTGGCTCTACAATACATCATATTAAACAAGATACAACAACTGAATTACGGCGAAGTAGATTAGAAACCCTGCGTGCTGAAGAGCAGCTTCGATAAGGCACCTGAATTGTTTCGAGCTGAACCAGGAAATGGGCGATCTTTATTCCCGAAGGCCATTCCGTAAAACTAATGCCACAAGAAGTTTTCTGTGTGGATTTGAGAGCATGAAATTGTAGGTTGATGATAGTACTACAAGACGTCAAGTGGATTTTTTTTCTGTTTCGTTATTTTATATAGCTTTGCTACCTATATAGTTTGAATAACTAATCAATCATTTGATGAGCAGACAAACACGAAGAAGCCGATCCCGTGGCAAATTAGTTAGCGTAATACACTGCGAAGTCTAATGTCGGATTAGAAAATATGGATGGGTCATTTGTCTTTATACCACTTCCATCACCTATCACATCCTTTATCATCGCGATTAACATAAAGTGGTAGATCCGAAATAAAAATAGAACCTTTGCATGAATGTCCGAAAAAGAGGCAAGGGCACGACCCACCTGGAAAAGGAAAGTCAATCAAAAATTATATATATCGCGCAATTGCATTTTAGCTATAATAATATATGTTAATTATTGCATGAACATGATAACTTCAAATTAAAGCAATGGTTTTTGAGGAGACAACACTGTTATGGGGGAATATGCACCTTGTTTGCCCCCCCGCCCCGGAAAAAAAACTACCTTGCTTGCACCTCCCTGGAAAAAAAAATCCTGCAGACGTCCATGAACCTTTGGTATCGACTTCGGAGTATAAAGCTGCAACGTGCCACCACTCGTAACTCCAGGGTATGCCGAATTGGCAACACATCGCTCCTTGCTCCGGCTGGTCAGTTGGGAGCACCAGTTCTCACCCAGGGATCGGGATTAAGACGATCCACCCTTCCTCCAGAAAGGAAACCACCGAATTGCGACACGTGACAGTAAATAAAATTCCAAATACTTTATAATTAAAATGTCCAAAATCTTTAATCACGAATCGCGCGCGTGCATACTGATTCGCACAAGTTAAAAGTTATAACTTATTGGGTCATGCACGCTCGCAGGCAGTCATAAGCAATTTATTTAACACGAGAGTCCGCGCACCGCCTTCAACTGCTACCTCAAGCGCGAGGTGCAGCATAACAGATTGTTCTAACTTACAATACAAACTCATCACATAAAATAACACAAGAAAAACTGATAATTTATATAACACATCAATGTTAATTAGCGATAGTAAGCTAAAGTTAAGGTTGGCAACAATTAAAAATGCCAACGTGGAAGTTTTTACATCGCGAAGAACACGAAGCGTGGTTCCCCTACTCCTAACATAAACAGCCAATAGGAATACGATATTTTATTGAAAACGAGGGAGAAATACTTTGCTATAATATTACAATATTAAACTATATAGAAATAACTAAACTGATTTTATCAAATAAATCATACTTGCCCTTGTACATAAAAAAATGATTAAATAAATATTTAGTTTATAAGGAAGACAAATTACTTCAATCTTGTACATTGTTGAACAAAAATCGATATTAAGAAGAAATGTACTTAACTTGTGCTTCAAAAACAATGAAAACGTTGCATATATTATTTGGGATCCTATAAATTCTGAATAAATGTTGCAAAAATACGCGAAAAAGAAAGTAAAAAAAAATACGTGAATAATATTATAAAATATAAAGAAACGTAATATATACATGAATTATAAAAACAATTAACTATAAATAATTTAATCCAAGTTCTTAACTTGAAAATATACGAATAAGACAAATGCCAATATACAACTGAAATCTGCCCAACATGGCGGTCATTAGAAAGCATTGTTTCTTCAATGTATAGCGCGGCAATAGACCGCGACAGCCTCTTATTTGCCAGGAAATATCAACACGAGAACAGGGATAGGAATTCCTCTTATTTTAGATTTTCTCAAGCTAATGGAGTGCATACATTGCTCTAAGCAGGATGCTCTCTACCTTATGATGGGAGCAATGTATGCGCTCGAAACATTGGACGCTAACGCCGATTTACGCTGGCTCGCAAGCCGAGAACACTGTTCGAATCTCCACAGGAATATAATAAAAATGTATCATACCCAAATGCCACATCTGGTGTAATACCTAACGTGCCAAATTTTGGAAAATAGGAGCTGGTAGCGCCACTTCCCCAGGATTATTATCCTTGGCCTGCAAGCAAGGTTCTTGTATGTGTGACTTTTCTGTTTCTCAGACT
Organism: Lepisma saccharinum; assembly: GCF_977018435.1. Lineage (NCBI taxonomy): Eukaryota > Metazoa > Arthropoda > Insecta > Zygentoma > Lepismatidae > Lepisma > Lepisma saccharinum. The sequence goes on from NC_139241.1 coordinate 74,845,973, forward strand.
ACGTGTGACTACCTACACATTATGTGAAACAATAACAAACAACTTCCCGACCGATTTCCAAGGCTCGTTTCACCCTAGCTACAAACTACCACTTCGATCACTGCATGCACGAGTGAGTAGTGGTATTCGCGTGTCTTCCCTTTAATGCAAAACCACAATTTGCTCCACAGCATGCTAAGATTTTCGAAAGCAATACTTGTGTGTTAATTTAAATTTTGCCCTGTTCATTCATCTATACAGTATTTACTACTTCCAAATTTGTGTGCCTGTCTTGAGTTTGCATTCTCGTGGCTGCTGCCATATTGCGTAGATGAACGAAAAACACACTCAATATACCAAATTGCTTGTATGTAGACATCAGACGATAAGAGATGAAACAATTGCAGCCTACAATTTCCCTCAATCAACTACAATTGCCATCTGAGTATGAGAAACCACTTGCATTCTAACCGGGTTCGATTCCTGGTGGAGGCACAGTGTTTCATTTCCCACTTTAAACTGTAGGTCCACCCCCAATTAGCCTATCTGTGCATACAAGTGAACTTAAAACAAGACAAACTTTCATTCTAACCTCAGTCAATTGTGGGAGCTGCTTAGAAGTAGTAGTGTTGCTGGCATGGTGGACTTCGGTTCTTACTTTTGCTTTTAACAGATAGATACATTTTGAATAATAGTGAAATCAAAGTAATCGATTATTTTACCGAATGACAAAGTTATAATGGAATTGTGTTATCTCCATTACAGAACAACTACCTAATCTCATTCAATTCCAGTGTTCTATCTGGTAGATAGATATATCAACCTTTGCAATGATGTAAACTTTCAGTGCAATGGCGACAAAGGTCCAATAACTATAATGTCAAACTTTAAAGGTTTCCTGACAAAATAAAAAATTGACAGATCATTTACATTCTCAATAGACATGTTGAAAAAAAGACTAATATTCATTTTTTTTAAATTTCTTTTTTTAGCGTAGGTAAAAGGAAGTCACTTGAATAAAGTGGGAATATAATCAAAATGTCCATCAGCTATTCATTGATTTCAAAAAAGCATATGATTCGGTCAAAAGAGATAAATTATATAATATATTAGTCGAATTTGGAATACCTAAGAAGCTTGTTATTATGATAAAAGTATGCACCAGTGAAACAGAAAGTAAAATTCGTGTGGGTATTTATGTGTCTGACAAATTTACAATTCATGATGGGTTAAAACAACGAGATGCATTATATCCATTGCTCTTTAATTTTGCCTTAGAATATGCTGTTAGGAAGGTAACAGAAACTAACGAAGGACTAAAATTAAATGGTGTGACTCAGTTGTTAGCATATGCAGATGATGTAGACTTATTAGGGGATGATATAAATACAATTAAGAATAATGCTAAAATACTTTTCAAAACTGCTAAAGACAGGTTTGGAAGTTAACAAAGAGAAAACTAAATATATGCTTACAGGCCGAAACCAAGGGTTAGGTAATAATCAAAATCTAATTATTGATAACTCGTTTGAACCAGTTTCCAAATTCAAATACTTAGGAGTAATATTAACCAATGAAAATTATATTAAAGAGGAAATAAAAAGTAGGCTTAATTCAGGAAATGCATGTTACTTCTCTCTTCATAAACTTTTGTCTTCTAGTTTAATAACTAAGAAACTAAAAGTTAAAATATACAAAACAGTAATTTTGTATGTAGTGCTCGTATTATATGGATGTGAAACTTGGTCCCTTTAATTGAAAGAGGAACATAAATTGAGAGTATTTGAAAATAAGGTTCTTAGGAAAATATTTGGACCTAAAAGGGATGAGGAGACAGGTGAGTGGAGAAGGTTACAAAATTTTAGAACTACATAATTTGTATTCATGTCCAGATGTTATTAGACTGATTAAATCAAGAAGACTTAGGTGGGCAGGCCATATGGCACGAATGGGAGAGGAAAGAGGAGTTTATAGGATTCTTGTTGGGAAACCTGATGGTAAGAGACCTATAGGAAGGCCAAGACCAAGATGGAGGGACAACGTTGAGATGGACCTAAAGGAAATCGGTAGGGATGGAAAAGAGTATATAGATCTTGCTCAATATAGGGACAGATGGAAGGCCTGTGTTACTGCAGCCATGAACATTCGGGTTTAAGAAAGCTAGAGAGTTAGTTAGTTAGTTTAAAAGGAAGTAACTAAAAATGAGTAAATAAAAAATATTACGTGGCAGAGTGGTTAGCACAGCGCACTACGACGCCAGGGGTCCCGGTTTCGAATCCCGACCTGCACATGAGTGTTCTCTGCGAGTGTCCCTTCATCAGTTTCAGCATTTGTCGCTCATACTCATCTTCGCTTTCTGAACCGCCAGGTGTACAGCACGTGGCGTAGCGTTTCGCGTCCGAATTCCAGGAACAGGCAGCTTACGGTTACCTGACCAAGTAGCGTTTCGTCCGAGGGCTACCATCCTAATAGTGTTTAATGAAGCAAACTCTTGCTAACACTCTTAAATGCTCCATCGAAGAAAATATATTTTTTTGTTTTAATATTTCTTTCCCTCTGGAAATTGCAAATCTCACCTTCGTAGTTGTCAGATAGTAAGAAAGTGTTACCATCTGCCATGACTAAAATTTCTAGATCCAAGTTCACTTCCTCTCGACGATTTGTTTTGATTTGATTTGTTGTTTTAAGTCCACTTTATGCACATTAAGGCTAATAGGGATTGGACCTACAGTTTAAAGTGGGATCCGAACCACTTGTGCGTCCACCGGGTATCGAACCCGGGACCTCCCTGTCGACAATTTGTCTTGAGTCTGCACTGCGCTGTCTATGCAAATTAGTTCTAAAAGTTGTAAACCGAGGTATACTAGTCACCAATTCCATCGCTGCGAGTGGTTAGTCAAGGTGTGACTCATCAGCCAGGCTCGAACGAAACGCAACTCATTAAACCGTCGCAGACGAACTGTAGCATTTTTCTAGAAATTTCGCTTTCCGACGAAACGCTACTGAATCGTACAGCAGTCCCAATGCCTGTTCCAAGTTGCACAGCTGCTTTCGGAGCTCTTGGTTTGGAAAGGGGGTGGGGATGAGGAAAGGGTCTTGATTTTTTATACTGAAGCTCGTTCATTTCGTTCTCCTATTTCTCTTGGTTGAATTTTCTGAGATACGGAATCTCCCTCATTTTGCTTTTCATTACGTTTTATTGCATCACCCACGGTACGCTTACATGTACTACTTAACATTTTCAATTTCCCTGTACCCTTTGGTTAGGTACGGTAAAAGTAAATAGCTGCCATTCGTCAAATGTTGTATTTTTGTTTTTGTTACCCATTTTTCTCGTACTTCAGTCAGGGAGCAATGCAGCTACTGGTAACAAAGGTAGTCAGGAAGTAGCATCAATTCTTCCTTCCCCGCACTGTAGTTGACCAGTAAAAAAAACTATGTAAAGCCTCGTTTCTATTACCACAAATTTGCCGTGCAACATGACGCGCGGCATGCGACGCTGAATGTGCCAAGCATTTGTTGAAATGGAAACTGTCTGCAACATGCCGCGGCGCAAGTGCCGGGGACAAAATTGCCCCAAACGATTAAGACGCACAACTTGCGCCGCGGACAATGGAAACAGCCTGCAGCAAGTTCCTGGGGCATGCGCACTAGAGTAGAAACAGACGACGCGACTACCATCTGTGGTCCAACAAGATTTAATAACAATGCAAAATCACTTACAGTCATTCTTACAAAGTTTTCGTATCCCCTTTGAAGACGTAAGTCTCTCATCAACGAGTTATACGCTCCTTCCGAATTTCTTTTCGCTAGAAAACTTCTAATCCACCATCTAGGTCATTTTCGCCTCTTTTTTTTTTTTTTACAAGTTCATGGTACGCGCCTGCCATAACCACAAAACCCGCCATAGTTGTATTGTTCATCTTTACACAAGTTAAATCACTACCAAATTATTACACTACAAGAGAAGAAACACTGACTACTCTAAAGCACAATGGGACAACGCTACACTCAAGTCCTGCACTCCGGTGTTGTTGCGGGCGTATTTTGCAGAAGTAGTTTTGAATTGGAAACAGTGCACTAAATGACGCGCAACATGCGCCGGCACATGTTGCGCGTCATGGGTCTGGAACTTGTCAGAATGGAAACGTAGCTTAACAGAAACAGAAGGCTTTCACGATTTGTCTGAATATTAAAGTGATCTCTTTTTTCACACCCAAACATAAATAACTATTTTCAGATTTGAAAACGTAACAGGGGTGTAAGGTACCTTCCACGTATTACATTCAATCCTCAACTTCATTCCACGTAGTACACCCTGGACTGCTCTTTGCAGACTAACGAGACTCTGGCGACTGGCCCTATGGCCAGTATAATTCTGTGTGTTCTCCTGCTTTCTGTCATATGTGCTGAGTGCCTCTTTACAGCCTCAGCTTTTAACCTAAGTCAGAATATTTTAATATTTCATTTATGCGACATTACAGTTATGTTATTTGTTATGGTAAGGGGCTGCACCCCGTATAACGTGGCGGGTGCAAAATAGCCTAAGTGCTGACGCACCCAAAATTTAAAAAAAAAAGTTACATATAACTTTAAGAAATGCGTATAAATATTTCACCATCGTTTATATTTATGTACATGTTGTTAATTTTCAAATATTGTTAAGAAATGCAGCAAAATGCTACGTATTTGATTACTAATGTGAGCCACTGTATATGTTATGTTTTTATTTCATGAACGATGTATGGTCAAACATTACTTTGCAGAGCTCCGTGGCGAATTGGTTAGCACAGTGCAATACGACGCCACAGGTCCCGAGTTCGGATCCCAGCCTGTGCATTATTTTCTTTGTGATGTCCTTTCATCAATTTTGTCATTTCATCACCCATCCTCGTCTTCGCGATTAGCCAAAAGTGGCATAAAACCAAAGTTAAATATAACAAATCAAAATCAAACATTACTTGGCATGACAAGAATGGATAGGTTATTTTGAAGCTGCTGTTATTAAAAGCAAATTGTATGTAGCTTTCCTAGACAGAAGTTTCACACACAGAAACTGATTGATCGGATAACGGCTGCGGATTCCTACTCGAGCAGAAAATATATATATTTCCATTTATTACTTACAACAATAGCAGACTGATTTCCTGCTAAATCAAAGAAAACTTGCATTCACAGTTACAAATTGACGTGTTGAATGAACTTAACCACAGATTTCTCTCACTCCAATTCCGATTAATCGAACAACACACCACAACGTGGGTCATTATATATTTCCAACTTACTCTCGAGTTCCTCAACTAAAAATAAATTGACTGCGAGACAAAAACTCCTCTCCGATAACATTATATGCAGAGTATACGTAAGTTGAAATTCCATCATAATAATAATTTGAATTCTTCAAGTAGTAGCTACAAATATAATTTTTCATACATATTTTCTTAGCAAAATATGAAGTTCCTCACTTCACAAGGATAACATATACACAGTATTTTACAAGAGTTTTTAGTTCGAGCTAGTCGTAGGCCTAATATGAGTATAAACGTCACTTCATTACTTAGTTTAAAAAAAAGTGCCAGGCAATCAGAATTCGAGGGTATGCCTGAAATTATTTGCAGTATCTCATGTATCAAGGGGGCTTTTTAAGTAAAATGAGGATACATACCACATGCTTTGGTCAATTCAGAGTAGTAGAAACGTAATTATACTGCATGTTGCAACTGAAACCATAGCCTCGAAGGCCGAAGTCGTTTAGTGATCCACTCATACACTCGGTACCAAACATTTCAAGTTCGAGTAGACATCTGGGCATGGCTGTTTTTTTTGTAAGCATCCCTTCATAGATTTAATATGATCATTATTCATCTTCATCGTCGCGATTATCTACAAGTGGCAGAAAAGCGATATAAAACATGAATAATACAAAAGTATAACAAACAAAAGAGGATAAAAGAATGAACTGAGTTTGAGTTAATGATAGGAAGTTTTATAAAATTACTGTTTCTTGAATAATCTTGTCCTTTGTTCCGATTGTATTTCTCAGTCACACGTTGGTCAATGTCCATGTCGACTGCCTTTCTTGCGTTCTTGAAAATTACTTTCTTGTCTGTCTATGCCCTTCTTTCAAACGTGGTAGGTAGGCGGGCGTTCTGTCTGTTTCTACACCAAAAAGTTTAATGCACCTCCTGTCCAAGAAGACAAGAATTACTGAAAGTAATTTTCAAAATTGTAAGCGGATGAGGGCCCTTGTAAATGATAAAATATGCTGTCCTTTTATTCGCTTAGTTTTGAGAATCACTTTCCACACAATTCTTGACTTCTTGAGAGTCCAATGGCCCTGTCTAGCTACAGACCAGTTGCACAAACGCGGTTTCGTTTGTTTCGTACAACAATTCCATCTAACATTTCGTTTCTATGCATTTTCTACTTGCCAAAAGTGCCTTTCATATCGCCCCAAGGCGTTGTCTACTCGGATGCTTCGTGATCGAAGGTCACATGTACAAAGTTTCAGGATTCAGATTTTCCGATTTTGCGTGGTGCTGCTGCTATCAGTTCGGTTCGCCTTCTCAAGGTCGCGCAACAAGCAATTATTTTTCGTCTTCTGATAGGAGAAAGCTTGCCTCTCGCTTAGGTGGATGAACGCGTGGCACGGATGATTTTTTGGCTCGACCATGGTTGGTCCTTTATGTTTCGTCCTTCAGCAACTTAATCTAAGCACGAATCATTCTCATCGCCAAACAACTGTATTTTTTTTAAAAAAAATGATGTAACACATGTAAACAGAGAGAGAGAGAGAGAGAGAGATATATAAACGTTTTCCCTCAACAAACATTTGCTTTGCTATCGTATAAAGTGAACGTACATGTTAAAATTCATCTCGCATAAATAATCAAATTAGAACTAATTCACATAAAGCGATTAAGTATGCAGAAAAGAAATATATTTGTGATAAATACATAGTTAATAAGTAAATTCCAATAACCAGAACTTTAGTCACGCCGAATCTTGTTTACGGATGTTTTCAAACGTTTTGTTTTACAATTTAATTTTTTCACTGACATCCAAAACGAAAATACGTATTATAACTTAGTGACTTTCAAGGGGTCAAAGTACTGTAATGTTAGTATGCTGCCGATCATAATTATGAGGCTTCTTCGAAAACGCCTTCGATAACGGTATTTGCTATTCGTAACGGACATGTGTATCACTTTTTGGAAACAGACTTTTGTGGAGGAAAAGAACTGTAACGTTACAAAAGTAACGAGCACAATTATACGAGAGACCTATGTTATTCTCTCCGGAACACGGCATCGGACACGGTATTGCTCATCGGAACGTCTGTATGATACCAGCTATAAATAACGTTGTTGCTTTGAAAAAAGGAGTGTAACGTTTTTACAGCCGTGACCTCAATTAAGTTACTGGTTAATAGTAACGTTACTATCACTTTCCACACACACTAAAGTTACTAGTCAATACGTGACGAACCTCTTTCTTACCCTGTAACGTTACTGGTTGCCGGCAATGGATGGAACGTTAAAGTGTCACGTAAAGACCTACTCCTTTAGAGATCAGTTATGGTTCGGTACCGTTATGCGCACCTGTAACGTAATGTTTATATACCTGAGGTAACGTTTCTGTTCACGAAAAAAGTTATTCTGTTTCTGGTTGTAACGTAACGGAAACCGTAATTGAAAATACCGTTCCATTTCGTTACGTTACGACTCCCTGTTAGAGGCACAGCCAATGATTGGTTTAAATCATATCTATCAAAAAGAATGCAGTATGTTGAAGTTACTCATAATGCTAGTCATTATCAATCAAATGTTTTGCCTCTAAAACATGGTGTACCCCAAGGTTCCATTTTGGGACCCTTACTTTTTCTTATTTTTATTAATGATCTTCCAGCTAATATTAACGACTCCAATATAATTCTCTTTGCTGACGATACTAATATCATAACTAAGCATGGTGACTTGTGCCAATTGGAAATTGTAACTAATAAAGTACTAACTGACTTGACACAATGGTGTATTGAAAATAAGCTAATTTTGAATAGATCAAAAACTGCCTATATACTATTCCACAATCTACAAAAGATAAATTGTCCCAAACCTATACTAAAAATAAATAATGATATTATTAATTGTGTACAACATACAAAATTTTTAGGTGTTGTTGTTGATGAAAATATGAAATGGAATACTCATACTGATGTATTACTCTCCAAACTAAGCTCAGTCTGTTATGGACTTAAGGTATTAAGCAAAATATGTAGTAAAGAAACCGTTCTTATGGCTTATCATGCAAACTTTCACTCAAGATTAAGATATGGAATTATGTTTTGGGGAAATACACCTGGTGCCAAACAGTTGTTTATCTTACAGAAAAGAGTCGTTAGAATAATAATCGGTGCCAATTATCGTGAATCGTGTAGGCAGGTGTTTAGAAGCCTAAAGATTTTACCATTGCCATGTTTGTATATATATGAAGTATTAATATTTATGAAGAAAAATATTTTCAATCTTAAAACAAATAGCAGCGTACATTCGTATGGAACGAGGAAGAAAGATGACATTCATTATGAAAGCCACAGGACATCTAATTTTAATAAGAGTGTTTACTTTAATGGATATAAATTGTACAACCATTTGCCTAAGAAATTAAAAGACTGTCCACTCAACATATTTAAAAATCAACTTAAAAGTATGCTTATATATCATTGTTTTTATTCGGTTGTGGAATTTTTTCAAATCAAATTTGATTAATTATCAATTGTTATCTACATTTTGTATTAGTAATGCATAATACGTATATAATACATTGTAATGTTATATGACGTTTCCTATACCAATCTGTAATTAGTGTTACATGTATGGTTCTTACAGGAAATAAATCTATCTATCTATCTATCTATCTGTCATTGTCATGTTCATTCGCTCAGTGGCGTGCCCAGGATATTCGTAAGGAGGCTATCTAATATGGCCGTGGATGGAGGTTATCTTCTTATTTAGCAGCCTGGCAAGATTGACAAGTTATTAACTACACAGTACACGCATATTCTTCACAGATTGGTTTGTTGTGACACAAGTGATAATAATTTCCTCATACGGTTCAAACCCCCTCTATTAAATTTTTAACTGTGTCCGTGTGCGTCAACAGCAACAAGTAATGTTAAGGTGTTTTGAGTTCCGATTTATTTTCTGTTATCAGCGATCATCTTCTTTGAAATTCTAGTTTGAAAGCACTGATCATTCATCTATGGTGTTCCGGAATAATTTTTCAGGTGCAAATTAATTTTTTTTAAATATAATCCAGTTGCTTTCCCCTAGATTTGAATGGGGCACCAGTTACCTGTCGGAAGTGCAACCATGGTAAAACTCCGAACCACAAAACGGCCATCGACTACTGACGTCACGTTGTTTCTCGTTGTTAGGTTAGGCTTCTTAGTTCTTAACAAAAATGACACATTTTTGGTCAAGCTCCGAAAAACTGCAGAATATTTATACTAAGAAAACAGACCTAACTTAACAATGAAGGCATTTCGCGCTGACGTCAGTAGACGACGGTGTTTAATACGGTGTCCGATAAGTGAGACCCACGATAAAACAGGTCACAGTCGTTCTGCCGATAGATTAGTCAATACAACAACTAATATTCAAGTTGAAAATGTGAAAAGTATGGAAGATAAATATATTTTGGAAAGAATAGAAAAATACCTGTGGTTTTCTAGGCAAGTGTAACTTATGGCATATCTTCTTTGGGCGTACATTAAATTGAATTCAGGTAATTAAAAGCAATTTTGAACCTAATTCTCAGCTGTTCTCTTAGCACGAAAAGTTCAATTGGATTTGATACAGAATATACAGAAGAGAGAGAAACTTCTTTAGTGAGATTCTTGTTAAGTGTCACTATATATACGTAATGTTAAAAATACTTTTTCACTGAAAGAGAAGACATGAATGTTATAACCTCAATGGTTTTACGTGTAAACCGAAATGTGATGCGATATTTGTCTCCAAGTACAAGGCTGCTATTGTGTTCAACCAACTGGGATGTTCATTACGTACGAGACAATTGCTTAGGAAATACAGTTAACAGTGTTATTCCCCGAAGATCGCTCTCAAGTAAATTGAGCAATAAATATTATGTATCTGTGCTTAATGTTGGTGTATCAAGCCAAAGTACTGCATTTCCAAAACAAGATAGTAAGCTTACATTGAATTGCGTACGATATAAGCATAAGAAAGGTGGTAAGAAACGACAGGTAAATACATTTGGTAACAATTGGTTATATCGGAGACACATTTAAATCGGATATTTTGTGTTTCGCATGGTTCGTACTTACCAATTGTGGGTACTACTTTACTATACCGGAGACACCTATCAATGATTTATTTCGCAATTTTTACATTGATGATAAAGTACTATTCTGCGTTGCAGAACATTTCTTTAGGTGAAATAATGGATTTCTAACGAAAATAATGTCTATTTCTTACATACGATAGCCCCACGAACCATCACTGGGAAGAGGTATGCCTACTAGGTTAGGTTAGGCCTGTTAGGTTAGGTTCCATTAGCACTCCTTTGTGCATCAGTGGGATATTTCTCTTGAAAAATATATGATTTTCCGGTCAAATAGATTCCACGATGAAAGAAAATACCTCCACGAGCATTGGAAATCTTGGAGAAACTCATTTCCGTAAAGAGTTTCTTCTGGAAAAATGAAGAAATGTGTCGCCGATATAACGAACTGTTACCATACATTTTAATTGATATATTATAATTTTGTATTTACATTTTGCAATTTATAATGTGTAACCACATTTTATCCCATAAGCAACACCACGTTCATGATATATCAATGTTTCACAATTTCGTGATATATTTAATGTTTTCTTAACCATTTTCATTTCATATTCACATTAATATTGAGAATTCAATACTGTTTTGAATAAAACACACACAACAGAATAAGCTTGCTGAAATGTTAACTACATATGATGTGTCAGGTGTAGAGCTTCAGTACATGTGCTACTATAGTTTGCTGTTGCTAAGATGGAGTCAGATTTGTTTCAAGTTCTATATGATAATATTTTAGATAAAATAGTACTGTTGTATGTTATATGAATTCACAACATATCTAAATGCACATTGATTAGCATTGCCTGGCCTTTTTTCTGATACATGCTGTAACGTAGTTTTGTATTTTAAAAACAGATTGATTTTTATTGATTATGTTCTTCTTTGTAGGAATTTTCTGATTCATCAGATGATGAAATTGAAGATGATGAAGACTGGAGTGATCCTTTGCTTGAAAAAGATTCCAAAATAGTTACAGCAAAAATAGGTTCACTACGAACGGATCTGGTGCTTAAATATGGCCTTGGGATGGCAAGAAAGTATGTACTTGTATGTACAAGGGTCGTTCAAGGTTGACCGGGACTTTTTATTTCTGCAGAGGAAATAGGTAGCAGAAGAAACACCAAACTATGTCAGTTTTTCAAAGTATTCTCCGTGTGCACCGAGGCACCGTTGCCATCGTTCTAGCAGCTCCCGAATTCCTTTGGCGTAGAAAGAACTTGGTTGTTGTCGTAGCCACTGGAGGACATCGCTCCGCAGTGCTTCGTCTGTCGTGAATTTCTTCCCTCCCAGATGGTCTTTAAGGGGTGCAAACAAATGATAATCACTGGGGGCTAAATCCGGACTGTAGGGGGGATGGGGCAGAACTTCCCAGCGCATGTCGGCCAGAGTTGTTGTTGTCACATTGGCCGTGTGAGGGCGGGCATTGTCATGAAGAAGAATGACATTTCCAGACAACATCCCAGGTCTTTTCTTGCGAATGGACTTTCGTACAGCACCACTCAACAATGTGGAGTAATACTGGGCATTAATCGTGCTCCCTTTGTCCAGAAAATCCACATGGATAACGCCCTTCATGTCCCAGAAGACACTTGCCATGATCTTTCCAGCGGACGGCTGCGTTTTGCTTTTCTGGGGGGGGGGGGGAACCTTTATGCCGCTCCTCCATGCTGCGTCTTTTGGTCTCTGGGGTTTCATCACACGTGATGATGGATTGCAACAATTCATCACCTTCTGCTCGAAACCGATTCAGAAGCTGTTCACAGACCGTCCTGCGTGTCCACTTCTGATCGAATGTCAGCTGGCGGGGAACCCATCTTGCACAGATTTTGCGGAAGTGTAAGTGGTCGTGAATGATTGTCTCAACACTCCCGACAGTGATATTCACCTCGGCAGCAATATCCCGCACTGTTACTCGCCGGTTCTCAAGAATCATTTGCTCAACACGTGCAATATTCACTGGTGTGACTGCAGTCGGACGAATGTGTCCATGCGCTTCATTTGTCACCAGTTCCCGTCCTTTGCGAAACTGCTCAAACCATTCGTACACTCTTGTCCGCAACATTGTTTGTTCACCATACTGTGCTTGCAATCGTCTGAAAATCTCAGCTGGTTTCACTTTCTCCCTCACGAGAAATTTGATTACACACCGCTGCTCCACAGCCACAGACACACTGCTTGCCGCCATGTTCGCTGCAACTGCTGCGCATGCGCGAAATACGTCATGCCGGGCGCTAGTTACTCGCAAAGGAATACATTACGTCACCCGCACGTTTCATTATGATCCGGCTATTCATCGATTTTTTACGTACGAAAATCCCGGTCAACCTTGAACGACCCTTGTAGTTGCAATCAAATTTATCTAGTCAATATAAGTTTGGGATATTTTCCCCATTTTCAAGAGTAATAAGGAACATGAACTTCATAGATATTCTATATAGTGTTGTGGTTAATGAGAATGTCTGTGCAAACATGGGCAGTAATGGCAGTACCCCCCCCCCCCTTTCCTCCCACACCTTACAGAATAAAGGGCTGAATATAGGAACTTTTCTTGGTGGTTTCCAGCACTTAAGATGTCACAGTACTTGATTTTGCACATTAAAAAAGTTAAATGAGAACTTAACACTCAGAATTATACTTTTAATGTACCAGAAAAATCAAATAAATATTATCCTAATAATATAATAATAAATGGTTCGTGGGCTATCGGTCAGCTACCGTGCATAATGGTTCATGGGGCTATCTGTGAATGATGGTAGGTATTTTTTGGTGAAGGATGTTAGAAACACTGCATGCCCACTGCGGTAGAAGATTTGCCCTCCATATTCTGTATTATGGAAGCGAAAAAAGGAGTCAAAGAAATTACTCTCTATGTGAAAAATTGTGGTTGTTTTTCATGTAAAAAGCATAATAGCACCTTGAACTATGTTCCGCAATACACAATTGGTAAGTACGAACCATGCAAAACACAGAATATCCGATTTTAATGTGTCTCCGATTTGTGAAACTGGTACCCTGAATTGAAAAATGACATTAAGTTTTGTTGATTGTTTGTGACTCTGGACTGGACTCCTCGAAAATTACGTTTTTTTTTTTAAATTTATGAGTTTTGATGTTTTATGCAATATAAAATATGTTTCAGGGCATGAAAACCGCAAACAACAAAAATATTTGATCCCAAAATATTGTCCATAGATATAAAAAAAAAAACCAGTTGTATGCACACTCAAATTGTGAAAAAAGAGACACATACAAACGTTTGTTCAGTGTGTTAATGTAACTATAATAGTTTCAGTAACTTTTCTTCCAGTGAAAATAAAACATTCTGGACGTACTCTATAATTGTAACTTACAATTTTTTTATAGCCTTTGGCAATTTTTTAATGATAGTGTATAAAATGAACAAACTGCCACGTTTTTATTTACAGTTTAATTACCATGACACTATTTATGGTATTACATGATTAGTATTTTGTATATTTTTCTACATGAAACGTTTGCTATTTTTGACAAAAAAATTATTGAATTGTAAATCAAGAGAAATTTAAGTGTGTTCCCAGTGTACATATTGCATTTCGTTTTGTATGAGCTTCACTCCATCAGTACATTTGTTTTGTTTTCTTTGGTTTACTTTCTGACAGCCTAGTAAACACCATTCAACAAGATTAATGTACTTTTGCCAAAAGTGATTCCGATATCTACAAAATCCTTATGTACATTATTCTATAATTTTTTTTATTTAAAGTGATTGAAATCAGTGATTTAAAAATAAGATCACCGGATTTGAATCTTGATTTAAGTCAGTCCACTTTGTGTAATGTTCCAGTTCCTGCACCATGTTTCGACTTCTTCTTTTCTTCTTTGTAAGGCACTACAACTTCATACACTGAAAGTTTTGGCCTTCTCAACAATTTCTCTCCATTTTTTTCTGTCTGGATACACTTCCACCATTTGTTAATCTTCATATCTTTCAGATCCTTAATAACATCATCTATCCATCTGTTTTTTTGGTCTGCCTATCCAAGCCATCTAATGGCCGTGTGCACGAACGAAGTTAAAAATTTAAACTCTGATCGGGAAAGGATCATTGGAAGATTCCATTGCACGAAGACGGTTCAACACTTGATCGCAATCTAGGAACATCAAAACAAGTTTATCTTTTGATCGGTCATTCGCCACCGTTTTGGTGTCTGATCCTGGTTCACGATACTGATGCTTTGATTGCAGGCAGTTGTTTTTTAATATAAAAATAGCAGAAAGTGATATCGAGGGCGTGCAAAGGCTAGAAATGTTGGGTGTATAATAGGGGTGTGCAGGATCCCGAAAAGTTGGGAAAAGGATCGGGAAAAAAATTTCCCGGCCCGATCCAGACTTCGGGAAATGAATTCCCGACTTTTCGGGATCCTGAGCAGTCTGGAAATACCAAAATGGTCGTCAATTAACAACATTTTCTGCATTGTAAATGTCTGCAACTTATCGAAAATTGTTCTTTTTTTCCAGAAATGCGAAAACAATCACTTAAAGTGAAAATTACATGTAGAATTCGAGATTTCCAGAGTTTCGGGAAATTTTGAACATTTCCCATCCCAAATGTCGGGATTTAGAAGATTTCCCATCCCGAACCAAATAATTCTGTCCCGCACGCCCCTAGTGTACAATGTTTAATTTGAGAACTGCGTAAAAACTGCCAAAATAATAACAATAGTTTGTGGTTCTGTGGTGCAAAGTCGTAATGTTTCTAAATACTGTACTTTCTATCCCAGAACACAAAACATATATAAATGTCATGCAAGTTGTTGTTGATTTCGTGTTTTAAGTCCACTTTATGCACAGTATGGCTAATCGGGACTGGACCTACAGTTTAAAGTGGGATCCGAACCACTTGTGCCTCCACCGGGTATCGAACCCGGGACCCCTTGATTACAAATGTCATGCAAGTGGAAGGTAAATTAGAACAGAGCAATGTTACGATATTGCTACATGGTGTTGGAAATATGATTGTATAAATTTACGAAAATACATGTTACTGGCTATTTACATGACGCGACAATGTAAATATATAAGAATTAAGAAATGAAAAATTCAAATACTTAACCACAGTACAGTAAGTAGCATCAAGATCGAATGCATTTCATAACGCATTAAAGTCCCGTAGAAGAAGGTTCCATGCTTTCTCCTCCTCCTTTTGTGTTGTGCCTTCAGTTCTTTTTTTTTTATTATTATTATTTTTTTACACACTATTACATATCCTTGTACTCGTCGACAAGGTTGATCAGTACATCTCTCAAATTCAGATAATGCAGCCCGAATTACTTGCTTCTCCTACTTTAACACATCACACTACTCTATGCGGTTCTTGATTGTAATTTGTTTTAGCCAACCAATCAGGTATAGCCTTACAAATTAATCTCGGATCAGTTGAACGGAATCTCGTGAACGTGGATTTTCGTTGTTGCAATGCAAATCTTTAAACCAAGTTCATTTAGAGTGGATTAAAATTGATGTCGTTCATCTGAACTTCGAAATAATTGTCGTTGGTGCATGCGGCCATTAGTCTTTGAGATTTAATAAAGTTTATTATGGTGTTATTTTGAATTATTCTGTTTATTTCATTATTATTTCAGATTCTCCAAGTATCGTCATCTTCTTTAATTGGGCCATAGATTTCCCTTATTACTTTTCTTTCAAATACTGATAATTTTTGTTTGCGGGAGTCTTTGAGTGTCCATGTTTCATGTGCATATGTAACTATAGGTCTTATTATGGTATAATAAAGCCTCAGTTTGGCACTTTTTGATATTTGTTTACTTTTGAATAGCTCCAAATTGGCATACAAAGCTTTGTTTCCGGATACAATTCTCTCTTTGATTTCTTCTTCTATTGCGTTATCTCCATTCACTATTGATCCTAGGTATTTGAAGGATTTTGTCTGTTCTATATGATAATCATCTATGGTCAGGTCTTCCATTCTATCTTTACCTCTCGCACATCTTAGGTATTTTGCTTTTTGTGCATTTATTACGAGGCCAATTTGCTTGGATTGATGTTTCAGCTGTTGAAATGTTTCAATTAAGGATTTGTTAGATCTTGCTGTGAGTACTATATCATCTGCAAAAGCGATGCATTGTTTTAGTCTCGTAGATACAAGGTTCGCCCATAAAAAAACACACTTTTTTTTTAGGAAAGAAAACAAGTAATTACCTTCAAATGACTGTATCACCTTCAAAATAATCACCAGAGGAGGCAATACACTTTGATCAGCGTTTGTGCAGGTCTTGGAAACACTGTTGATAGTCATTGACAGTAAGTGTTTGCAAAATATGCGTAACTTTTAATTTCATGTCGTCCAATCTTCGCCCTTTCATAGCCATCTTAAGCTTGGGAAAAAGGAAAAAAAATCAGCAGGCGATAAGTCCGGAGAATATGGAGGGTGATTGATCGCTGTCACTGAATGCTTAGCAAGGTATTGTTGTACAGACAATGCGGTATGAGGCCGAGCATTATCGTGTAACATATACCATTGGCCAGAATCATAGAGGTCCTTCCTAACCTGCTTCATCCTGTTTCTGAGTCGACCAAGCACTTCCTTGTAATACCACTGATTGATTGTTTGGTTTTCAGGGACAAATTCATGGTGGATTAGTCCTTGGAAATCATAAAAATGTGATCAGCAGTACCTTTGTCTTCAACTTCGACATCCGTGCTTTTTTCTTTATGGGCGAGAACTGTCCTTTCCTCTGTGTACTGTCTTTTTGTTTCGGGGTCAATATTGTAAACACCAGGTTTCATTTCCTGCCATGATGCACTTTAGGAAGTTGTTGTCCTGTTGCCACCAAATCCTCACAGCACTCTTTCATTTTGTATTTTGTCTTGTAACGTTGTTCCATCTTGGTGCGCGTATTTTGTATGCCGCCTGCACACGACCTGCATCTGACACATGCTTGCCCCGATACTGACTGCCTGTAACAGGTTGAAACATGCACTGATGGGAAGTTTAGATATAACTCTTTGCAGTGTTGCCAGAATACGGTACCTTCTTATTTGGTTTGGTTCTTTTTTCTTTTTTTTGACAGTTCGGTTTCTTTATGGGTGAACCTTGTATATTACCTCTTAGATCCAAGTGTTTCATAATTGAATCTATGATTGTACTAAATGATGTTGCTGATAGAGAGTCGCCTTGTTTCACTCCTAGCTCTAGTTTAAATTCCTCACTAAGTTCATTGTTTATTTTGACTCTTGCTTTGTTGTTATTTAGGGTCAGTGCTATTAATTAGTCTTATTAGTGTGTATGGTACTTCATATAATTTCAGGGAGTTTATGACCTCGATTCTGTAGACTAAATCAAATGCCTGACTGTAATCAATAAATATGTTGTGCAAGTTAATGTTGTATTCGTGGCATTTCTCAAACATTTGTCTTACTATAAATATGTTGTCTATAGTTGATCTATTCGGTCGGAATCCCATTTGGTGTTCTTCAAGTTTGCTTTCATATCTAGCAATATGGCAAATATTTTGTACCCTATGTTTAATAGTGTTATTGGTCTATAGTTGTCACAGTTTAGTCTGTCACCTTTTTTGTATATTGGACACACAATTCCTTCGTTCCGCTGCGTTGGTATTTGCTCTTTTTCCCATATGTTTAATATCAGTTTATGCAATTTCTGTTTAATGCTCTACCTCCATTCCTGATTAGTTCTGGTGGTATATTTTCTGATCCTGCAGCTTTATTTGCTTTTACATTTGGAATTACTGTGCATATTTCTTTCCAGGTTGGGGGTTGTAACTGTTGTTCATCACTTTCATTTTTGTCCATTGGTACTTGCATATTCACCATTCCTTTCTTGTTATATATGCTGCCAAAGTATTTTTGCCATCTATTTAGGGCTTGCTCTTTTTGTGTAACGAGGTTACCTTTAGCATCCTTACATAATGAGGGTGAGAATGCATGATGCTCCTTAAATTTCTTTACCTCTTTTTAAAAAACTTTCTTGTTTCGTTTTTCTTATAACTCACCTCTATCTGACCTGCTCCCATTTAGAAATTATTGGATGGTAACCACGAATGCAAGAAGAAACATGACATGTATTCTCTCTTTCTCCAATGATGTCACTTCCTTTCATCATGGCATTCAAGGTATTGTTCATGATGCACTTGATCATGTACCTTAAGTGAGAGAAGGGAGCATGGGTGATGCAATCAGCTGCTTGCCATGTAATCCTGCCCTTGCATTGCCAAAGTGTCTTGCATTTTTCAACACATCATTGACACCTTTGGTCAGTGACAAATGTTTATATCATTGTGAAAGGTAAAACCATACACAGTAAAAGCCGAGACTTAACGTTTAACTTTATTGAATTTTTTGACATGAAAGCAAGGAGAAGTTATAAACATGGCACCAAGAGGGGCCACTTGGGCACAAGTGAAGAGAAAGCAAGAGGAGAAAACAAACGACTGTCCAGACTTTGCTGAGTTTTTCCTCAGATTGGTATAGCTGTAAATTAATTTCTATTTTGGAGTGAGAGCAGATTATTTACCACTACTTTTCTTTTTTCAGCAAAGTGGAAAATGCTTTCTATGAAAGTAAAATCCGAGTTAATGGACAGAAGATACTGAAGAAAAGCAAAGAGGTAATTCTTTTACAATTATCAACATTAATTTGTAATTACTTAGAAGTGTAGTTTCTTATTGTTCAGAAGATAAATGAAATTAACTGAACCGACAAATATTCCAATGCAAGCTTTGTATGCTTCACGAAACTTTTTTTCAGGTGCATTTTTTTTTTTTTTTACTTGGTTTGACCCAATCTAATATCTACATGCATAACATGCAGAGTCTTTTCATAATTTACACTTCCTTCCTTCTGACATGAGGGGAGGTCTGGTACTTCTTGGTTCTGAACCTGATTTCTTTTACCTTTACCCTTTTGACATGCTACTGCTAAAACATCACAGGCTGAAAGCAATCAATAGAGCCACATTTATGGTGAATCAAGATTTTGGTACAAAAGTTGGCATATTTCGGGATCAAAAGCAGTGTCTAAAATGGCATTTCGGTGTTAAAATGGTGAATAGAAACCTAAATTTCATGTAAAAACTATACTTATTACTAGGGACACAAATTTATGGTAAATAAAAACTGAGGAAAGCGGTAAATAAAATGTTAGATCAGCGGTATATACCAGCGGTGAAAAAAAAAATTGGCACACACTTTTTCATTATGAGAAAAAACAACATACAAAAGAACTATAAATTGATAAACTACTTCATTTTTATATACTGTACACATACACAAGTACTTAGCTGTCCAACCAAAAAGAAATCAACACAAAAATCACTTCATTTCTAAATTGCATATCTCAAGTGATTTATTCATTGTATGTATTTAAAGGATATCCTTGCTGTCCAACAAATAAAATAATCACTACTGCACATACACAAACACATGTTGAAAATCCCATGATGATAAACAAAATTCATTCAGGACTGAACACAAATGACACCATTGTTTCCCTTGATGTGCGGGAACAGATTAATCTTATCGCTGCTACAGCTAGCAAGTCCAATGAAACTGGAAGTTGAGTAGACATTCAGCGAAAGAAAGGAATGCAGCTTGACAGGGGCGAAGTTTTCGAACTGAGATTATGTGCATGGGAAATTACAATTTGCAGCATTTTCCTGATGTGATCGAAGATAAAACGTTCTTCAGCTGCAAGTGGTAGGAAACTTTAAGCAAATCGACAGTTTGCGCGCACAACCTCGATTGCCGGTTTTTGCATGTTTTCTACTTAATTTGATGATATTTCACGATTATTTCACGAAAAAGCGTCCATTTCGTGGAAAAGCACACATTTCGCAATACTTCGTGACTGAAACTCATGCATATTTCATCATTGGGGGTGTAGTTACGTGCAGAATGTTCAAAATTGCATTTTTTTTTTCACATTTCGCGCATCGCGAAAATTCAATGTCCCTACTTATTACACAACATTAATATTTCACTTGTAATAGCTCATTTATATAGTTATCAGAGTATTGAGTTTATTCCTGCGTAAAAGAGCATTTTTTTTTCAGCAGAATTTTAAAAAAAATCCCTGATTTCCATAGCACACAGGCTTCAGAAGGTGTCGGTTAATAAAACCTAAATTTAGTGTTCAAGTGTTTATTTTGCATTTTGCAGTTCATTTCACATTATTTTGTGACACAACATGGTAACAAAATGCACCTCACACCTTTGAAAAACATGAAAAATTAACATTACAATGTGTTATTTCACATTTCGTGTTTTCATCCGAAACGAAATAAGCATACCCCTAGCATACAATTATACTCAAGAGACGTGATTGAAAAGTAGATAGATGTTATTGTAGCTAAACCAGTACTGTGAGAAGCATGGGCACAGTCACTTGAATTTTTTTTTCAATTCCATCCGTACTTTTGTGGGTTATCAAGTGTTACTCCCAAACCAGTCATTTGTTCTTAATGTTGATACAAGATTTAAACTATGCTTTAAGTAATACAGGGCATCCATAAATTATTCATACGATAACAGATCCAAATGTCTTTAATGTATAAAGTTTCTCGGAAACAACAGACATGACATTACATTCATTGACTCAAGGAATTTTTAGTGAACATAGTTCTCATTATTAATAAACCTCTACATGGGACCCTGAGTTGCTTCCACAATGTCAAGTCTATTCATGAATTCACTCCATGTGTTGTGGATCATATCCACGATCGTTGATGCCACAGCCTCCTCGATCCTGGACTTCAATTCCACCAAGTCTGTAACTTCCTTGCTGTAGACGATGTCCTTCACGTAACCCCACATAAATAAATTTAAGCTGAACAATTGCAGGAGATTTGTTTCCCACAACACACACATTGTTTTTTCCTGCAACATCGCTATTTTACTGTTTTGTCACAATGCATCATGGTACCGAGTGTTGCCAAGTACATGGAAGAAATTTTTTGAGATGTTCTTCATGTTAATACTAAAGACATCCACTCCACTTGCATAGAAAGTTAGTTATGGGGTGAATAATATCTGGACACGCTGTATATCTTATGTGCAAAAACAATATCAAACTAAGTACGCTATAGCGAGGTCATGTAATGATCTTGTTATGGAAGGTCTTTGCATGAAAAGATTAAATTTCCCACATCCTAATAAAATGCTGTAATCAGGGTTGTTGAAGGTCCAGAAACCAGCGGCGGTGCCAGGATTATTCATTTAGGGGTGATGAGGGGGTGTGGAAAGAAATTTATGGGGTGCAAAAATAAGGAAAACATGAAACACGCATGCAACCTTTTAAAACTTGGGAGGGGGAGGGGGGCAAGGATAGTTTACTTTCCCTTGGTAGATAAGGTTTAGCATAGTGCGGGGGCAATAATAGCAAAAAGCGGGTGGCAACTGCATCCCTAATCGCCGTCACTGATTAACATAAATTACTGACTGAAATTAAAATATATGTGTGAAATATATAACTTTAGATTGACATTCATTTTGCAGGGATGTCGGTGATGATATGTATTAAGTCTTATACTCCAAGAAAGTGGTCATACAGTGTAAATATTCAAATACACGTTGCAGTCTTATTGAACTATGTACTGAAATACAAAATAAAATCATCCTGCCCCTAAAAATACAATTTTTGAACCTTTTTAATTTAACCAATGGAGGTACAAAATACATAGTACATTATACCTTCCGTCTGCAACAGGACAAATCGCGAAGAACACAGCAACTGTGTTATCTTTAAAATCCCTTCTGCACTATCCCCAACAACGAACTGTAAAGTTTCTTCGTGAACATTGGGCCTCTTCCTAACACTTGTTGAAAAAGCCTGAAATCGTATGTTTACTAGACATGTTACGTGGAACAAATACATAGAACGTATTAACAAGAAAACTACCCTTCATGTTACAACTCACATTAAATAATTTCCCGAGTACAACCTGGTGATACCTTGAGAGCAGCTGAAATTCTTGGTCCAGTGCGAGGAAGAACAAGCATGCGGAAAATAAACCGTTTATCAACAATGCAGAAAAAAAACAACTCACATTAAGCTATAGGCAATTATCAAAAACCACGGACAGACCCCTTGAATAACAAGAGAAGAAAAAATTCATAACAGCAATGCTGAGGAAAGAAAAATATGGTCGCTGATCTTTATAGAGGTTGCTGCCAGTGCAGAAAAGTATGTATATCGGCACCTCTTTCAGTGCTTGCCTGTTGCATACAATAATAACGATCTTACTTCAGTACCTAATATTTGGCGCTCAATATGACGACATGACATAATATTACATATTAATGTTAGTGTTTTCATTTGAATGTAGGGGGTGCAAAAGAAAATTAATAGGCACGCAAGCACCCCTCATGCCCTCCTGGTGCTGCCCCTGCCAGGAACCCCTGGGTTCTATTGGGTTCTGTTGCAGGAACGGAACCTTTTTTTCTCGCACAATTTAAATTCGGTCCAAGTTGCGTATTGTTACATTGCAAAAAGGTTCCTGGACCGTATTGTAATTGATGCGGGAAAAACATTCCTGGACTGAACTGAAATTCATTCTGTAAAAACGGTTCCTGGACAAAAAATTGTAAAGGTCGAAAACTGGACAACAACACCATATGGTTTAAAAAATCCATTGTTAACCCATTTCTGTAGATCCATAACTTATTCAGAACCAGTCGTGTTGTCTGTACCTGAACTTTCTTTCTCAACCCCATCCTTCCCATCGTGATTAACCACAAGGTAAAAAAGCAAAGTTAAATAACTCAATATTAATAATGTTTTCCATTGCAAAGCTTCAGAAACACTTTACAATCAAACCATGTGAACAGGAAGGATAGCATAAGAAAACTTTAAAAATAATTACCTGTCGTGTTTCGGCACCCTCCCAGCATCGAAAGACATGGGTACCTGGGGGTAAAGGCAGTCAGGGCCGTGATGCTGATCACATCACCCCCACTCACGACCGGATGAAGAAAGTGTAGGGCGTTACCCCCTATACGCCTTCATGGCGTAGTCCTAAGCACAGGGGAGCACTTTACCTTTTTTATGTCTGATAAGCGAAGGTTGAATAAACGAGACTACTGTACATGAAATTGTAATATTCTCATATCTAGTGATATATTTGATGACTGTTACAAATACTCATATTTAAATCAGTTATAAATCTTCATCTTTAGCTTTTCAAAAAAAACATTTGAACATCAGTGTTTTCAATATCTGCTTGTTAGTGAAGATCTGTGAGGAGCTGGTAACATTGGGGATCTACAGTTACAAACGACATCTTTAAGTCTTGAAGAAGGGCTTGTGGCATCTTATGAAGCATGATGATCTTCTATAGTGGTCAATTCCTTAGTTTTTATGAACGACATTGGTGGTGATGCAAATGATGCCAGAAATTGCAATCTTGTATTAAACAAAGAAAAGTATTATCCATAAGCATCTGTACTTAGAGATGATCTTCTATGTTCAGAAATGTAAGATTAGTGTTTTTTAGTAACCCATCTTTAGTGTGATCAATATATTTAGCACAAGTGGATAAACAACTTTTAAAATTTGAAGGCCCAATTCATCTTAATAACTTGTACTAAGCACCAAGTTGTCTTTATAACGAATAATCATATCATTGAAGAATAGTGCCTGGACCCCCCCCCCCCTCCCTAAACACAGACCTGTGTGTCAGTATTAATAAATATTGTTTGTTGTTTCAGGTTCATGTTGGCGATGAGGTTGATATTGTGAGAGGTGTTAGTCCGAAGAATAAGGATTTCTTGTTGGTATCCAGAGTGGAAGTTCTAGCTGCCACTCCCAAGGAGGACCATGTTCTAACTAAACTGAGGCGCTTCCGTTCTCTAACAATAGAAAATTATAATGACAGTCCCTGGTTAAGAGAAGAGGAATAGCAGTTTGTTTCCTGTGGAAATGGAGCACAGTGAGTGTAGATATTAAAAGTTCCCTAGCAAAATATTTTTAGTGCACAATTAACATTGTGTTCCAGTGAACGTATTTTCAAGATATACATTTGCAATTAAGGCTGAAATTTTGAATGTGATATTTATGAAAATAATAATGTATGATGCTATACTTGAAGCGTTAACATTTTTCTTAATTTTTAGTTTACGATTTGCACGTTCAGTGCGGATCATAAAAAAAGCCTCAGAAGTATTGTAAAATTATCTAAAGTGAGAATCATAGAACTTAAGACCTTCTGTAAACAAAAGCACGTGTACCCTAACAGTGTTGCAAACTTATGAAAAAAAAATAATCCACATAGCCTACAAGGTGTAAAAACATTCCATTTGTCAACAGATGCGGAATAAGCAGTGTATCACTGATGACCTGTTAAAAGTTATTGAATGTATGTAAAATGGCTCGAATCCCGGCATGGGTGTTATTTGTGAGTGTCCCTTCATCAATTTCATCTGACGATCACTCATTCTCATCGTCGGGATTAGCCAAAAGTGGAAGAAAAGCAACGCTAAATTTAAAAAAAATCAAATACAAAATTTACATCTTATCCCCCAGGAGTTAGATGGTTCCGTACCAAAGGATTTATTTTCTCTCGTTACTAGAAAAACCTTGCTGGAAGAATGTGACACATGAGATAAATTACGTTTTGAAACCGGGGTTTCTTCATTAAATTTATTTGATGTTTGAAAGTGTTATGATTTATTATTATAGATAATGAAAGTAAGCTAATACATATGATTTGATTGACTAAATTAAAAATTATTAATTAGATAAAAATAATGGAAATAACTCATTTGGTTTGATTGATTCGCTTTATTTTACTTCCCCTCTTGTGCCACTTATGGCTAATTTGCGAAGATCGGGATGAATGATGATGATATGATGAAATCGATGAATGGACATTCACAAACATCCATGCCCATGCCACGATTCGAACCCGGGACCCCTGGTTTCGTAGCGCGATGTGCTAACTATTCCGTCACGGAGGCGGCTAACTAATTTGGAATTCAAATATCACCTATCCCCTCATCGTCTCGTAGCTAATGACAAATGTGCGTGTCACAACGTGGTCGATCTACACCTCAATGTCAGTCACACATTCCAGTATCCTCCAGTGTACTTCAACATCTCTCGAGTCACTTCATCAAAAAACACACTCGTATGTCCTTTTCATCCAGTTCAAAAATGCTGGATTATGCAGCAAAGACACCAAGGGAATCTAAAACGGCAACTTAGAGAAGCATAAAAGTGGGGAGAGAAGACTGTAGAATACAGAAATATTTTGAGGCAGTCACATTTTATTGTACGCTACATATAAAATAAAATGTATATTTGGGGGTGAATTTTTAAATATTGTCACATTTTTCTTCTTTCTTGTTGAGAGGTGTTCATTTTAAATCAACCTCCCTCACAATACGGCCTGCCCTCCTTCACCCGCAAAAGTATTCCGGAGTGTGAGGATGTCACCATCCGGATGGTGAACATCTCTGGATTATAGATCGACTCCTGCGTCCCACCCCCTCCCCCATCCCCGGAGGATCGTCACTGACAATGTGAAATCACAGTATCATATGCTGACATTCGACATACCACTTCCGTTTCTGTACTTGACTTAGTGAGAAGTATTGAGGTTGGCAACAGCCTAATAACGGATTTCTTCCGCATCATGTAGTCCGTTCTATGAAAGTACGTTAATGGAAGAAGAACGTGTAAATTACATTGGATTATACATTTTAAAATATATTTTCATTAAAGGTTTCTGTTTATAATAATAATACGTGATTATTGTATAAATTACAATCGATCACGTGAACAGCAAGAAAATAGCGCCAGTTTCGAACATGGTGACTTCCATGCGTGCAGGAAGGTCTCCCGTGTTTTCAGAGTAGTCTTTCGGAAATACAGCCGTTTGAAAAGTGGCAAGAAGCAGGTTGTTCTTAACGTTTATGCGACGTTGTGTCGGTGCTATCCTGAGCAAGCAGTGAAGTTGGTGTCCAAGTGTAATTGTGTGTCTGCGTCTTTGTGTTTTCGGTGTGGTGAAAGAAAGGAAAACGACCGGTCAAGTTGTGAGTCCCGCGAAAAAAAACACGTTGTTGCTCGTATAAACAAGTACACCGATTTTGAGATAAGCGCATTACAACGCGAGGTGCTTTCGTATTCTTTCAATCCACTGTGGGGAAGATGTTGATAGTGATGATTGATGACAATCTCCCCAATTTTAGCAGTCGACGTTAAATCGCCTCTTGTGCTACATTGAGTTCCTTTTTGGGAAGCAAATTTGACAGACCATACTCTGACAGGATGATGTCTAGCACCGAAAATGTCTCAAGTTCAAAAAGGTACTGCTGAATCAAGGTAAGAAAATACATTACTTGCATGAGACATGCGTAAATAATATGCTTATTATCGTCTTCTTGTTTTCTAGTGCACGAGAAACCGAGAGAAAGATAAACAATCTCCTTTTATTCCCCGGCTTATCTTTGTTTAGCTTCTGCTAAAACTGGCGGTATATTTGTTGCACAAAGGAGAAAACAATACTCTACATGTCAACAATGTTGGGCAATAATTTGGTGAAAGAGGAAGCAATAAAACCAAAAGGCTTGAATTTACTGAAACGAATCTCTCACTCTCTTGTATAACTTTGGCGCTGTCATACTGAGAGGGGAAGGGGGATCTGTTAACCCAGTGTCAGATAAATGGAACTTTTGGCGTAGAAAAATATGTTCATTCTTGAACAAGAACACGTATTTAATCACTTGTAGAAAATTTATTATACTTCAATTGTAGATTATCAGTTAAAATAAGAATACGTTTTTCCATGTTATGTAAAATTAAAGGTTGCGAGTGAGCAGCATATGATGGCCGCACCATTCACAAACAGCTGGCGCGGAGTGATACGTTACTCGATGTGAGACGGTTGTTTACAGAGGGTCGGAAGGTTCGTGATTCTTACTTTAGAGTCTTGCCAGGCAGTTAACATAAATATGCAGACAAGTTAACACTTGGATGAGACTTTATTTATCAGATGTTGTAGGGCTGGGAAGTTGATGACCTAAAAAATCTTTAAAAAATGACTTAATAGAATGACCAAAAATTTTCAAAAAATATTTGTTTCTTTTAAAATGAAAGCTTGATTTATTTCATAAATTACAAGAGAGTTGTTGAATAATTCGATAAAATCTGTTTGATGGTTTAAATACCGAGACAAAGGGTAAGATATCTTTATTTTTGCATCAAAGTTGCATAAAATACACTGCAAGGTTTTTTTGAATAAGTTATTCATGTCCTTTCAGAGTGGGCCTTGCACATACAGTAGTCGGTCAGCATCCAAAAATACAGTTATGTTTTGCATGCATTAGATTATTATTTTTTTTTACTTTTGACTAATTTTACTTTAAAACCACAGATTAATGGTAGCTTCAATGGGAACCTCAAACTGGGCTTCACCCAAAGTATTTGAAGTTTGCTGGAGGGAAAATATATTTACCACAATTAATTATAATTAATAATTATTTGATTCCTTGCCAGAAATTTCAGTTGTGCTTATGCATTGACCATATTTTCGATTAATGGCATTTTTGCTAACAAGACCATGTTAGGAAATTTAAATATGTAAGTTCTGCTATCAGATGCATTTAAAATCCACGAGACATCAGGGAAGGAAAAAAAAGACACCTCAAGAATGATAAAATATTCAACCAAATGGCAAAAAAATACTAAAAAAATTATCTAAAAGCCGAAAAAAGGCCAAATAAAAACAATGTTTTCTGATTCTAACTGAAGGGAAACAGACTACTATGATGTTTTTTTCGTCAACTTCCTAGCCCTATATTTCAGTTATTTATTGGTATCAGCAAATACCATATCTGCCCACTTCTAACGAATATGTTGAACTACTGAGAGCTATAATGCAATTAGGAATACACAGAAACAAACCTAATGAAATAAACACACATCTTTCATAGCATTTTTATTTGTATTCTTTATGTAACAGAATTTCAACTTCACTTTTTATAAGTATTACAGATTGTGGTAAACAATTGAGAAATTAGTGCAATATATAAGACAATATTTTTAAAATATTTATTTAAACCTAACAAAGACAGAAAACACGAGTGTACTATTGTACTCTTATAAAAAAAAAAGAGGAAATTCTTGATATTCATATGAAAAATTTTGCATTTATTTGGACTCTTATATACCCTGTACATTTTGCATTGTAGATCAACTTCATACAGGTAGTGTAGGTGAAGAACTAAGAGGCAACTTGAAACTAGGAGCTTTAGAATACCTACTAGTTCATCAAGGTCTCCAGAGGCACACTTATACGTATGTTGCTATTAGTATTATTACATCAACCCAGTATTTTGGTGTTGGGAAATAAAATTTGCGGATTCTGTTTGAAGGTTTATGAAATAAATTTATACATGCTTGGAAGCAGTGAAGAAAATACAATTCATTCCATTTGCTTCGATTAGAAACTATCTAGATCACTATTAAATATAAAATTGCTAGAAAGATTCTTACATTTTGTAGCAACTATGGATGTAAGTAACTTATAAATGTAATCATGTGTATCGTTACTACCAAAGTAGCTACTGCAAGTTGCAAAATTTGACTAGAATTTTTGGTTTTGCATCTACATCAATTTTTCAGGTTGCAACTTTCGGAAACTTGACAGTGACTGTTTGGTGGGCAGAATGGTTCACTAATTTGTTACTCAATGAATTTCTTGATTTGCCCATTCAACAATATTTGTACACTAGGGGATGTGGGGGTAGGGCCCCACACATTCTCAATCTTAGCTATTTTGAAGGTGATGTGATTAGCATCATGCTCCTGTCACCTTTTGATTTGAGGCTGGGTGAGCCCCAGAGCCACTTTATGCAGGGACAAGGCTGGAAAAATTCCAACCTTACACAGGGTGGCTACTCACTCGGAATTCAGGGAATTCTGCTTGAATTTTTCTCTGTAGACGTGAAATATTGCAACTTCTATTAATCCAAATCCAATTCACTTTATACATATTTATTAATGCCCTGAGGCAAGTTTTTTACAGTTTAATTCTTATCAAGCGTATCTGTCTGAGGATGCAAAACGGTAAATGTAAACTCCACAATTTAAACTAAATACATATGCACCATTCAATTGAATTAGAATTTTTGGATACATTGGAATTGCACAGACCCTTTATATTGTTAATATATGTATTTGTGTGTGTGGTGAGACGTGGTAATACGTAAGGTTAAAATAGAGAAATCATCTGCTTGTAGCCTTGAATTTTTGGAAAGTTTGCCTTGGAAACCGGGAATTATATTTGAATTTTATCATGGTCCTAGAGTGGTCACTCTGTTAGATAACTCACCCCAGGAATAGAACCCAGGTCTCTCCTACATATGTGGCAGTCAGGTGCCGTACCAACTATACCACCTCAGCTCACTACTTTTAGGAGTTTACTATGAACTGAAGATGCTATTGATTTTATAGTGTTTAATCAGTTCCAAGGTTTCTGTTTCATACTGTGATTAACTTCTTTCCTAATTGAAGTGTAATTTGGTGACTTCAGCAGCTAGGTTTGATGTGTTAGGAGCCAAATAGCACCTAAGCAGCAAGGTCCAGTTTTGAATTCTGGAAAATAATTCACCTTGGAATTTGTGACATTCGTTTGACAACTGTAGTAAATTATCCTACATGCAGGAATTTGTGACAGTATGTTGTGTTTCAAACTGTGGAATTTATTAAATATATGAAATATTAATGATTGTATGGACCTTGACACCTAGTTCTTTTAGTTCCTAATGCATTAAACTTAGGTGCCAAATTATATTACTCTCTCCTGCAGTAGAACAGAGTACAAATAAATTGGAGGTGGGGGAGGGAGGTAAGATTGGCTGTGTTGTGTAAGGCTTTCTTATGCTCTGCACCTATGTTCTCCTGTAATCTGAAGATGGAGATCGCCACAAAATGTAAGAATCTTTTATACTTTACCTAATTTTATTCGTTTATCCGCTCTCTTAGCTTTCTGCCAGCTATACGTGAGCAGAAATAAATCTATTATGCCCAGACAATGGTTGTGAGTTCCTTGAAACAATTGTTTTGCCAAAGTTTCTTGCTCTGTGTATGCAATTCACAAGTTTCAGTTTTGTTTCAAGCCCACTTTATGCACAGAGTAATCAGTAATGGACCTACAGTTTAAAGTGGGATCTGAATCACTATGTGCCTCCACTGGACATCAAACCTGGACTCCTTCATTACAAGGCAACGATATTACCACCATGCCATCGGGAAGACTCCAATTCACAAGTGTAAACTTACATGATAAGATATTGTAAACCAAAATACTGGGTCTCTATAAATGCAAGTACATGAACTAATATTAGGTCAAGAATGATCATTAATAAAGAACAGATGAGCAGTTGTAATTATCACTCACAAAAACATGTCCCATATTTAGATTTTCAGGAAAGAGTAGAAACAATAGATAAGTACAGTTGAATAAATATTGAACATGAAAGTACAGAGATTTCAATATTAATGTTTGATGATTCTTTAATACAAACATCTACTCAAATAGAAAATCTATGATATGCGCATTGTAACAATAATACTGTACAACTATCAACCTTTTTATCGTACACAATCCTTCTAGCTATGGACTAGCATCTTACATATTTACATGTGTTTGAAACAATGCATCAGAAGTACAACTGAATGAATGTAAACCAGTAAGGAACACTAAAATTCTCATTAAATTTAATATAGAAAATTGAAGAGATTGAGAATAATAACAAGAAACCTTGTTTAAACATTATTTTTTAACAATTCTGTTTAAACCTGGAAGACTGTAATTACACCACACACACACACACATTAATAGATAATACACAACACACTCATTGTAATGAATTCAGTTTACAAAAATTTAATAATACATTGTCAGTGTTACGTGTTGCATGTTGATATATCGATTCATACTCTTGTAGTGCCTGTGATTGCATTATTGACAGTAGGTGAAGCCAAAAAAAAAAATAGTGTCTTGGAACAATTTGATGACAATTTTCCTGGCTTGTCCAAGGTAAAATCTACCCACCCACCCTTTTTTCCCCCATATCCCACTGTGTCATAAAAGATGTACTCACAAGTAATTGAATTATACATCTTCCTTAGTGTTTCAAAACCATTTCTTGTCCCTTCTTCAGGGATTAAGTGGCTTTTAATAATACAAAACTTAATGTAATTCTATATTTCTGGTACTCATGTTTTCTGTGAAGCTATTTTAAGTAATTTTCTATTAATTTCAGTAGCCACTGCCACCATCCTCATTGGAATTCATGGTGTCGTTGCTTAATAACGTTTCTGCTGTTGCTTCCTAATTCACCGCTAGGTGTGTTGTTGGTTGATTTGTTGTTTTAAGTCCACATTATGCACAAGGCTAATTGGGACTGGATCTACAGTTTAAAGTGGGATCCGAACCACTTGTGCCTCCACCAGGTATCGAACCCGGGACCCCTTGATTACAAGGCGACGACGCAACCACTGCGCCATCGGGGAGGCTAGGTGTGTTGTTGTCGCCTGTATGTCTGCTGTTCATGGGTGTTAATTGCTGTAGTAAGGGAAGCCTGTTGTGGTGTGCCTGACCACTATCTATGTTTAGTTCATGGTTGTAGTGCATGATGGCACGAGTTTCTTTGATTTTTGTGTCTATGAGAGAGTGTGCTTTGTATTTGAAATGTACTTTGTCGATTTTATGGTTGTGGAATTTGACATGCTTTTCAAGTCTGGTTGTGGGTTGGGCAATTTTTGCATTTGATACGTGCTGCTGAATTCTCTCGCTGATGGGCCTGATGAATCTGTCAATCTAATGAGCCTTGCCCTCGCATTCAGCATCATAGACACCTGGGTTGTTTAGGGGGAAGAGGGAGTATCATGTTGGTTTGTGTGCTATTTTTATGTGGTAGGTGAAGGCAAACCACTTAATTTTGCTACTGGGATCTGGTTGCACTGATGGAGCAGGTTGCCTGACTTGGATTTCGGCTATACATATTTCTATAGTTTATCTGGACCTTTGAATTTTTTGCATGGATATAAAAATCCAGATTATCTGCTGTTTTCAAAACTGATACCACTAGACAGTTTGATGAAAGGTTGCCAGGCATCGTAAATTTTAATGGACAGCCCGTTATTTAAATAATTTGTCCCATGACAACTTTTCCAGGGTTATCAATTGTGCAGCATTTGAAAATTAGATTTTTCCTGGTGCGGTTGAAGACTAGTGGTAATAAATATAAAGCATGTTACAAATACTGCATGAAGCATAGTTTTTCATGAGAAAGAAGTTTCTGAAAATGAGAGGTTAAGTACAAATATGTACTGTGTTTTTATCCCATAGTTTCATCTTAACAATCTTTATTTGATGTGCAGGCTTGTTGCACATATCTAAGTTTTTTTGGCACCTTAAGCTGCTTCAAAAATATGCAAGTCTAGGCATTCTTGCAATTCTTGCATACTCATTCGCACGAATGAAAAAATCGTAGCTGACCTGCTCATATGCATCCTGTTACCATCTAACATTGACATTGTATTATATACATATCAGATCATTAATTATTAACAGAAATTAATTTTAGCTGCAAATTACATTCATCATCTCATTCAATCTATGGATTTCATATCACTACATAAATGCAACTAAAATATATTTTAGACATATTATGCATCTCTATTGAAATAGATTTTCTATCAGGAAATAATATTTGTTAAATTTTACTACCAATACATGTAAAATCTCACAACACTTACCCTATTTTCGGTAATAAAGGTATTAATAAAAATATATAACTATCCAATAAATTTGCTCCTTTACATGTAAATCAATTTATAAATCATTATTTTTTTTGCAGAGTAAAAAAAAAAAACTTCATTTTAAAAATACAGTGAATATTTTGTGAATAAAATGCCCTTCCTCTAAATTTTAAGTGATTTGCCATAATTGCATTTTGTTAATACATAGATTTCACCGTAAGATTAATACAAGTCTCTGCTTAGCTAAATATTGATTTCATCCATTCTTCGGACATTATTATATGATAGCTCTAAATCATCTTTCTACAAATGGATGTCCATATTACACATATTACTTTGGCATTCTAGGATCTAAAATTAGTTACATGAATGTGTGTTTCCACATGGTAGAGAATAGATAATTATTTTGAAGTAAAATTTTATAATGAAGATAAATAATATTTTCCTGAGATGTAGTGATGTACAAAAATCAGCATGTGTGAAAAACACATAAGACATAAGTGATTCCCCATGTTATTTTATTGTATTTCCTTTCTACTGTATTAATCTTAACTGATACTGTAATTTATGTAATTTTATTCAAGCTATTTTTAATTACACATATTGATCATGGTCGTTCACAAGATTTTTCCAGGAAGGTGCATGTGAATTTTTGTCCCAATGACACACACTGCTGTATTTGAAAGATTAAAATTAAGAACTCTGAGTAAATAATAAAAGGAACAGACTATGATCAATGAAGTTGGCACTAATATTCGATGACAACATGGAAAGAACTTTACCTATGTATACACCTGTGGAAACATACATTATTTACCTAACAATGACTAATTATTTGAGAACCCAATCTGCCAGTTTCAACATGTATTCTAGCAACAGTAAGTTACTGAAAAATTTACAAACAATCCATCACAAAAAAAAATATTGTTTTTACTTAGATGTAATTTTCACATCCACTACAAAGAATTTACTAAAATAATTTTTTAAAAACAAAAATATTTATGTAATGATGAAAGACATTGCCACTTTATACTGTTATGGGAAAAAAATAGAAATATTTGGTACACAGCCACCACCGATAATACTGTAGGAATTTTACAAACCATACAGTGCAATGTATTTCACTAATAATGACAATCATTTCAGTCTCGTTACAAAGAAAAATATCATTGACGCATCATATTTGCATCTGATGGGTTATTTTTGGTTTCTTCTTCACGTATCACTTCTCACAACTATTTGGCAGCAACTTCTGCTCGACTAGAGAGAGAGAATCACATGGATTGGTTTCTGAATTTCTGCGATGGCTCACATTTTAAGGAGTTCGTCGTCACTTTCGGATTCGATGTCCTGGCCTTCCAAGTGGTTTCCTAGCAGAGAACTTGCTTCATTCTCTCCATCTGCAGTACTGACCTAAAAAATGTGCAGAACAAAACGTTTTTAATTTTCATTCATATTTGATTGATTACCAGATTCTCTGTATTCTCTCACCCCTGTCACGCATCGTGCTACACATAGCAGAAAAATTCTTCCTCACCCAACCAGAGTTCATCTACACAAGGTACAGAAGGTATGCAGATGTGGACCTAAACCACCACCTCGATCTCAGCATCCGATTCCACCTAGGCAAGTTTCCTCACCTGCATGTACAGGAAACGTAGGGTCAGGCATCCAGTACAGCCAAGCCGAAGCGTGGGTGAATTTTTATAGAAGAACATTCACACACAGATCCAAGGAAGATGACTTTCAAGATGAAACAGCACACATCACAGAGATATGATTAAACAATGGATACATCAAAGACGAGCTACAAATGTGGTGAGCAAAAGCTGAAGCCCAGTTCCGACACCACCCAAACCAAGAACCCATACCCAAGTGGATTGCATTCCATACCACCCCAATATTCCAAATCGGAAGAGCCAAACCAAGCCTTGCATCCTCTAGTGTCTACGAGACCAAATTGGAAAACACCTAAAAGATGCTAAAAAAGGGACATCAAGATCAGGCCTCTCACAACACCTCAACACACTTAATCTCCTCCACACCCATACTTCACCCTCATGGAGAACATCATCAATGGAACCGATACTATCATCCAGCAGAAACCAACACTAAACTCAGAAAATGGACAACAAGTACACCCAAACTGGCACCTTGTACTTAAAAAAATCCCAGATACAAAAAAATGTGGATCTTCCATGCAACCCTGTTCCTCCTGTTCAAGCAGAGCAAAGCACACGGCAACTCTACCTGCCAATCACCAGCCTCTAGCACTTCCAGAGGACGGAAACTGGAACAACTGCCAGCATAAAGCAGAAGGGGCGATGCAAGCCAACAAACAGGAGAAATTGGAACTACCACTGCTCAGGGACAAACAAAACAGGGGTACACTAACATCTACGTCCAAAATGCCATAGTCTTTGTTAATAAAGGAAATGTCCCTTGAATATTAATCTGAAAAAAGACAATTCAACTTGCAATATGGAAATAAGAGATATCAAATGTACATGTATGTAGACTGCAGCTTAAGTTACATAGCAGAAGCTATGGGGAATCGTTGGTGTGGATGGGGGGAAACAACAATTACGAATGTGCTGAATATCTCAGCATGGAGTATTGATATTTGGATGAAATTAAATAGTCCTGCTGAATTTCAAATTTTAAACCTTTCCCTAGTTTCTCTTCTCACATAAATAGTTCACCCCATGGAGAAAACTCAGTCTTAATTAGAAATGTATAATGTCATTAGGGTACATTTATGGAAGTTTTAGCATAAACTTCTAGCGTCACTTAATTTATAGGACTAGAGACTAGCAAGAACATATGTAAGTACCTGCTGTAGATTCTGCCTACCTTTGAATATCGTACTCGGCCCTGATCACGATGTCTCAAGCAGGAGGTGAACCACATTTTCACAGAGCGTCGATGGCTTTCTTTTCTGAAGTACAGGGCAGCTATAGAAAGCACTGCAACGGCTATCATTACACCAAGGACAATGCCAACTGCAAAGTAAAGGAGACACTGCATTAATATACACAGAGAAAAAAATTGTATTACACATCACTTTTGTGTAATTGCCATGAT
The DNA here is from genome assembly GCF_977018435.1 of Lepisma saccharinum. Taxonomy (NCBI): domain Eukaryota; kingdom Metazoa; phylum Arthropoda; class Insecta; order Zygentoma; family Lepismatidae; genus Lepisma; species Lepisma saccharinum. Next base: position 74,882,183 of record NC_139241.1, read on the forward strand.
GAGGATGAGTGATGCCCAGGTTGGGAGTTAAACTCATGGACCCCTGGCATCATAGCATGCTCTGCATGGAGTTTGGTGCACCAAAAGAAAAAGAAAGAATAACATTCACAAATAAGAGCATGTTTAGGGTAAGTAAATAATCAGATGTGACAGTTTGAAGATAGCATCAGAGACTTCCTGCTCGCATTTTTTATGTCACCATAAAACTGCATAATTACAACAGAGCCATAATTTGTTTCATTTGATTATGCATAAATATATATTTTGAGCTGCTCAAAAAACATGATAGCCAGCTTGGTGGCCAAGTGCATGGGTTTGAATCCCTGCCTGGGCAAGGATGTTCTTTGTGGATGTCCCTTCGTCCAATTGTCACGATTAGCCAAAAGTGGCAGAAAAGCAACATAAAATATAAAAAATACAAGACATGGTATTGGTGGTACAGTGTCTCTCAAAAGTTTTAGGACAACGACATTTTAAACTAGGCAACCCAATTTACACAAGCCGTTGGTGGGTTGCGTGCAGAGTTAGGCTCAATTTCAGGGTTGCCACATGCACAATAGATATTTATAAAATACGCGAAAGAAATATAAACAAGTATTATTGTATAAAATTATTAAAAATATCACTATTATATCGCAAACGACAAAATTCTTTCTGAAAGAAAAAAATAGGTTTTCTAGTATTTCATCGCTGATGAGTCTACAGTAAGGAAAAGAGGTGAGAGGAAACGAAAGGTTACAAAAGAGAGGAGAAAGAGAAAGCGAAAGTAGAAGAGGAAAAGTAGAGGAGAGAAGAAAGATAGGATAGACGAGGAGAGGAGATGTAGTGAGGAGAACGGAAAAAGATTCGAGGAGAGATGAGGAAAAAAGAACAAAGAAGAGAAAAGAGGAGGAAAACGAGACGAGACGAGAGGAGAGGAGGAGACGAGAAGACGGAAGTGGAGAGTAGAGTAAAGGAGAGAAAAAGAGAAGAACGAAAAAAGAGAAAATAGTGCAGTGGAGTCTGAAATCTAAGACAGGAAAGGAGATAAGAGGAGTGGAGAAGAGTGCGAAGGCGATATGAGATAAAAGCAGAATGGAAAGAGGGGAGAGAAGAAGGAGAAGGAACTGGAGAGAAGAGGTAGTTGCAGAAAATATCGTCTGAGCGTCAAGAATGAATGCATTGGTCAAATTATCGACATGAAACATTCAATAACATTTTGAAATGTATTGGAGAATATATTAGATCGGTGCGAAATGCCTTTTTGGCTGAGTTCAGAGCAAATTAAAATCTTCCATGTAAGATCTTTGATTTTACCTGCGATTACACCACTAAAAAAATGAACGTAATTTTTAATATTTATAAGAATTATTCAATTTTTCTCCACTTCTCGGTTCGTTGAAATCGAGATTTTGTAATTCAATATTTCCCCTCCCCCCATCGTTAATTCCAAACTGAATCATTCCGTTTCACACGGCGTGGACAATGAACACAATGGGATATGTCTAAAACTTACGAAAATTTTCTGCCACCGGAAGGGTTTGAACCTACGACCATCAGATTGACAATCCTGAACGGTAGCCACTACCCTACAAGCTTTAGCTCCTTAAACCAGGTAGAAGAACCACTACACCATGCCTTTACCTTCGAATGAAACAACAATTTTTTTTAAGTATTCTGTCCCTCCAATATTGAAAATGTCGTTTGGTATACGTGTAGTTGAACTTTTACTTTAATTTTGATTTGCTTTCTTGTAGCATAACCAATATCTTCGAGAAATTATTTTCGAAGTGTTTAAAAACGAGAATATTGGTAGTTGTGAAAATGCGAGTTATTTCTTCTAACTTATTATTGTGATTAGACATTATTAATGGAAAATATCTAGAGGCTTGAACATTACAGGACGATGTTCTTTTCCTGTGATACTGTAACAGACAAAATGCTTGTTTACTGATGCAAGTCTTGTGTCCAGAACAGTCTTATGAAATGTATTTGCTGTTGCGTAAGATAACACGAAATAATTACACCGTGTGCGAACTACCAAATCTGCGCAACGTTATACGTAAACAGGCGGAAAATTTTATTCATAAAATCACTTCACATTTGACAGTGTTAGTCAAGAGATACTCGTGAGACACTGTGTTAAGGTGCTGGACTAAATCCTTCTAATTTTTCTTCCTCGAAGAACAACAATTTCTAAGGAAGAGCAACAGTGATGATCTTTCTTATTTCTTTTAAATGCTTACACTTTCCTTTAATTGGGTTAAAAATAAATAAGAATATTGCTTGCATTTCTGTCATTGACGTAGACCAGAGAGAGAGACAGACAGATATTACAAAATAGCTCAAATAGTGCGAGCGCCATTAAAAAGTCATGATAATTCTATGTTGCGTACTTAGAATTATTCATACAATAAAGAACATGTCTAATTGTGAGTTAACAAAAAAAAAAAAACAATAATAAAGAGACATTTTCGCATGACTATTGCAGTTCGAAAAAGTCGGGACAGGGATTGAAAGTAACGTACTGTCCTGACTAAATCGGTGAATCGGACATCTGGTAGCCTTGCATCAATTATTATAAAACTAAAACCACCCAATATTGCAGCTTGAAGACTTTTGGCCAAGAAACAGATTCATTTATACAAGAGCAAAATTGAAATTTTTACACATCCTTGCATCATTGCATTGAACTCAAGTGGGAAAAGGGGTAAAATTAGCATGTCCTGAATTGCCACACATATAAATAGTTATTTCATTAATATTTGTCAATGTCTTTGAAGCAGTACACAATTATCATAATCCATGATCTTATATATAAAAATATCCCGTTGAACGTGTGAATTCATTTATTTGTTTATTTTTTTTTATATAAATTCCATATGCAGAACAATGTAGCCACTATATACTGCTATTACAAATAATGTTACCATGCTCTTGTTTAATGGAAGGGATTCTTTTTTAAGGAACATCTAATATGGAGGATTGAACGTGGGACCGCAATGCTTTCAAGAACTCTAACCAATACACTACGCCCTTTGTTTTCTTGGAGCTACTGTTCCTAATTATTCTTTCGCCTCAATATGGTAAACGTTATCAGCATAAAAGAAGTTAAATACTCAGATATAGCTCTGTACTTCTAGAATTTCTTTATAAACATTCATTTGAAATTTAACTCTGAATTTCTTTCTTCGTATTAGTATATCTAAGCTTGTGAATATATTTTATTTGTAATTTTATAATGGTTTCATGAACATCTACGAAATAGTTCCTTATAATTTGGAATATGGTGAATAGATATGAAATGTCTTGAAATTAATTTTCGACCACTAGATTTTGGCAAGGGAATTATGTGTGATCTGTTTCCAGTCATTCATTGCTTAAACAAATGTTTTTAAACTATGTGAAATTTTCATTCTGGGATAAGTTTCTTTACTTGCTACATGTATGCGAATTACACTCTGTCCCACTTATCTCTGGAGCAGGTGAACGAAAACAAGTATCTGAGCAGCGATGAACACGTGAGAGGAATGGGATTGCGTGCAGGGAGGAAAGCCACTGCAGTTACCAGCCTTCCCAGCAGCGTGCACTGATTCGCTCTGTCCACTCGATCCCCTCTCCCCACTTCTCTTCCGCTATGCGCGGCTTTGCTCCAGAGATGATAGGACAGGGTACAGTTAATTGCTTCTCAAAAGGTATCATCTATCTCTGTATGCCACACATTTAATTCTTACTCACATGGAAAAAAAATGTCAATTTGTATTCAGGGGTAGTTTCACAGTTACAAACTATTTTGGCCTTGATGAGAAGTTTAGTGTAAGTAGGCATTTTGTTTATAAATTTGAAATTGAGGTCGTCTAAGGTTGAAATCCTCATATTTAGGGCTTGAACTCGTCACTTAAAAGGTTGAAGATCGTCCTCTACTTTGTGCGTGACCTTTATTTTTCTATTCATTATTCATCCTCATCGTCGCGATTAGCCAAAGGTAAAATAAGAAAAGTCCTCCTCCGTGGCTTCCGACTGCAGGACGGCATGGATTCGAGTCCGCCTATGCTCACTCTCTAGGTTCTCGGCCTGTGTATGGGACCGGTGGCAACCCACCATCGTGAAGAAACTGGGGAGCTACGAGTGAGTAGCGTAACCCGGTCTCGGAAATCTCCTATGGAGCATGTTCCTGGGTAAACAAAAAATAATCGATCAGACAATTCGATTATCGAAGGCGATAAAATAACCTCCGGTTGACCAAGTTGCCAATATAAATAAATGGAATACAGATTGTCTTCGAGGTTACATTGTTAAAAAGGAGCGGATACACGTATTACTATCCCAATAATTATTCAATACGGTTTTTTGTTTGTCAGGAATTATCAATTAAACTATTGCATGTTGAGCTGGTGCCTACCTAGCCGCCTCTGATGAAATCTACCATTCTTCAGATTCTCTTTAAAATTCGACTCTGGTCACTTGTAACGTGCTGGGTGCAGACACTGTGCGTGTGCATCGAAGCACAGTGTTTTGCGATAAGAAGCGGCCTTGAATAGCGTGAGTGAGTCACTTTGATCGCGAGCAAGCTAGACTACCAAGCTTGTCTGCCTTTCAAAACCAAGTCGTTTTTTTTCACGGTTTCCGAACGCGATTGCTATTGTAGAAGTATATATTCTCTCAAAAGAGCAAGAAAGGAAATTCGACCAATGTTCTCCCGTCGTTTAAAACCAAATATTATCTATTAAACGAAAAGTTCACGATTGTCAATAAACGGTTTAACCTATCTGAGCATAAGGTGGATTTAAATAATACATTTAATAGAAAGATTCTCCAAAATTTCTCTCCCACTGTCTACGTAAGGTCAGTACCCAGGGGAGGGGCCATGTGGGCCATGCTTCCCCCTCGAACCCTAAAATATTTAAATGTGAACCTATAAATAAATAAATACGAAAATAACATCGTCGATTTTTGAAATGAGTAAAAATTTCAATTTTGCTCTTGTATAAATGAATCTGTTCCTTGAGCAAAAGTCTTCAAGCTGCAATATTGGGTGGTTTTAGTTTTATAATAATTGATGCAAGGCTACCAGACGTCCGATTCACCGATTTAGTCAGGACAGTACGTTACTTTCAATCCCTGTCCCGACTTTTTCGAACTGCAATCGTCATGCGAAAATGTCTCTTTATTATTGGTTTTTTTTTGTTAACTCACAATTAGACATGTTCTTTATCGTATGAATAAATCTAAGTACGCAACATAGAATTATCATGACTTTTTAATGGCGCTCGCACTATTTGAACTATTTTGTAATATCTGTCTGTCTCTCTCTCTGGTCTACGTCAATGACAGAAATGCAAGCAATATTCTTATTTATTTTTAACCCAATTAAAGGAAAGTGTAAGCATTTAAAAGAAATAAGAAAGATCATCACTGTTGCTCTTCCTTAGAAATTGTTGTTCTTCGAGGAAGAAAAATTAGAAGTGATTTTATGAATAAAATTTTCCGCCTGTTTACGTATAACGTTGCGCAGATTTGGTAGTTCGCACACGGTGTAATTATTTTGTGTTATCTTACGCAACAGCAAATACATTTCATAAGACTGTTCTGGACACAAGACTTGCATCAGTAAACAAGCATTTTGTCTGTTACAGTATCACAGGAAAAGAACATCATCCTGTAATGTTCAAGCCTCTAGATATTTTCCATTAATAATGTCTAATCACAATAATAAGTTAGAAGAAATAACTCGCATTTTCACAACTACCAATATTCTCGTTTTTAATCACTTCGAAAATTATTTCTCGAAGATATCGGTTATGCTACAAGAAAGCAAATCAAAATTAAAGTAAAAGTTCAACTACACGTATACCAAACGACATTTTCAATATTGGAGGGACAGAATACTTAAAAAAAATTGTTGTTTCATTCGAAGGTAAAGGCATGGTGTAGTGGTTCTTCTACCTGGTTTAAGGAGCTAAAGCTTGTAGGGTAGTGGCTACCGTTCAGGATTGTCAATCTGATGGTCGTAGGTTCAAACCCTTCCGGTGGCAGAAAATTTTCGTAAGTTTTAGACATATCCCATTGTGTTCATTGTCCACGCCGTGTGAAACGGAATGATTCAGTTTGGAATTAACAATGGGGGGAGGGGAAATATTGAATTACAAAATCTCGATTTCAACGAACCGAGAAGTGGAGAAAAATTGAATAATTCTTATAAATATTAAAAATTACGTTCATTTTTTTAGTGGTGTAATCGCAGGTAAAATCAAAGATCTTACATGGAAGATTTTAATTTGCTCTGAACTCAACCAAAAAGGCATTTCGCACCGATCTAATATATTCTCCAATACATTTCAAAATGTTATTGAATGTTTCATGTCGATAATTTGACCAATGCATTCATTCTTGACACTCAGACGATATTTTCTGCAACTACCTCTTCTCTCCAGTTCCTTCTTCTTCTCTCCCCTCTTTCCGTTCTGCTTTTATCTCATATCGCCTTCCCACTCTTCTCCACTCCTCTTATCTCCCTTCCTGTCTTAGATTTCAGACTCCACTGCACTATTTTCTCTTTTTTCATTCTTCTCTTTTTCTCTCCTTTACTCTACTCTCCACTTCCGTCTTCTCATCTCCTCCTCTCATCTCGTCTCGTTTTCCTCCTCTTTTCTCTTCTTTGTTCTTTTTTCCTCATCTCTCCTCGAATCTTTTTCCATTCTCCTCACTACATCTCCTCTCCTCGTATATCCTATCTTTCTTCTCTCCTCTACTTTTCCTCTTCTCCTTTCGCTTTCTCTTTCTCCTCTCTTTTGTAACCTTTCGTTTCCTCTCACCTCTTTTCCTTACTGTAGACTCATCAGCGATGAAATACTACAGGGAGGTTATTTCAGTCGTTCACCGCCAGCGTATCGGCCGTTCAGCGGACTCTTCATGCAACAGGTCCCGGCAAATTGCGTTCAGGAAGTCCGTAACAGAAACCGCTTGTTTTGTAATGTTTCCACTTTTCACAATTACAGTTACAATTACAATTGAAATAAGCACGTACCTTGTCGCAAGGATGCTGTGTGTGTGTGTGTGGAAAAGGTGTCCTCCCAAATACAAATATTTCTGGCACCTTATTTCTGACAGAAAATCTTAGATTAGACATCGCTACTTTATCGTCAGTTGTCAGAAAGGGAAGACAGCATCCCGGCGCATAAAGCAAACCGAAAGCGTAAAATTATATTTAAAAGTAATAATAATGATGATCACTAACCTCCTGTGTTATAAGAGATGTTGAAAATGACCTCCTTTAACAGCAATACAACACGTTTCTTAGGTTCAAGAGATCCGGTCTATCGTAATTCCCTGACCACTTTTCTGCAAGAATTCGTTTTCACGTAATTATCGTACATAAAAACTCTCTGTTCAAGACTATATTTGTTTAACGACATAACTAATGAATGAATAACAATTAACACACAATAAAGCACTGGCCATGAGTAGCAACACAGTATAAACAACACGCGTACTGATAAACGCAAACAGAAGTGAACTTGAACGTACACTGACTAGTCTGGTAGCCGACAGTTTTGCTAACCATTTTTCGGCAATGTCCCTACAGACGTAGTCAAAATGTCCCTACAACTGACCAAATGTCCCTACGCCAAGTAAAGCGACTAAAAAAATTATCACCTCATGAGCATGCAAAACAGAAGATAAAATATACACATTTACTTACCAAATCTTTCTGCTCGGTGCTTCCACAATTAATGAAGGAGCGAATTTACATTTGCCTATCCTAACTTAACCTAACCGTACCTGGAGGGCCTCCCCCATGGCGCAGTGGTAGCGTCATTGCCTTGTAATCAAGGGGTCCCGGGTTCGATCCCCGGTGGAGGCACAAGTGGTTCGGATCCCACTTTAAACTGTAGGTCCAGTCCCGATTAGCCTAACTGTGCATAAAGTGAACTTAAAATACCAACTCAAACTAACCGTACCTGGAAGCGGACCCGGCGCCTACCCAGCGTCGAATAACATGGGTACCTGGGGGAAACCCTGGGGGGTAAAGGCGGTCAGGGGCGTGATGCTGATCACATCACCCCCACTCACGACCGGATCAAGAAAGTGTGGGGCGTTACCCTCACACCCCCTATACGCCTTCATGGCGTGGTGCTATGCACAGGGGAACACTTTACCTTTTTTGTACCTGAATGGTTCGTGGGGCTATCCGTCAATGGTTTGTTGGGCTACCCATTTTTCGAGCCCAAATTTTAACTATGTTTGCCTTGCCTAACCTAACTTAACCTAACCTAACCTTACCGAGAATGCTCAGTGGGGCTATTCCTGAATGGTTTTGCGGTAATTGTGATTACGAACCGATAAAAAATATTTTTTTCGTATCACTTTAACATCATCGAAGACGCCATTTTCGTATCCTGCAATTTTATGATTGATGTAATGTTGCCAAATTTACCTGTAATCAAATCAGTTCTTCTACATCGTGATTGTCGCTGTCACATGTAAGCATGTTCTTTGGGCAATATACTGAAATGAATAAGTTTATTAATTAGCCCTCCTGCACACTCCACCTAACAATCTGTATAACATTAACAACTTTTTTACTGTTCTCTTCCGCTATTCTTATACAATCCATGCTCTCCAAGTATGAAATCAACAGTGTGGCAACGCTGCAGACAGCGTAACTAATTGTAATTTGTTCATATCAACAAATATGGCTACCATACTTGTATACGGAGAATCATTGCGAGAATTGAAATGCTTATTTTACAACTTCTACACGTTAATTAACATTTTTTCCCCCTCACCCCAACATGTTAACTTGAGATAAATCATCACGAATAATTATTTCGTGAGTATAAGACGTAGCATAGAAATTACAGAAGGGTCCGGTATTGGAAATTCTTGCCTTAATGAATAATAGGGGTGTGCGGGACAGAATTTTTTGGGTCGGGACGGGATCGGGATGGTAATTTTTTTAAATCCCGACATTCGGGACTGAAAAATTTGCAATTTCCCGACCAAGTCGGAAAATTTTCGGGACGGGAAATGTTCGAAATTTCCCGAAGCACTGGAAATCTCGAATTTTTCACTTTAAGTGATTGTTTTTGCATTTCTAGAATAAAAACTTACAATTTTCGATAAGTTCCAGAAACTTACAAGGCAGAAAACGTCGAGAATTAACGACTTTTTAAAGTAAAGGATCCCGCACACCCCTAATGAATAACGTTGAGTCGTTTACTGTTGATTATGTTATTTGAAGTCATACATGCTGCTGCTGTGCAGAGATAGATGTTGGTTGGTGATGCTGTATTTCCTGCAGTCTTTAACAATTCTGGTCCCATTTTATTTCCCTTTTTTGTTTTTGTTGAGTTGAGTTGAGTTGGTGTTTTAAGTCCACTTTATGCACAGTAAGGCTAATCGGGACTGGACCTACAGTTTAAAGTGGGATCCGAACCACTTGTGCCTCCACGGGTATCGAACCCGGGACCCCTTGATTACAAGGCGACGACGCTACCACTGCGCCATCGGGGAGGCCCTTTTTTTGTTTTTGTATCACTTAACATTGAAAATATTCTTTCCGTTTCCGCTTTAGAATGTGGCAATGTTAGCACTATTTTCGCGAGAGTGGAAATGTTTTCAAAAAGGAACTTGCCTTGAAAGTTTTTGGTAACCTATAACATGTTTCAAAATTCTGATGGAGATTTGTTAGTTAGTTCTTTTTTCTCCTCTTCGCTAAAGTATCCAGATAAACTAATTCATAAAATGTCATTTACCAAGATTGAAAAAAGTGCCTACGTTTTCCCTCATTTGGCACAATCTGTCCCTACGTTCTTACGCGGGAGAAATTTAGTGAAAAGTCCCTATGCTTAGGGACATGTCCCTACGGTTGGCATCACTGCCGACACGTGCAGTATGAAGCACCCTCTCGCGGCTGACAGACAACTCACCCAACCCCCGATAAGCTGCCGGCGCTGTCGCGACAACTGAGGATAAAGTAGCGATGACTAATCTAAGATTTTCTGTCAGAAATAAGGTGCCAGAAATATTTGTATTTGGGAGGACACCTTTTCCACACACACACACACAGCATCCTTGCGACAAGGTACGTGCTTATTTCAATTGTAATTGTAACTGTAATTGTGAAAAGTGGAAACATTACAAAACAAGCGGTTTCTGTTACGGACTTCCTGAACGCAATTTGCCGGGACCTGTTGCATGAAGAGTCCGCTGAACGGCCGACAGGCTGGCGGTGAACGACTGAAATAACCTCCCTGTAGAAAACCTATTTTTTTCTTTCAGAAAGAATTTTGTCGTTTGCGATATAATAGTGATATTTTTAATAATTTTATACAATAATACTTGTTTATATTTCTTTCGCGTATTTTATAAATATCTATTGTGCATGTGGCAACCCTGAAATTGAGCCTAACTCTGCACGCAACCCACCAACGGCTTGTGTAAATTGGGTTGCCTAGTTTAAAATGTCGTCGTCCTAAAACTTTTGAGACACACTGTACATAAAATGGAGTTGTTTGTTCTTTAACACTTTAATTGTCACCACGTGTATCTCCTGTCACAGGCCATGTGTATCAGATTGATACACAACTTGCAGTGTGTATAGTTCTTATACACAGCTCCTTTGAAAACAAATGTGTACATGAAACACTCTTGATACTACAGGGTGAGGATAATTCTTAACACATGGCCTAGGACAGTACTTATAGTGTTGTAAAGTACCAACTAGAGGAAAATGCAACTAAGATGCACAGGGACAGAGTTACTTTGTGTAAACTGCTGCTGTTTTACATATCCCAGATTTTTCCATTTGAAATAAAACAACAGCTATCTATCTCACTGTGGTTAACACTTGTCTGTCTTGATTTGACTGTTATAATTCCTTTACAGTCACATTAAAAAGACTCAAAACCTATGAATACACACCATGCACAAATTATGTGACTTTCTGTACATACTGTGCATCCACAAGAATTTCATACCCCCCTAACACTGCAAAAAAGGGGGAGGGACAAATTCACACTTTGCATACTATGAACAACTCTCACCTCTGATCATAAATAATCTTAGAATTACAAGAGACTGTATAGAGCTCAAATTTATATGAGGCATCACAAAACGACCTCAACACTGAAATGCTGGTCAAGTGAGCTTCAAAAAGACCATTTTTGTCATTTTAAAGAGGGTGTCTCCTCCAAACACTTGCACCAATAAAGAACACTGGTTTCTTTGTCTTCTGGAAACCTATTTATAGAAGTTCTCCAGTAAATGAAAATTCAATATGTCTATGCATAACTTACCACAACAACCGATTTACAAATGGAGGAGGAAGTTTGACAGTGGTGACTTGAACATATGTGTAGACGAGTGATGGCTGCAATGGCAAATAGTCCCTTCGAAACAGGGGTAGCGGGAGCTCCAAAACACTCACTCATCCCTTCATAATGCTAAGTCCAAGATGTGTGCTATCTTACAACTGGACAGGTTAGTGCCGCCTCGCTCTGCTCACTCCTGGTCCTACAAGACTATGTCTAAGTGGTTAGAAACACCCACATTGCTCATTTTGACATCTTCAAGGAAACCACACTGTTATGCCAATTGAAGGAAGGTTGCAAACTCCTTAACACATTGAATCCCAGGGTATTTAAATTGGCAATAACTCAGAAACCTAGGCACTTTATGTGATTTTCAACAATGTGAAACATTTTTTTTTTGGTCCTACTATACATGTGTTATACATAAAAATAAAGTCAATTTCTTTGCCTACATGATAAAATAGAAACAATTAGAATCTGTGTATTCTTGCATGTGCTAGAGATGTGCAACATATTCCTTGTTTTTCATATAATGAAAAAATCCGTACTTCTATTACTAAACAGTGGCGGCAATTGGATTCCAAAACTAGGAGGAGCACGAGCAATTTACTTTTCTTTGGTACATAAGGTATAGCATAGAACGGGACAAAGTGGCAGAAAGTGGGGGGCAACTGCCCGCGGCCACTAACCCTTAGCATGAAACACAGGCAGTGTGCAAGTAAATAACTCATTACAAGTAAATAAATAAAAAGTAAGTATTCCATTTCTTTCGATATTTCAAGTAAACTAAACATATTGGTCAAGTGCATGAGCGCCCATAGGAGTTTTCTCAGGGGGGAGGGGGCTCTTTGTAACTCCAAACATTCAAGTGGTATTGCCTGTACTATGCACGTGCATGGGACACTCGCCATGAAATTGCCAATTCCTGAAACACCATCTTAGTGAACAATTTTATGCATATTTTCAAATCTATTTTTTCTGCATTTTAATCTCTGGGCTTCAGGCTTCGCAGATAGCCTGGAATATACACTCCTGGTCACCATGGTGACAAAAGTATTCAATGCTACCCGTTTGCCACTGAATGGGTCTGTGCTAAAATGCAGCAAGCTTCTGCAGCCTATATGCAAGAATCGACAAGATAGGAAACAAATTAAGGCTTTCATTTGACACTTCCTTCCAATTTAAAATCAATTCATCTTATTATGACAGAAATAACAGTGTAGAATGAACTGTTCTATACGTGGAATACCTGTACTAGCCCTGGCTTCTTTGTGAAGATTTTCATTAGGATCGCTGCCGTGATTTTGCTGACACATCACATTAGTACGCCATAAGAAAACTGCTATACATTGGCCCTCCTGAAAGAGAAGTGCACACGAATCAGCATTTCCCAGGGAGTTTCTTGGAACAACGACAAACAATTCATTTTTGACCTCAAATATACTTTACTAAGGATAATGTCAAACAGGTACGTTGTGTGTTTGTTCATGCTCTTATGAGACCAGTAACAGATCCACACAACAAAAGTGAAACACAAATGTAAGTATGACAATATCATTGATTAATATTATTGAAAAACAAAAACCAACAGTTAATAAAACAGTCCCCTCCCCCCCGGTTGGTGTGGCATTCTGATATACCTCTTTTAGGTGTAAAATATGAGCGGCTCTGGAGTAAAACTTGATAACCCACACTCCATTCAAAATTGAGTTAGCGTCGGATGCAGTTGCTGTACAATAGCGAATGAAGTTCCTTCAGTAGCTGCCGATTCTGGGTAGCCCATACACCACAATGCAATGGACAAACTTTCACTTGCATTTTTCTCGGTTTCATACTTTTGTGGGTTATTAAGTTTTACTCCTCGAGAGTTGAACCTTTTTTAGACAATGTTATTTCTAATTTAGTTCATATGAATCACTGTACCTTGAAAGAATGTGAAGTCATTATTGGTGGGACATCTCTCAGGGTGGCTACAAACAAGCAGAAATGAAATTCCCTGACTTTTCCAGGTTTTCCAGGACAAAATTTACATTTTTCCCTGACAATTACAAACTAAACTAAATCGATGTTTTTGCAAATGGGAATAATAAACTCATAGAGATCCAGGTATGGATTTGTTAAGGACCAATACTTGTACTATCTTCTATGAATTGACTTAATTTCTCTATTCTCTATTCAAACAGCAAAATAGTGAATTCGGAAAATTATTACAATTCAAAAGCTAGGGAAGGATTATGGAATTTTATCATACGCAGGAAGTTTAAAATAAAATACTTGATTTTTTTTAAAGTTACGACTAAATGAGATAAGAGTGAAGAGTGAATGATTAAGAAATACAATTTGTAATTTATCAGTCTCCTAATACATTCTCGATATTATATGTTGATATTTCCACTGAGGTTTGGAACCCTCTGCTTGCAAGAACCATGAGTGCGGACTCATTTTTCGATGCATAAAGTTACTTCTCTCTTCTCTGTAAAGCAAACAACTTAACTCTTAAATATAAGTGAAACAATTGAATTGAACAAAATAAAGTGTCATATTTCCTTACATTATCAATGGGATTTCTGCTTCAGTACAGTACATCCAAGTGAAGTACTGTGAAACTGACAACATGCAGTTATACCATTATTGCTGACGAAAAGGATATGTAGGTATTAGAAATTTAAAGCAAGGCATTTATAGAATTGCATTGTATAGGTACCTGATTTAGCTAACCACACATTAAAACAGGAACACTCTAATAATAAAAGCTTCTGAAAGTTCATATACGAGGGGCATCCTGAAAAAAGCTTCAATGGTGCCTATACGCAGCACTAGTGGTCGGAGAGCGACACACACACATGCAGGCAGGAAGAAGTGGCATGTAACTGTAATCTGGTACAGTTGCAATGCAGCCGTTTTAGGACAGTTCTAGGTTAAAGATTGCAGCTCTCATACAGTCTCCCACCGACTGCGATGTAGCCTACATTGCACGCTCAGAATTTGGCACAGAGCCACCAGCAATCGTGTGAAATGTGCAGACCGGACGTCGTGAGTGATAGTATGGTCAGACGATGGTGCAGACAATTCACGGAAGGCTTATTGAATGTGCACAACCCCATACAGCTGAGTACACACGGGCCCTTTGCATCACTTCAGGTGAGAGATCTTAGACCACTCCCTGTACAACCCTGGCCTTGAATGTACCGACTTTCATCTCTTTGTTTAACTGAAGAGGTTTCTGGCAGGGCAAGGATTTGACAGCTACACTGCGGTAGAGATAGTTGCAGTCTTTGCTGTCAGACACATATACCATGGGCATACAAAATTTTGTGCCTTGCTACGACAAATGCCAGAACAATAGTAGTGATTATGCCGAAAATTAGGTTAGGACTCACTGTTACTAATGTAATAAATTACAACTGATATTCTTGTTTTATTTATGGCTAATCGGTAGGGACCTTGATATTTTGTTATTTTTTTTAAAATTGGTGTATTTTCTTATTTTTTATTTTTTACTATACGGTGTTATTTTCCCCAAAATTCACATTTTCATTTTAGCGCATTTTCTGGCAAATATCTGAAATTATACCTTCATGGTGTTTTTAAACTACTGTTTCAAATTGTAAGTCACATGGCTTACGCCTCTTCGTGAGAGTTTGATATCTTGAATTTTTTTTGGGGGGGGAAAGTTATTTTCCATACCTCTTTTTTAATTTTAAGGTGAGGATTTTAGATAATGGAATTTTCTCCGTATATGAAGGGTGCATAATGACCATAAGTGGCGATGCACCCAAAAAATTAAAATCAATCAATCTCATGTGACAGATACCGATATATTAAGGCACCAAAAATTGGCAATATCTTTTTTTGACTTGTTAGTGTTATGTTTCCCAAAATTCACGTTTTTGTTTTAGAACATTTATCTGCCAAATATACCAAAACGTAATACTCCATTGTGTTTCTAAACTATTATGTTAAATTGTGGGTCACATGGTCTACGTATTTTCGTGACAGTTTGATATGTTGGAACAGATTTTTGAGGAAGTAAAAGTAAAGTGCTCCCTGCACTTTTCCATGTAGCTGTATAGGGGTGATGTGATCAGCACCACGCTCCTGGCTACCTTTATTTATTAAAATTTCCTCAAGGTACCAGCTTCATATGATGCTAGGTGGGCACCGGAGCAGTTTGAATAGGTGGAAAACGTCCCAGTTCTCCCCCGCAGGGGATCGACCCCGGGTCTCTCGCATAGTAGTCAGACGCCCTAATGACTGAGTTCCATTATTACTCGCTCGACAAATGCCAATGGTGCGCACTTAGCTTGGTAATTCAAAACACATCTCGCGCGACAAATACTGAAGATGTGGCTCCTGTGTGACGATAGATACGCACTCGATCTCTTGTTAGAACCCTGCCACTTTGCTCTGTGATGCAAATGGTTTTGATAGAAGTTGAAAAAATCGTGGGAAATACATTATTTAATGTGACTGTCGGAATTATTCCATGTACGAATAACTCTATAGTTTGCTCTTGAGTAAAATGTTGGAAAACTTGCATGTTCTATGTACACAAACATGGCCTAGAAAAGACAAGAATGTTGGATTTCATGGAATTTTTCGTTGTTTTAGGACATTTCTTTTAAAAAAATCGCTAAAAACGCCAACAATTCGCATTTTATGCCAAATTTCAATATTTCGAACGGGCAAAAAATGTGTCCAGACATCACTGCACATTCCTAAACATAACTTCGTAGCAATTACAATTTTTCACGGTTTTGGCGTTTGCGAAAAATCAATGTCCCTACTAATTGGAAATTACTTTCTGGCCACCCCTCGTATAAATCAGTAGATGGAAAGTGAAAATTTAGCAGGGCTGGCAGAGAAAAGTCTATTCTTGAAGAAAGTGATTTGCTATTATCATTGAATGATTTGAGTAAATATGATATGAACATATTTACGTATTTATTATTAGTATTTTATTTCATAATATAGGACATTAACCTTACTCAGTGAGAGATTAATAACCATCTCTCAAGAGTTTAAACAGACAGGACAGAGAGTGGCGTTAATTTCATTGCAATACTAGTGTTGCAGTATATTTGAGGTTGGGAGCATGCACTTGCCAATTTTTATAACGTTCGCCAATGCAGGTATATGTTTCACTTTTTCGTGATAGTATTCAATATATATCCCATTTGGTTGGATTCTTCTTGATATCTAAGAATAGTGCAATGTCATTGTAAACGTATGTTAACTTGTGCGAAACCAGTAATACCAGTCTAAAGCTCTTCTCGTTTATGCATTCGATTTTTGTTGGATGTTGCAGTCCATGCAATTTCTGACGCATGTTGTAGTGAGATACTTTGTCGGGTGGCGATATTCGACAAAAATCGTATGTATCAATGAAACCTATTTGTTTCCATGTTCCTTTAGTTTGCCCAACAAAATGCCTTACTACGACATCGGACAACTATCGGACGGCACCACCCACTCTTATCCCCTCCATCTGTTGACAAGTCCCCTTACTACTCCCATACGGACAAGAAAAAAAATGATAATTCAATGCATTTTCCACGTAATACAGATTAGAGGCTTTACCTTTACTCCCCGATGATACCATATGGTATCATGGTGGATGATACCATATGGTATAATGGTGCTGATTACGAAATGAACGTGCTTTTTGGGCCTTCATACTCTTATGTTTGGGTGGAAACTCTGGCACAGGTCTGAAGCAAGCCTGGGAAATTCACATTCATGACCAACCTCCCCCCTCTCCGCAACATATCAAAGCCACATTTCCGAACAGAGTTTCACATTTTAGCTCATTATTCAACTTGTATGGCACCCAGGAACATGAAATGTTTCAATCTCTTTGGAAACGTCCATTCTTTGAAAGGAATACTAAGGTTTGCGCATTCTCCAAAAAATAGCGGGAGAAGAGGGGGCAAACTCCAGATTTGTTATTTTTTCATTGAAATTCAGTGGTCGCGCCCCCAAACCCTCCTTCCTCAGTTCGGCATTCTGAATTGTACACGGTTGCATGCTATGGTGTTTTAGCTGCAAACAAAATTTTATCCGAAGTAGATTGCTCCCATAGTGCCCGAGTTATAACAATTTTCCTCCAAAGACTGTTCGAATTTAAAATTCCCGCTGAGAAGCCCGAGCAAGAGAAATTTCTCTGCCTCCCTCTCTCTCTCCTGCCATCACTGGTTTCTGGCACCGTGGTTGTGTTGCGCATAAAAGTGACCTAAAAGTTGAGGCTGAAACTTACGAACGAGATTTCCTGTTCCCGTGCAGAGTTCCATAACAATATCTTTAAATAAATAAATAAAAAAAAAATTAAAAAATGAAAAAGTCAATGAAGACGAAATTCCCTGACATTTCCCTGACTTTTTTTGACACCTCAAATTCCCTGACTTTTCCCGGTTTTCCAGGTCTGTCGCCACCCTGTCTCTCAATTGTGGACACTATTAAATGGTGAGAGACATTTCTTTTACCCAACGGCAAAAGTATGTAATAACAAACGAATTGTCCATTTTCATTCAGCCTGTTTTCTACAATGTGATGATCATGAATTGAAATAAAAACGTCAATAAGTGGAGGACAACATCTGCTTCGCAGTAACAGAATTCCATTCCTTACAACAAAGGCTATAGAATAAAATAGAATGACAACAGTGATGGATAATTTGCCTACTATTATCTTTGCCGTTGGCCAGGGACGTAGCTAGGTTGATTATTTTAAGGGGGAGGGGACAAATGTCAGAATTTTCTCCATCAAGAAAATTAACAACATTATTCCTTTGCAAGTGAGATGCACAAATGTCTTTGACTCATTACATGCCGAGCGCATCCACCTGAATACATTTAATGGCAGGAATGCATTGACTTGCACCTGGCTCTCGAAGGTCGCCACATCAAGCACATTATGTGACATTTCAATTCTATAGCGACATTCCCTATGTATGGGGACTTTTGGGACACCCTGTATGCACACTCAGAATCTTGGAATCACATGATCACTTGCACACACGTCATTCAGCAGTGTGGGCAGAAAAAAAATTTAAATTTTTCTCTGTAAAAAAACCTATTCTGTTGTAAAATACCTATTACTTTATAACTACTTTTAAAACATGCTGCGCACGCACACACACACACACACACACACACACACACACACACACACACACACACACACACACACACACACACACACACACACACACACACACACACACACACACACATATATATATGCACATATATATATATGCACATATATGTAGGGGGGAGGCGAGTACAAGGAATCGGAGACCCAATTACATTTTTTTTTTTATCTAGTGGTTAAGTATTTATATCTATTGGCGTTGCCAGAAATTTTTATTGGAGGTTAGCGCAATGATAAAACCTTAATAATAATAATAGTGGTAATAATAGAATGCTTATAATTATTTATTATTATAAACTAATAACCCAATTTATTAGAAACTTATTATTATTATTATATACAAGGGGAAACTTCAACTCGATCCACCACATGAATGATTATCCAGCAAATATATATATATATATATATATATATATATATATATTTGGGGGGACATTTCCATCATCGAGAAATGGCAGAACTACAGATTACTTACCTCCCTTGGGGAAATATTGGGAACCTCCATTTTAAAAGCGTGATTTTAATGTGTTTGATTTTAGCGCCATCATCGGAAAGTAGAAGAACTACGTACATCTCCTTTCCCAGAGGGAGGTAAATAATCTAGTTCAGCCATTTCCCGATGATGGCGCTGGAATCAAATACTAAAATCACGCTTTTAACATGGAAGTATCCAATCTTTTCCAAAAGGAGGTAAATTATCTGTAGTTCAGCAATTTCCCGATGATGGCGTTGGAATCAAATATATTAAAATTATGCTTTTAACATGGATGTATCCAATCTTAGACCATGGGACGTAAATCTGTAGTTGAACCATTTTCCGATTATGGTGCTAAAATCAAATATATTACAATCATGGTCTTAACATAGAGGTATCCAATCTTTTCCGAATATGTACTTCAGCATTTTCACGATGTTGGCGTTGGAATCAACTACATTAAAATCGCGGTCTTAACATGGAGTATCCAATCTTTTCTATAGGGAGGTAAATTATCTGTAGTTCAACAATTTCTCGATGATGGTACTGGAATCAAATATATTAAAATTACGCTTTTAACATGGAGGTATCCAATCTTTCCCCAAAGGAGGTAAATAATCTGTAGTTCAGCCATTCCCCGATGATAGCGCTGCAATCAAATATATTAAAAACAAGATTTTAACATGAAGGTATCCAATATTTTCCCAAGAGAAGTAAGTAATGTGTAGTTCAGCAATTTCACGATGTTAGCGCTGGAACCAACAATACTAAAATCACGGTTTTAACATGGAGTATCCATTCCAAAGGGAGGTAAATAATAGTTCAACAATTTCCCGGTAATTGAACTCGAATCAAACATATTAAAATTATGCTTTTAACATGGAGGTATCTAATATTTTTCCATCGGAGGTAAATCTGTAGTTCAACCATTTCAAGATGACGGCGCTAGAGAACAATGTTTTAAAATCACGCTTTGGGATCAAATCTTTCCCCAAGGGAGGTAAATAATATGTAGTTAAGATGATGGCGCTGAAATCAAATATATTAAAATTACGCTTTTAACATGGAGATATCCAATCTTTCCCCAAAGGAGGTAAATAATCTGTAGTTCAGCCATTTCCCGGTGATGGAGCTAATAAAATATATTAAAATCTCGCTTTTAAGAAGTATCCAAGGGAGGTAAGTAATGTGTAGTTCAGCCATTTTACAATGTTGGCGTTGGAATAAACTTCATTAAAAGCACGCTTTTAAAAATGGAGATATCCAATCTTTCCCCAAGGGAGGTAAATAATATGTAATTTAATCATTTCTTGATGATGGCGCTCGAATCAAATATATTAAAATCACACTCTTCTCAGCGCCGATTTAGGGGGTGCAATGCACTTTCTGCCCCCCCCCCTAATTCCTGAAGAGGTATATACATTATACATAAAAATATGTCAATCCCCTCACAAAAAAAATACGAAGTTGGCCGCCTCTGCACGCTTTTAAGATGGAGGTATCCGATCTTCCACCAAGGAAGGTAAATAATCTGTAGTTCACATTGGCTCTACGAAAATAAATCCTTTTTCCTCACACCGCGAGAGTATAGGGGGCTCTTATCGCCGCCACTGTCTGTGAAGTTACTAGATGTTTTTAATTATAATTCAATGTAAATACAAAGTAGAAAAACAAAATCAATAAATTACCATCCCAACCAGATAGACGGCTCTAACGTTCCAACTTGAATATTTTTTTTTCCGGTCTGGCACTCTATGTCTGTGGTCTGTGATAGTACAGTGCTGTAGATCTTTCAAATCTTTATTGACCTCCGGTTTTCTTGTTACAGGCTGATTAACTGTATAAGCTTCTCTCATTAAAAAACCGGTTGCACTTTGCAGAACACCTAGTTTGTACTATTTATCTTTGCACAGAGAAAAATGAAGAGCAACGTAAAACAAGTCATCATCATGGGGAGATAGTAAATTAGCAAACAGGTTGCAGACATTACCTACATATGTTTTGCTCTGCTGGGCTGTCTTATATGAAGACAAAAGCAAGGCTAATGTGCTAACACAAAACGTTTTCAGATAATCTGCTTGTAGAGCGATAAGCGACAGGTTCATGCAGCTTGTTTTGATCCGAGTACAAGGGCAAAAAAGAAACAAATGCATGTTTGTAACGCATGAGCGAGCAGCGAAAATTGTACATAAAGGAAACCGTTTAGAGGTCAAACATTATAGTTTATCAGTAACCGAGCACTCAAGGTTTAATCTGAAAGAGACAGGTTGGTCCACTCCATACAATCGCAAACGTACAGCGGTGACGTCACAATGCTTCATTTTCCGAAGCGAAAGAAAGGCGCCTGGGAAAACCGCTACTGCTTACACATGCAGACAACGTTGCTGTTATGTCAGCGAACACCTTTTATTGCAGCTAGCATGTCGTAAGTGACCATTTTGTGACAAATGAGGTAATAATAAGTAAAACTCGGCGGCTTAACAAGTGACAGCTTGTCTGCAACCGGAATAGTACGTGTAATTTATACAGCGTAATACCCATTCACGTGCTTCCATGCTTTGTACAGTGGGATGCACAAGTATTACTCGACAAATTGTCCACGACTGTTCATTAAATTTTATCTTTGATCCTACGTGGATGTAAGGACTAAATTATTATGTGGACTGGTGCAGAGGATTCCAGCAGTTAGCTTGACCTATTGTTTAAATTTCTGAATATCTAATTGCCTAAAACAAACAGAACAAACATGGCGATGGACAACTTGCTAGGTAAAACTTATGTATCCCACTCTGGCTGTACACCCAACTGCAAAAGAAACAGTAGGCGAATTGTCCATTACCATTTCCATTCCGTTTGCTTTCCACGCTGTGATGATGCTTCGAATCAACATAATTCCATTCCTTTAAATAACACTGGATGTAGATTTTTTTAAAAAAATATGAAAATACTGATGGACATTTTGCCCACTATTATCTTAGCCGTTGGCTGTACACGTCATTATATATTTTCTATGTTCACGAAGAATATCGAATGCGGATTAAAAGGAAGGGTGCAGGGGGGCGATCACCCCCTCCGAATCGAAGCAACAAAAAGTTAACTATTAACGTAAGAGAAATTCATTCAAAAAACCTCTTCATGTCTAAAATTAGTCATCTCTGGGAGACAACGTCTAAAAATAACA
Organism: Lepisma saccharinum; assembly: GCF_977018435.1. Classification (NCBI taxonomy): domain Eukaryota; kingdom Metazoa; phylum Arthropoda; class Insecta; order Zygentoma; family Lepismatidae; genus Lepisma; species Lepisma saccharinum. Next base: position 74,904,285 of record NC_139241.1, read on the forward strand.
ATAAAGCTTCAATGACCCGGTGCACCATCATGTATAAACCTCATCAGTGGCGACTTCTAACAATACATTCAAAGACACTTTTGCTTCTACTAGTTGGCAATTTTTACCCTCACGGTTATATATATACGCCCTGTATATGTGTGAGTAATATACTGCTGGACAAAAAAAACCGGACACTTGCATTTTTTGTGATAACGCATAAATTCTGATTCGAAGGCTAAGTACATGTTGCAGAAATTATTGGAAATAAGAAATCCTGAATATATTCAACAGAAAGCAAATTAAAATTTATTGTTAATAAGTTAAATTAGAACATAAACGAAAGTTACAGAAAACTACCAAAAAAAATCTTAGCAATATTTTTTTTTTAATATTGTTAACTGGTACTGGTGGGGTCTAATAGCGGGTGTTACCTCCCCTGCCATCAATTACAGCTTGTAACCGCCGTGGCATACTTCGAATAAGGTTGGCAATCACTTCTTGGTCCAATTGCTCCCATTCTTCTTGAATAGCACGTCTTAGCTTTTCAATTGTTTCTGGAACTATTGCGCGGTTTCTGATATGTCGTTTCAGTTGATCCCAGACGTGCTCTATCGGATTTAGGTCCGGACTTTGTGGTGGCCATTCTAATCGCGTAATCGCAACTTCGTCCAAGTACTCCGTGACAATATTCGCAACGTGAGGACGCACATTGTCATGCATAAAAACAAAGTCCGGGCCTATGAATGGTGCATATGGTACTACATGATCTGCCACACATTCTGTAATATACCTGCAAGCTGCCATTGCCTCATTATCTACAAGAACCAACTCTGTACGTCCTTGTAAAGAGATACCTCCCCAGACCATGACACCACCACCTCCAAAGGGTGTTATTTCAACGAAACAACATTGTACATAACGCTCATTAGGTCTTCTATACACATGTTCAAGCCCGTCTGATGAACGTAGGTTGAATTCTGACTCATCAGAGAATAAAACCTTTTCCCACTGCTCCACATTCCAACGTAAGTGTTTTGTAGAAAATTCCAGTCTTCGCTTCCGGTGACGTGCTAACAACCTGGGACCTGCAGCCGGCCTCCGAGATGATAAACCACTTTCATTCAGTCTTCTACGAACTGTTCGTGAAGAAACCACAGTTCTATGAACATTTCTCAAATGCTGTGCCACAATATTTGAAGTCGTACGACGGTCTCTTAAGACTATGATACGCATTAAACGATCTTCCCGTGCTGTTGTGCATCGTTTCTGACCAGAACCCGGTCTTCTACCATAGGAACCGGTTGCGTCATACCGTCTGAGACCTTCATGGATAGTACTTCGTGCTATATTTAGCACCCTAGCAATATAGTGTACACTACGACCATCATCGCGAAGAGCTACTGGTTTTACACTACCTCTTCACGTCTCATTTTCAAGCTAGCAGCAAACTTACAATACACTTGCAAGAAAAATACCAGCAATGACAATGTCAATAATATATGTTACTATGGTTACTATGAACCAAAATTCATGCCTCTCTAGACATTAAACAAAATAACATCAACAGGAATTGAAAATCAATAAATTAAAACAAAATTGCATGAAATTACTTTTGAGCCTACTAAGTGTTCCAAATAAGTAAATACGAGTAAATAAATAAATAAATAATAAACGGAAAACTGTGGAAAATGTTCAATAATGAATGTTCAATTGTTCAATACTTAACTGAGAGCGTAATTCATAAGTAATTGCAATTCAGATGTCAAATATTAAGGTGTCCGGTTTTTTTTTGTCCAGCAGTATATATAGAATTAGTGACTTGTACAAAACAAAATTCCGTGAACTGCGGCTTTTACTCCTAAACAACACATAGTAAAATAATAACGAATAATGGCGAACAAGAAACCGTAAATGGCCTGCAATTTGTTTAGTCGTGACACAAAACGAATTAAGAGAGGAAAACCGGAAAATTTTCGCAGAAAAAGCTGCCCTGGGTGAAAACTTGCCTTACTTGATTTCGTCAACTTTTTTTTTATTACTCTTATTACTGTCTAGTATATAAATATATTATTTAATAACTTCTGGAAGAGACTTTCGTGAGGGGGAAATACAAGATGTTTCTTACGTGTTCGTGGAGCCATGACTACCAGAAAAGTTGTCCTTTAATATTTATAGCGGAAACTCCAGGGTGCTTTTCCAATTACTATTGCGTGTTTTATTTGTAACTCTTCCCCTTTTGTTCAATTGGCAGTTTGGGATTTACGTGACTTCAATGAAGTGTGAAGAAATTAGCTGAAACTCCACAACAGTGGCGCTGCTGAGAGGGGGACATGCCCGCCCCCGAGAAAATCAACTGGCCCCTTCCAGTTTTAATTATATTTCGACCATTAAAACATAAAGATATTTCCGTTTCTGCATTAACTTCATTGGAATTTTAATGAGTTAGAACCAGTGAACATTACTTTTCTTCTAAGTTGTATCTTATTTCTTCCAGTAATACAGTATCCTACCAATTTAGTTGCTATAATGCCCGTATAGTCATAGAAAAGTTACGAATATCACATAATTCTATAAACCAGGTTCCGGTCCTTTTACCTGTCCCGACTGTCCAACCGACTCCTAATGTCCTCTGCAAGCTGAAAACTTATATAACATCAAGTCATCATTTATTTATATTAGTACAACAAATAAATGCTAGAACAACAAGTCAGTTTTGCTTGAATGGCCATTCATTACATTTAACTCTCTCTCTCTCTCTGTATATATATCATCACTCATCCTCATCGCTACGATTAGCCAAACGTGGAAAAAAAGAGCCCTAAATAACAAAAATCAAATCAAATCAAATGAAAGCACCAAAAGTACTGAAGTCTTCGCGCGCAATCAGAAATGATGAATTGTAGCAAAGCGTGGATGTTCTGAATTTAGCATTCCACGAAATCTAGCTCCCTTGCCTTAGGAAATTTCGCGAAATCCTTTCACGTTAGCATCCAGAGAAGATACATACTTGGAAACAAAAGTTGTCAAATATAGGTATTCGCTCACGTTACAAAATTCCCAAGCTAACAATTTAAGTGTCGTAAATTAATTGTTGACAACGTTACTTCAATTGCAAAAGAGTAACTGTGGTACCATTGCAGCCTCCCCGTTGGAGTAGTGTTATCGTCATCGCCTTGTAATCAAGGAGTCCCGAATTCGATACCCGGTGGAGGCACATAAACGTTCGGATCCCACTTCGAACTGTAGGTCCAGTTTCGAATATCCTATTTGTGCAAAAAGTAGACTTAAAACAGCAACTCGACAACATATGTTACAGAAACTTACTTTTAGAAGTTACCAGTGGCGTAGCGTTATAGTACGCCCGTACGCCCGGCGTTCCCAGATTTAAAATTTCAAAAATGCTTAAATGCTGTGATTATAAAGTAAAACGTGACTAATTTCATATATGTTTGACCTTCATGGCATTATAATGGCTATTTTTCGCGATCCTCTTGCAACGCTCCACTCTCAACACTCGTTCTAGCATCTCTTTTCAATGCCTTTCCCGGCCGGACGCCGAGCAGGTTCGGCATACAGGACTCCTATATTCCTTGCTGCCTTTCTGGAGGGAAAGCTTCCATTTCTACAGCACGCACGTAAATGGGCTCTCTTACGCCGGCGTACGAGAGGTCTACCGTGATTGGTTCATGTGACCCTTCCTGCCTTCTGAAGCAGACGACAGCGGCAGAATTCCTACCCGGTTCTTCGCTCTTCGCGCTCATGCAACTCGTGCTATGTGATGCTACAATACGCAATATTGACTGACGTAACTTTACCAATCTAAAATATACTGCTTCTTAATGGACACTGCATTGTATAATTTATCGCACGAACAGCGATGTGTATTAGAAACTAAAAGATCAACACAGTTTTTGTCAAATAAGTTGGTGAAGTCCTCGTGATAGAAATTCAGCCTGTGGCTGCTCTACCACTTAACCCGCAAAACTATTATTTTTTATTGTATTTTTTCGTTATTATCTAACTACTTAATATTGTGTGAATGGAAATGTTTAGCATTCATTTGAAAACTCTTAACATCGAATGGTCTCTGGAGAAAATTATTTTAAAATGTTTATCAGCATTCTCAAGATGTAATAAACAGTGGTCTGAATTACTAATCGGCACTGTTACGTCAGTAGAGTGTACGATATTTGGATCATCCACTCTGCTTTTCACAGTGCGCCAAGACGACAGAGGTCCCTGGTTCGAATCCCGGCGTGAGCACGGGTGTTCTTTGTCAGTGTCCCTTCATCAATATCATCACTCATATTCATATTCGCAATTAACCAAAAGTGGTAGAAAAGCGAAGTAAAATAAACCAAATCAATCAGTAGTTGGATCGCCCACAACAATGACGTCTACTGTTGTGCAGAGGCGCTTGTGATTCAGGTAGTTTTTAAATGACTTGCGTCATGCAGAAAGATATAAAAAAAGGTATAGAACACCAGAGTTCAAAACATCTGTGGCATAGTGAGGCATCTAATTTTGTAGCTAAAACATGCAATGATGATGTTTTATTGAAAACCCAGCTTACTTCAGGCAAATAATACCTGTGGCGACTAATACCATAAGTAAATTATTAAGCAAGAAAGGGCCGACTCTTCCTTCGGACTTGGCGTTCCCACCCGAAATGTCCATGCTACGCCACTGGAAGTTACTAGTTACAGTTAGGACTTCTCAAATCAGTAACAGTTCCTTCCAATCAGCGCCTTCTCCCGCCGCAGCTCCTCAAGCATGAACTTACGAGAACGTACCAGAAAAAACAAAAGAGCACATAATAACAAGTTAACAACCAACATTTCCATCCGAGTAGTCCTTGACTTCACCACATTGGCGCTGAAGTCACGCTCTGGTTCCGAACAGAAGGAGGAAACGACTCTTCACTCATTGTTCGGGTGCAGTTCGCACACGTATAAAACGCCAAGGACCCTTCACACCTCGTTGCGAACCCCCACATTCGTAGTATCACACGGAGATAAATTGGAGTTCTCAAACCCCATTATTAGCGTCATGATTGACGCGCACAGTGTATGGAGATAACAAAGACATGACATTGAACGAAGGACACGGAGTTTATGGGCAAGTCACTATTTCCCTTTAGGATAGTAAAGAGCTGCAGTTGGATGCAACAAATACTTATTTCAGCAATTCTAACTTCAACTAACCAATTTTAAAAGTAAGTAGCAGCAACTGTAACAGAGTCAGTCTTGTGCAACAGAAGTAACGTTATCAACTGTTACTTTTACAGTTACTGTGTGGCTTCTCTGGATGCTAAGGTGCAAGACTATCCGTGAGATCGCCTAAGGCACGTAAGTTGGGCTTCGTTGCGTACTAAATTTAAAATATCCATGTTTTATTGCAATTTATCATTTCTAATTCCGCGCGCCGTCCTCTGTGGGGGAGTGGTTAGCACAGCGCGCTACGACGCCAGGTGTTCCGGATTCGAAGCCCAGACTGAGCATGGATGTTCTTTGTGTCCCCTTCATCAATTTGATCATCCTCATCGTCGCGATTACCCAAAAGTGACAGAAAAACGACGTAAAATAACCTAATTCAGTCAAGCAAGCAACCTAACAGATTCCTAGGTTCTTCTCTACCTGATCAAGTCTACTTGATTCCATATCCAATTCCTGGACCATGCTCCAGAGTTCTGGATCCTCTACTGTAATACCTTGTCCTACTTCTCTACTGGATTCCCTATCCGTTTCCTGGGCTATCTGCCTGATTTCTGGTTCATGTACTGTATTCCCTACCCGATGTCTGGACCGTGTAGTAGGTTCCCTACTGTATTATAGGATTCACTACCAGATTCCTGGAACATCTACTGGATTTCCAACTCGATTGCATGTTTCGAAATCCGATTTCTGGATGATATCCAACCGTAATACAAAGCTCATGTTGTACTTGCTCCTTCCCGAAGGTAGTTCGTGAGAAGCGCGTCGTCCCACGCTGTCCAGGTGAAAGGCCGCTGAGTAGGTCAGGTCCGGGAGAAAGTGGAAGACTTCAAAGCTATCAGAGACCAAGACATCTACATCTCCCTTCGCTTTCCACGATGCAGGAACATTCAAGGTCGATGCCTCTCACGCCGATTGCTGCTTACATAACACCTCCACTCGTGGCTTCCTACAGGTATATACGAATAAGCCAGGATCCTTTGAGTGGCATTACGAGATTTACTATCAGCGATTCCACCCATGTGATATGACAGCTGGAGAGATATTTTGGAGCTACATCGTGTGGGATCGATATGTTTCGGCATGAAAAAATAGGAGGGGCCTAAATTTTAGGTAAATAAATGTTTCTTATCATCTGCGAATAGACATGAGCTTGAAGGAGAGTTTAAAATTCCGAGCAGGGTAACTAGACCTATAGGTCTACGAGGCACGAACATCAGTATTTTACAACGCAAATGCATATGCATTTATTTTGACCGCATTTTGTACATTTGTGCTCACAATTATAAGTGGAAGCTGTGGTTGAATAATACTTCCGACATCTTTACACATTCCTGAGTTACAACGGATAACATACCGCAAAGTGTGGTGGAGTGGTTTGCACAGCGCGCTACCAGCCAGGGGTCACGGTTCAAATCCCGGCCTTGGCGTGTCCCTTCATCATATCATCACTCATCCTCATCGTCGGGATTAGCCAAAAGTGGCAGAAAGCGACGCTAAAAAGCTCACTTCCAGCGGCTATAGTAGTAGGGGTTAATTGGAATCGCGAATATCCATGATACCTATTCTCGGTTTTGTTCCAGACTTTAGTATGGTATTTGAAGAAAACTGCGCACACCTAATTTGCTTTATTAATCTATGATAAGAATCTCTGCACTAGGAACAGAAGACTAATTTCCGCTTTATTCCATTTTGCATTGTATTATGAGTACTCCAAACGCATATTATATTCGGTGTTCGGTAACCATTTGAGCTCAGTCTTTCTCCACTGTCGAGTAACCACATTCTTATTTTCCAAACACGAAAAACTTATTGTCCATCCGGTTCTGCCAGCATTCAATCGATCAGGAAAATCAGCGCCATCTGCTGATTTGGTGTTTAGTTGAAAGATCTTCGAGCTGGATGCGACCTGAATGCCCTCTACATTGTAATTGCACCGAGGATAATGAAGTACTGCGGACGCCGTCTAGTGGAATTATCTGAAGCCCAAGGCCACTACATTATAGAAGCGAGGATCTGGCAACACTAGTGGAGTTGACTGAGCAAGAAGCAGCACTTGGAACTGAAGTGCTAATTATCAACGCGAAGGAATGGTGGGAAGGAAGACCGTGTAACGTAATGAATTGTCTTTCTGTATCCTCAAATTGAAGTCTGAGACAGGATTAAAGTATAAACAACAGTAATTTAGCCTTTAATATTACAATGGATGTGAAACGTGGCTCCTTGCACATTAAAAGAGGAACACTGGCAAGGACATTTCATAATAAGTTTTTGGACTTGAAAGACATGAAGATACAGGTGAGAAGATGATAAATACTGAAATGCATAATCTACTGATTTTATTGCAATAATTAAATCAAGAGGTCTTCGGTTGGCACATGTGAGAATTAATTAATTGATTGATTTTATTTCGCTTTTCTGCCACTTTCGGCTAATTGCGAAAATGAAGATGAGTGATATGATGAAATTGATGAAGGAACACTGACAAAGAACACCCACGCCACGGAGGTCTGCCCTACATTTTTTGTCCCTTCATCAATATTCAGCATTCACCTGATCTTCGCGATTAGCAAAAGTGGCGGAAAAGCGAAGTAAAATGAACTAAATCAATCAATCAACTCTAGTGATTTCTCTGCTCCGTGAGCCCAAGGGTCCCGGGTTCGAATCCCGCTCGGGCTTGGTTGTTTGTGAATGTCCATTCATCAATTTCATCACCCATCCCCATCTTCGCAAATTAGCCAAGAGGCACAAAACGAGAAGTAAAATAAACTCAATCAATCAATCTGCTCGGTTGAAGCGCCCATGGACTGATCAGACGGGCTCCTCGCAAGGGCAAGACTACGCCGCGGCGATTCCCAGGAAAGCTCTCCCTCGGACTATCACTAACCAGATTCCGAGAATCTCTCTTCGGGTGAAGCCAAAGTCTGGAGGCGTGTAAACACACAGGGATTTGCTAATCCTACGACGGCTGTGTAACTGGAATCCTAATTAGGACTGCACGCAGTTGCAGCTGTCCGCTAATTGGTAGGAGCTGCACGGCTCCTTCCAAGAAACCCAAACAAATGAAGCGGGGGAAAGTAGACGAGGAGAAGATGCCGTCGACATACGAACGAGTTATCACACCCTGGTGGTTATTCACTGATGTACAATATCATCCTCCGCTATCATCAAAAATTTACAAGGCAACCCTGCTATTATGATGAATAGAGAACGGAATTTAAGTTGCAGCACCTTTTCCAAAAATATAGCTGTTTTTATACCGATCCTTTGAGATATGTATTTTAGGACATGAAATCAAGTAAAATGAACACACTTTGTTGCACCTTTTTACTTCCTTTGATTTCATGTTTTGTTAAAAAAAAATTGGACAGAAAACTGAATGATTTTTACTCTTCTTGAGCAGCTACATAAAATCCTATAGTCTCATTTTGTGGAGCAGAACGATAGCTATAAAATTGTACAATATAAAGTATACCAAGTTGACCGGAAATTATGTTATTTGCTACAGTGTTGAATAAAGAATGTTAAGGTAACTGGTTTGGACCTGAATAAAGGCATTTTATCAGCACCTTTTTGAAAACATTTTCAGAACTTTTTTTCCCTTTTCCGACCATAATTTTTCACCTTAAAATCCGTTCCCTAATGACGAATAGCACTAAAACACTAACATCGGGAGCCGCGGTAGCTCAGTTGGTAGAGCATCTGACTACCATCCGGGTTCGAACCTGGACCAGGAATCTTTTCCAGTCATTTCCCTGTTTCTGCTCTCTGAGGCCTACCCATCCTCGTATCAACGGGTAACTGGACAACCCTGGAGGTAAAGGCGGCCGGACGTAATGCTGATCACATCATCCCAACTATGGCCGAGATCAAGAATATGTGGAGCTCTATAACTCCACACCATCCCCACATGCCTTCATGGCATGTGTGCACACGCACAGGGATGCCTTTACCTTTAACATCGGATTTCAAAACTACTCCATTGCCATCTCGTATACCCCCTCCCAGCAAAGAAACACGCTACATTATAATTTGGGATATCCGAAGCAATCGCTGCCTCGGTGTCGAAAGTTCCGGATTAGAGCCTTCGGTGTTCCTTCCTCAGTCCCCTGCATCAATTTTAAATCGCTCTTCTGCCACTTTGGCTAATCGCAACGATGAGAACGATGATTGTGTGCAAATATCAAACTACTCTTCTAATTACGAGTTCAATTTCCGGCAGATGCACAATTTCAGTAGTCGAGATCCTACTTAACCAGTTGACCTAAATCAGGACAAAGTGGACTGGAGGACTCCACCGTCACGTGGGACATGTACCAAAATCACTCCATTATAGTATCTGGGAAGTAGTAGATGCTCCTATACGAGGAGTGGAATACTGCCTGCTTCACGACAACGCTTGGATCCACACCGCGAATGTGACCATTGCGCATCGGCCAAGATTAGGGTGGGATGTTTTGGACCACCCACCGTATAGTCCGGACCTTGCGCCCAGCGACTTTAACTTTTCTTCACCTATCGAAACATCTAGGTGGGAAACGGGAGAAGAGGTGAAAGAGAAAGCGATGACATGGTTCGACAGGCAAGCGGCAGACTTCTACGACTTCTAGAAATGAGAAGTAAAATAAATTTCATCAATCTATCGAGATTTTTCTGTACAAGTTTGTAAGAATGAGTACACACTTGTACTGGTTTGAAAACCGAAAACATAAAGGAGAGGTTGACATTTCGGTGTCTTTACAAAGGGTCACCAATTACGCCCTGATACTGCAAATAAGGCAAAGAGAATGTTGCCTATATGTATCAGAACAAAGGTCTTAGCTGTCAGCGTAACAAAAGCCTTGTTGAAAAGGGTTGAGGTCAGTAACTCATTCTGCGGTCATACTGGGTCTCACAGGAAGTAAACACAATGACATTTGGCTCTCGTTGGCATCACAAAAGTGATTCACAATCACCTCAGCAGATTTGTACTTCCTGGTAGCTGCATCCGGTTCACAAAATACGGCCACTTTCACGCGCATCCCCGAGCCATTGGCGAAGAGATTGATTTGCCAACGGAAAAACCCGAACAGGCCCCCCAAATCGAAATCTTCGATAGGTTTTGTGAAATAGGTTACATTATGTTGCCTTTCTACCGCGTTTGGATGAGGATGAGTGATGACATTATGAAATTAAGACACCCATGCCCAAGCCGGGATTCGAACCCAGAACCGCTGGCGTCATAGAGCGCTGTGCTAACCACTCCGTCGGCCATCTGGAAGGCACCCAAACATCAACAGACTCTGGCGTATTCAGCATGTTTGATTTCGTAAATGCAAGTTAATGCTATGGGGGATGTTCCTGGGGAAAAAAAAAAAAAAAAAAAAAAAAAAAAAAAAAAAAAAAAAAACGATCTGTCAATTCGATTGTCGAAGGCGGGGATGCAACTTCCGGTTTGGCCAATTTCCCAATGTGGAATACAGATTGTGTTCGAGCTTATTTTGTTATAAAAGATCGGATACAAATTGTATCACTTAAAATTTTTAAGTGATATAGAGAAACAAAAGTACCTCGGAAAATGGTGAAGTTCCCGGATCTTTTATATGCAGATATAAGGGACAATTTTAATATTTTCCAAGGCAATGTTGAATTTCTACCAAGAGTTTCGTTTTTGAAAATACTTCTGCAGGTTGAAATTAAGCTTACATTAATTATAAACATTGAAATACTTCGTTTATGACAGTACAATAAATAATAATAATTCATACGGTTATAATTATTATTATACCCTAATAATATAACCTAATTAAATACATTTTATTCGAAATTTAGTATTGTTGTTTATTATTATCATATGTATTCAATCCACAAGCCTAGTAAATATACAGCACAACTAATTTTCCATTAATACTTTTACATTTCATAGTTACTATACTGAAATGCACAGTTATTGTATTTGTTATTAACTTTTGCAAGTGTCGTTGCAAGTGTCGTTGAAGAAAGGACTTCAAAAGTTAGAAAAAAATATTCACAAAGTTTATATGGTCTGACCTCATCTAAAAAATTATAATTTTTCGAATTCTGAAAACTGTGGAACCATTTATTCTTTGGATTAAATGTTAGAATATGAAATTATAACCTGGTTCCTCTATTTTTCACTCATTTTTTTCGACCTAATGCATATTTTACATTGATTACTCTGTTCTAATACTAATCAAATGAACTTTTATTTCTTTATTAACAATATAAACAACAAACTTCCTTCTTTTTTGCAACTTGGATTGGACGATGCTAAGTTCCGGGGGGGGGGGGGTGACTGACCCGTTCGACACCCCCTCCCGACTCCCAGGCACGTATCGAAGGGGGCTCGAGGCACCCCCCCCCCCCCAAAGTTTTCCGTTTACACTAGATAAAATTAGGTTTTTGACTTCTTGAATAATGTGACGATTATTTAAGGAGAGAAATATTTATCGAGACAAGACGGAGAATGTTCTATAAACCTGTTGTTGATAATATTGGACGTAAACTTTTCTTACGCTTTCGGTGTTGTCGTAGCGAACTTGGACACTATGTAGGAACTTGTCAGCATTTGGAAGCTGCACAACAAAGGTAGCGCCACACGTAGGGCGATTCGGATTCATTGTAATTTTTTAATCTCTGGAAAGCGCGAGAGGGAACGTTCTTCAATAAGAGAAGGAGTCTAACTACTGACAATATTTACGAATCGTTTTATCTGCGGAACGTTCTAGAATATAATGAGGATATTAATACGCGGCTTCAATTTCCCGGTTGATCTGTTCAACAGAATAGGTTGAGACTTCAGAGGTAAGTGTGACAATTCATACAGTCGATTAGTGATCAGTCAGTGTTCATTGGTTGCCTTATAAGATCTAGTGATTCGAAAATGAAATGGACTAAATACCGTAAAGTAACGAAGTCTACTACAGTTCGGGCCCAAAGCTAAAGACATTGACGACAGCGGAACTTCTGGAGCCTCAGTGTAGTACTACGAGTAGTTCGCGTCGAAAGACGAAGAGGTCGAAGGTCTCTCTCTCTAAAGTGAACATTTCGGCAGTATCAGGCCGGGCATCGGAGCGATTCATTAAAAAAGAAATAAGCTGCACAGATCAACTGAAAATCAAAGTTTTGAGTGATGGTTTAGTTGTGCCAGGACCAAATTTTGTGCATGCAGTTCGAGAATTTCATGGCATAAAAAAATACTTTTGTTTAAGACTACTGGGTTGAACACACACTCAACAGACAATTTTTGGACACTTGCGAGTGCTTAGGCCTGAATATGAACAATTTGGTGGGTTTCGGCTTTTATAAGAGCTGCAAACATGGGAGGACAAGACACATTAGTGGTGCTCAGGCTCGAATGAGAGAGAAATATTCGAGAACTGTCTGCGTCCAGTAACCAGCACACAGTTTGAATCTCGCGTTGTCGAGTGGATTGTGCATCCCGTGCATGTGTAACACCTTCGTAAAAACACTTCTGGTACACAAATGTTTTGATGCCTGATGAGAAGAAATGGACAAACACACATACTGAGATGGTTCCACGCACACAATGTTAATGCATGGAAACAGAGGAGTTGAGTGGTAGAAAATGTTCCGATTTCTCGTTCCGATTAAAATGACAGCCTTAAACAGTGGCGACGATTTAGGAGATAGTTGCTCCCCATTCTTTTGTCTCCACACTATCACACTATGGTCTCTTAATGCTAAGTCTTGTCTATTTTGGAATCCAATTGCCACCACTGGCCTTAAACATACAATTGTGATATTCCTTTAAAAAATGGCGTTCAGCCCCCCCCCCTGAAAGGAATTCCTGGATACGTGCCTGTCGACGCCCATGGAGATAGTGCTTCTCAACAACCAAAAGGCAAATGCGTTATAATATGATTATAAATAGTTCCAACTTTTTAATTTAGCCAACACATGTGCGTTACATAATGAAAATTTTCGAAACCCGTAAAATATTTTCATTTGATTTGATGAAGTGCCGACTGTCTTCATAACACCTTCATGCATGCACACACAGATGGCATGCTAACGACTTACCGCGAAGCTAACGCTTTCGGGCGAATTACTCTTATCTTTGCAAGGAAACAACAGTGGAAATGTGCCAAGCTCATGGAGAAATATCCCACGTTCACCGACAACGGTGCTGTCATCACAGAGGCTAACAGTACGTGATCCTAGCTCCGGCATAGCCATACGTGAGCTGTGCATAAACTTCTTAAGATTGACTCAGTAGGAGAAAACGGACGCTGGTTACAAATCGCTGAGCTTTCTTCAAAGCATGTTACGTGTTACATGAAAGGTTACTAAAGACCAGCCAGGATTTCTTCGTGCCCTATACAAGACTACGTCACCATCTAAATCTACGAGGTGTTGCAGTACACAGGGACAGGGATATCATGCAGTAAAAATCCATTACCGCCCTTAAAGTATTAACGGCCATTACAAACTTACCGTTATTGCACCGAGGCAAAAGTTTTGTTTTGAATGACCAAAACACAGTAACGAGGCATTCCTTTAAATACGCGACAAACGAATGAATTCTCACCTGAACCAATTCGGTTTCGTAATGGTGCACATTTTTTTAATTGCAAAATAATTTGCACAGAACCGCAAAAAATAGCAAAGGTTCACTGGCGGACGCAAGGGAGAGCTGCAGCCCCTCTCGAAATTTTGAGAAAATTAAAATTTTCAAATTAAAGCAGTACAAAACCTAAGGTGCATCGGGGAAACCTAAGGTGCATCTCAAAATGACCTCCGTTTACCATTTTTGTCTTTGAACAACTTTTAAAATAAAGTTTGAAAACAGTAATTGTGATTTTTTAATAATGTATACTTTTCCTATTTAGAAAGCATGTGATATCCACTTCTACAATTCCAGCCTCATCCGAAAACAAATCTTGCATACGCTAGTGGCGAAGGCTGCCATTGTTTTATTTTTTAAATTCAAACAAACTTTTTAAATTTTAAAAAAACATTTCAAATATATATTCATAATATTCAAAAATTAATTTAAAAAACAGCAAATTAACTGACAGACTTTTAAATTTCAACAGGAGAATATTGTAAAATTTACGGTGGCTTCTAACAGTTGAATAACGTAAATGTTCAAAATATGACGTGCCAAACCATCGACCCAAGGAGGGCACTGACTGCACTAAATTGCCTTGCGCTCTTCAGGACAACAAAAGATGAACATCCGAATGGAGTATTAGCAACAATGGTCAACAATAGGCAGGAAATTCCTTCACAGCCAATCGCACAGGTATGCAGTCAAACCATATATGGAAAAAAGAAGAAAGGGTCCATACACTGTGAGTATTATCACTGGGTCTGAAAGAACGTAGCTTAGGGTCCGTTTATACTGGTTCTCTTACAATATAAACCATGTATGGAAGCACTGGCGTACGCAGAAGGGGGCTGATGGGGTTACAGTTTCTCCAGAAATTTTGAGCAAATCAAAATTTTCAAATGAAAGCAGTAAGGTATTCTTCTGAAAAAAAAAAACGGCAATTGGAAAGCCACCTTAAAATGACCCATATAACCATTTTTGTCTTTGAAGAACTTTTGAAACGAAGGTTTAAAGATAGTGATCACTAGGCTTCGGATAGTTATGCAAATGCATGTTTTCAGTGCCTTCAGGATAATATTGCATATTTTACAGATTTTTCTTATAAATGTATATTCTGCTGTTTCTGTCTGAAAATTTGTAGTTTCCTTTCTTTTGGAGCAATTCAGAAACATGATTCAGTATATGTTCGCGAAGAATTCTGGCTACAAGCTCCTAAAGGACATTTGCTATCTTCATGAAGGGAAACAAAATGTGGACGGCATTCCAAGTGAACTGCACGTTTCCGATTTGTTGAAATTACAACATGCGCCTATTGTTTCTTATGATCTGGAGAGAGTGTTTTCAGAATATAAAAGCATTCTCGTGGATAACAGGCATAAGTTTACTTTTGAGCATCTGAAACAATATGTAGTTAGTAAGTGCATGCTGAGTAGAATCAGAGACAGCTTGTGAAATTCCACCTTCTGCTAATCGTGGCGTTCAGTGAAGTCAGAAACAGTTAGTGGACTTATGATAAAGATACATATACAAAAACCATTATGTAAAATATGGTCAATTGTCAATAAGGTAAGAAAAACCATATTCTTTTACTTATGTAAACAGTGGAATTAATAAATTGTTACAAGCTATGGCTAAATTTTCTGAGTTTGATGTAACTTTTAAAATTTTAAATGGACATTTTGATAATTTTAAAAAACATATTTCGAGCATTTTAAGAGCATATTTAAAGATTTCTTAGTGCATAACTATCCGAAGCCTAGTGATCACGAAATATTTTAGAGCGTGTACACTCCCCCTCCCCTCCCCGCTAGAATGCAGTTACGTAATATTCACCTTTACAATTCCAGCCCCCTCCGGTAAAAAAAAAATCTTGCGTACGCTAGTGTATGAAACCATGTATGTAAAAGTACTAGCAATTGTCAACTTCCGTAAAGATTACGAATTATGCGCGGCGAGTTTCTTTCTGCGTGCGTCGGTGGATTTGATTTGGTTATTTTACTTTGCTTTTATGGCAAAGATGAGGATGGGTGATAAAATGGTGAAGAGACACTCACAAACAACACCCATGCCCAGGTCGAGACTCGAACCCGAGGCCCCAGGTGTCGTAGCACGCCGCCACGAAGGTCGTCTGGTGAGCATTAGTACTTTTACGATTTTTCTGGCAAACATGGTAATTTTCAGATGTTCTTTCTCTAGACGCCATTTTCCAAGATGGCGGACTTGGGTATTCATGTTAAAAAATCACTCATCTTGATGACGAAATTATGCTTTTGAGGTCGCTATTGTATCTGCTGCAAATGCCATATTTTCAACTACAGTAAAACCTCGTTAATCCGGACTATTGGGGGGATAAGTTGACCGGTTTAACGAAAGTTCGTATTATCTTAAATAACCTAAAAGAACAGTAGAAAGTGCATTAAAACTCCGTTTATAGCAACAAAACACGTTTATTATGGCGTATTTCAAGAGCACAGGCCTAAATACACTATACAGTAACATGTAAAGCAAAACGATAATGAAGTTCATACATACGTGGTACCCATATTATGATGATGTGCTCGACGGATTTAAAACCTTGCATTCTGCTTTTTTTTTTTTGGCCTGTCCGTCTTATCGGGGTTTGGATTAACGAGGTTTTACTGTATGTCAATCTTGTCACTATAAGAAGCAACGACCGTGTATAGTGGCCGTTCAACGGTGACTCACTACCGAACCTGCCTGGACAAGAACCAAGCACGAACGACCAGGTCACCACAGAAACAAGGTTCACGAGGTACAGAATCCGTAATACCAGAAAACCCAGACAGTGTATCCAATTACTACAACCGGTGGAGCGCAACGTCAAAGACATGAAGGCCGTGTGGATTTTCATGACAGGGCTAAAAAGAAGTTCCCTAGATGGTAGTTTCAGTTCTCTCCGTGAAATAACCCCCAAAGTACAATAGGACGCTACAAATTCTGGTGGTATTTCCAAACCTTTGTCTATCCTACATTTTTGGAGCTTGCAATTATAGGGAACAGCCTGTACTGTAATTTGGTAATAAAGAGCGTAACAGGCAAACAATTTTATGATCACCAACTGCCGTATATTTAGACGTTTTGAGATAAAATTTCCATAATGTCAATCAAGGTGCTTCGAATGACTACAATGGTCAAAGTGCTTCAAGCTGATATCGATCGATTGATTGATTTCGTTTACTTGGCTTTTCTGCCATTTTTTTCTAATCGCGAAGATGAGTATGAATGGTGATGAAATGGGTGAAGGGACATATATAAGGATTGCACACAACACGAGCCCCACGAAGGCTTAAACTGGAGATGAGTCCAGACGCCAGAGCCTGGCCAGTCTGCAAAATGCAGTCCAGGCAGGGTGTACTATGTGGTTGACATTTGGGTGTCCCCAGGAAAGTCCGGAACAGATCAAATATGAAATCGCCAACCTCCGTGGCGGAATGGTTAGCATAGCACGCTACGACGCCAGGGGCCCCGGTTTCGTATCCAGGCCTGGGCATGAGTGTTCGTTGCGAGGGTCCCTTCAGCAAGTTCATCATATAACCACACATCCTCGTCTACGCGATTATCCAAAAGTGACAGAAAAGTGAAGTAAAATAAACCATTAACCAAACCAGACACATCGCTGTTTTTGAGCGTCCGTAGCATCAAAACTAAAAAAAAACTTAAAAAAAAAAAGCATGCGTGTTCTTTGCGAGTGTCGTTTCATCACTTTTGTCATCTCACCACTCATTTTCAGCGTCGCGATAAGCCAAAAGTTGCAGAGAAGCGACGCTAAATATCAAAATCACATCAAATAAAAGATTAAAACCATTGTGAACCAGAATAAATGGGGGAACCTCCACCCGCATACATTCGGAGGTATGCTCTATTCCCCGATGCCTTAAATTATACCGGAACGTCAGTGACGCGAAATATTTACCGGATTAACCCTTTTATCTTTGTTCTTTATTTGTAATTATTATTATCATTATGAACCGCATGCAAAGTTCTTTTTTATATGTATAAATAATTTGGAAGGTCTTTATAATGACAAAGTCAATTTTCCTTTAATTAAGCCAAGGAAATTTTGAGGCGAGACAGGTGGAAGTTTCGTAGTCCCAACCCTCCTCAACGGCGTCCATGGTGGTTCTGCAGTTTCTGCATTGAAAACACTGAATGGTAAGTGCTGGAGCAAAGTGTAAGATGAAGTGTCGTGGTTCTTTCCCTTGGAGAATTCCAACAGGACAAAATCTGCGGAGGCGATGCTGAAACACCGATGAGGACCACCTGGGACAATGAGCCACGGCTTGAACTCGCAGAAAAAAAACTCAGGGAGGAAATTTCTTCGCCGTCTCATCACCCAACCGGTCCTGCTGGTGCAAAAACCGGCCGCGCAGGCTGTCATTATTCAAGATGCGTGATTGCAACGAACACCGCCAAATTCTTCCACCTTTTCCTCCTGCGGTGGGGCCAAAGAACCATCATCAGAGAGGCAGGGCGGTTCCCGCAACGATGGGACTTCCCATGAGTGGTAGCAGTTGAAGACGGTTGACGAAACTGCGCGTAAAAAGTAAAGATATCTCCTGGTCATCCAACCACGCCATTAAGATATGGAAGCTATAATTCGCCACTTTATTGTTTGTCCACAAATACACGCGGCTTCTGAGAAATTATATTGGCAGTTCGAATGACAGCTGTGCAGGAGATCACTGGCGCAGAAACGTTCTTGATGTTTTGGGGGATTCGATTTTCAACCTCCACACACACAAACATACACGTGATATGCTGAATCGTTCAGATCTTGGACTCAACATACGCCACCGAGTATATATAGATAAAAGATGAGACAGCCGACCTCCGTGGCGGAATGGTTAGCATAGCGCGCTACGACGCAAGAAGCCTAAGGTTCGAATCCCGGCGTGGGCAAATTCAACTTCTAATCTTAGCATTATTAATAAAAATAGGAGCGGCTCCATTCCACATATGAATGCCAGAATTTATGGAAGGAATAACATGAATTAATTGTTTGGTAATAACAACTATTCAAAAAATTGCCCCATCAACACTACTTAGCTATGTAATTGATAACTTAAACATAATTTTAACTATCACAATCGGGATATCAGCAATTATTGGAGCAATTGGAGGGTTAAATCAAACCTCATCACAGAGGATTATGCCGGCAGCGCGTCCAGACGCCAGTGTCTCGATACTGTGCAAAATGCAGTCCAGGATTTACTACGTGGAGGTGAGGTCGATATTTGGGTGCTTTCCGAAAAGATCGTCCCTCACACCTCTCAAAAAGTAGTGTAGAGTACAGACCCAGGTCAGTACTTCACGTTTTCATAATATATCTTAATCCACACAATAATTGGTTACGGGGGGTTTCAAAATTCCCAAAATGAGATCTTAGAGAGAGGTGATTAAAATCTCCACTGAAATTTCCTAGTTTCCTTGGAGAAAGTCTGTGAAATTTAATAACAAAATAAAATAACTGTGCACATTAGTATATTTAGCGTCGGTAGAAACAGTAATTTATGCACACACATCTTAACATTTTTAACGAACGCACAATTCATGGTCGTTTTAGCCCTAAATTTTCTCTTCCACTCCACAGATGGAAAATGTTGGATGAACCTCTAGGCAGAACTCTCCCCAAGGATATAATTTTTAATTATAATAGTAATTGCTACTACAAAATTTCTGACGACGCCCGTACTACAGACACGCCTCCTACTGTTAAAGGATACCAGCACTCGAACATAACTCAAGTCCCCAATAAAGCTTCCACTTGTATTAGGTGCCGCATTGTAACAGAGGCCTCGCATGCAGGCAGGAACACGCACAAAAAAGGGCCCTTCTCGCCCTAATTACAAGTCGATTCCGTTCTCCATCTTCTTGAAAAGACCCTGGGAAAACATCAACAGCTGGTCCGTACCCACGCCGCCCCAAGGCAAGGGGCCAGGTGTGTTGGCTTCCACCTTCTGCCTTCCAGACACCCAACGCCTCGGGGAGGACTCTTACGTCTTACCACACTCTCCAAGTTTCCCAAGAAAACAACGCAGTGAGGAGACCATGAATTGGCGATAAATGAAGTTTGGAAAAGCTTTCTCACTATTTAATTGTGTCCCTTTAATTTATTACAGAATAAAAAGATATGACCTAGAAAGGGCGAAACAACAAGTGCCTGATTGATCGAATTAGGTTATTTTACGTCGCTTTTCGACCACTTGTAGATAATCGTGGCGATGAGTGATAATAAGATGAAAAAGATGAAGGGACAATCAGAAACCCGTATGAACACCATACAACACAAATCCTAGAGATTAAACATTAAAATGGTGACCAAGGCAAACTTTTATTGTAAAAAAAATATACACTAAAAACGTAACGTTTCCACCCTCTAACAGGGTCTTCTTCAGACGAATATTCACAATAAATTTATGAAACATACAACCATCATTTTATATATACACTCCATACACAAAAGAACACGAATGCACCAGTCCTTATCTTAGGACATTTCCTGTCAGGAATTCCTGAGTGTGGAATCTCCTGACAGGTACCTGGTGAGGTGAGATTCCGTGCCTTACCAATTCCTCCACCAATGGACATAGACAGGTTTCTTATGTCCTGGACTCCTTCCCTCCTCTTTTCTTTCTTCGTTTTTCTTCCTAGAGAGGGCCCTGGCGCCAGAGCCTCGCTGGTCTATAAAATGCAGTCCAGGGTGTGCTACGTGGAAGGAAGGTTGCCCCTACACCCCGAAACAAGTGAAATACAAACTACTGCACCGGATATCAAACCCGGGATACTTTGATTGACTTGGCTTATTTTACTTCGCTTTTCTGCTACTTTTGGCTAATGGCGAAGCTGAGGATGAGTGATGGTATGATGAAGGGGCACTCACAAAGAACACCTATGCCCACGCCGGGATTCGAACCCGGGATCATTTGATTACGCAACGACGTTACGATTACGCCATCGGAGATATCCAGCAGGTGAATGGACAAGATTACTGAAATGCACAATATATTCTTCCCCCTGATATTAATAGAATATATCCCTATCATAAAGACTTCTTTGGGTACGCCATGCAAGAGGATAGAAAAGTTTACAAGATCCTTGTTGGACATAAGTTTCTGTTTTAAGTCTACTTTATGCACAGAAAGGCTAATCGAGACTAGACCTGCAGTTTAAAGTAGGATTCAAACCACTACGTGCCTCCACCGGGCATCAAACACGGGACCCCTTGATTACAAGGCAACGACGTTACCATTACTCCACCGGGGAAGCCACGACCTACGACTGATGACGTCGCATGAAAGCAAGAACATTCTGCACGGGCCTTGTCGTCGGTAGGCTTTGACGCAGCCGAAAACCGTTCTCATCCACAGTGTAGAATCCTTCTTAGAGTACTATTCCGTAGTAAGCCTACATCTGCGGACGCACGGAACAAGTAAAAGAAACGCAGGATGAAGGGAAGAATATAAGTTGCATGTTGAAGTTCCATTAATTTCCCAAGCAAATGCAGTTTCCCTGTTTTTTGCTTCTTTCGGCAAAGACTCCTGCAATCAAGCTGTACACGAATGGTGTTTTTGTGCGTCCTTGCATGTGTGGGGAGCAAAGGAAGTGCCCATTGTTCCACTGCCTCCTGAGTCTGATTCATCTGCCCGGGGGTAGGAGCCAGATACAACTGGATCACCACCTGGACAATCCCTCCCGACAGCTGGACCGGGGAAAATAAGTTGGAGCTGCAGTAACGGCACCAACAGTATATAAAGGCAGCGGTAGCTTAAGATTCGGGATGTTGGTCCAACTCGCTTAGATCGGCTTATCGGGGCTGGACCTACAGATTAATGTGCCTCCACCGGGTTCGAATCTGGGACCCCACGATTACCAGTCCACCTTACGCCATCGGGCACACCCTCAAAGTGTTGGTGGAAGCATATCACAAACCATGCTTGGAATGACACTCGATTGAAGAACTAGTTGGTTTCATTTGGATTATTTTATTTCGCCATTTCGAAGATAAATTTACTAGTTGGTTTCATTTGGATTATTTTATTTCGCCATTTCGAAGATAAATTTATTTGTTTGAGTTTCTTTTGAAGTCCACTTTATGCACACAAAGGTTAATCGGGACTGGACCTACAGTTTAAAATGGGATTCAACCGGATATCGAACCCTGATTACAAGGCGACAAAATTGTATAAGTTACTTTATTTCGATTGAATGATTTGGTTTATTTTAGCTTTTCTGCCACTTTTGGACAATCGCGAAGATAAGGATGAGTGATGATTAGGGAGCGGAAGTTGATGAAATGTCATCTTTTTTTTGATATCTCGAACACGATGCCCATTAAATATACACAATATTACACTTCGTCTAGAACCCAAAAAAAGGTAATTTTAAAGTGCATTTCTTTGCATTTTTTCCAATTTTCAAGTTTTAGATCATTTTCCCCGATTTTCGGCATTTTTCGCAATATTCGGGGTATTGTCTCGTCATATTTTGTCAATTCTTTCAATTTTGGTAATATTCTTGAGTCTTTTCACCAAGGTGAACATAGACCTATATATCTCTCACAGGATTGCAATTTGCGAGCAAAACAAATGCTGAACTGGTGACAGTCTTTGTTGTGTCGGGGGAAAGCACCAGGTGTCCGTCTGGGGCAAACTCAGATTTAAGATCAGATAAGGAGAGGCTGGATTGTTTAATATCCTTGTCACTTTAGTTTTTAACCTGAAACTAACAAATTTAATTTAATGGTCATTTCTTGCATTTTTTACGTCATTGTTTCCCATTTTTTAGGATATTCCATAGGTCATATACCTATATTTTTTAGGTCATCAACTTCCACTCCCTAGTAATGATATAGTGAAATTAACGAAGAGAAGAACACCCATGCCCAAACCGAGATTCGAACTCGGGAAGTACAACACATATACTCTACATATAATTATTTAAAAAGTAAACATTCCCAACACTGCCTTACAAGTATGTCCTAAACAACAGACACTGTCTAGGAGAGTTGTATGTGTAGAATGTGTAGAACATAACCAATTATGGCGATTCCGATTGGCAAAGGAAGCGGATACCCATCGCAGCTTTCAATTTCCATAACTTTTTTCTTGCCCCACCTCCGACGTGAGCGAACAGCGAAAAATCCCAGGAGATACGATAATTAGCAACCCATGGCGTGTACGATAAGATCTCCGTTACGTGCAATTAGTAGAGACTAAGATGCATGAAGCCTTATGCCGCGAGGGGAGGGAATCAGTGTTGCCATAACCAGAAAGCAAAATTTCCCTTTTCATGTAAATTTCCCCTCTACCTTGAAAAAAATTAGAACCGCGATCACAAAAGTGTACCAATATTTACAGAAAACATTTACACAAATATTAGAAATGGCGAAACGGAGAAAAACACGGAGAGTAACAGATGCAAAATGTACATTTTGCGAAAAAATTACACGAAATATAAAAATGTCCAGGAACATTAGTTGTTGTTGATTTATTTCACGTCCCTTTTTTGTCACTTTTGGCTAATCGCCACGATGGGTATCAATGGTGACAAGATGAAATGGATTAAGTCACAAACATATATGGACGACACAATACAACACAAAACCACACACAAGATTATACTGACTATATGGGCCCAGGCGGCAGAACCTCGTTGTCCTGGGGGGTTGACTTTCGGGTGCCTTCTCAAAAGGCCATTCCTTACACCACTTGCGATAACACAATGATTTTAAAACTTATATGATAATGGAAATATATTGTTCTCAAGCAAAAAATAGGGTTCTTTGCGGGGCGGATAAAGCGAAAGATGGGAAATTTCAAAATGTGAGGCGGTTATACTCAACTTTCTCTGAAATTTGATACTTTTCATAAATTCTCTTTCTTCCTTTTCACCTAAAATTCTGGTGAAATTTACGCAGCCAAAATTTCAATCCCACTTTCACATAGTACACCCCGGCAAACTGCATGTCTGTAAGGCCAACGAGGCTCTGGCGCATGGACCTACGGCCAGTACAATGCTCTGTAGGGCTGCGTGTTTGTGTTGTCCTGTGCGCCGAGTGTTTGCTATGGTAAGGAGATCTTAGTCCTCAGAGACACCCTGTTGATTAGGCTCGGCCCCGTATAATGTGACGGGGCTCGACCAAGAACGCGTGAAAGGCACGGAGGGGAAAATGCGTCTGCAGCTACCACCTCCGCCCACTCGCTCTCTCCCCTTCTCTGCCGTTACGC
The DNA here is from genome assembly GCF_977018435.1 of Lepisma saccharinum. Taxonomy (NCBI): domain Eukaryota; kingdom Metazoa; phylum Arthropoda; class Insecta; order Zygentoma; family Lepismatidae; genus Lepisma; species Lepisma saccharinum. The sequence goes on from NC_139241.1 coordinate 74,928,302, forward strand.
GCGGCCTCGATCAATCAAAAACCTAAACTTCTCCGCCGAGGCAAACTTACGCTCAGCTGGCAACACTGCGAGTGAATGAAGACCGCTCACAAGAGATCCCAGACAGGAAACTACATGGTCTCAAGGTCGAGAACGGGGCAGGTCTCTTTTCCTCAAAGCCTCTGTATTATCTCCTACCCCAGTATATGGAGGCAATGAGAAATAAAAGTGGATGAAACAGCAGATTTCTTAGATCTCATTAGGCCTTGAGTTTGCATACGACTCCACGATTACAAGGAAAAGTTGTTCGGTGGGTTGGGTTTCAAAAAGAAAGAAGCAGGTTTTCAACACAGAGGAGTGGCAGATAATTGTTAGATTATTTAACTTCATTTTTCTCTTGGCTAATCGAGAAGGTGAGGATGAACGGTGATGACATGAATTGATGAAAGGACAATCACAGACACTCGTGGACAGCACACAACGTAAATCCCAGAGGATTATACTGGCTGGAAGTTCAGACGCCAGAACCTCGTTGGCCTGTAGCCTAGGGTGGAGAGACGAATTACTTTCGGAACATCTCCAGGGGACTGCGCGAATCGGTCTAGCGAGCCTAATGGGCGTGTAGAACCTGAGCAAGGGGCTTAGCGATAGGTTCTGGGTTGAGATGACGTCAGCGACTCGCTTGGTTAATTGGCTGCTTCGAGAGTTGTGACTCGTTCCGATGCTTCAAATGCATAACAGCCAAAGATGTTACGGAAATAATCTCCCTCTACTATGTGGGAAAGAGGTTGACACTAGAGATGGCCAAATCCGAATATCGGATAATTTTCTATCCGGATTTCAAATATCCGAATGTGTCCATTATCCGGACAGTTTTATCGTTAACCGTTTTACGAGCTATCCACGTATTCGTCATGTTGGTAATTTACTGTGGAGATTTTCCACATATCCTTAATGAAACCTGTTCTATCCGGATATTCGAATTATTCGGATATCCGAATTATCCGTTGCACCCGAAACGGATATCGGATAATATCCGGATTCTTTGGCCATCCCTAGTTGTCACCGGGTGTCTCCACAAAGCGTTCCCCCAGTCCTGAACATGAAGTGTACTACTCAATACAAACTTCACCAATAATAATAATAATATCAAGGAGTCCCGGGTTCGCTACCTGGTGAAGGCATATAGTGCTTGGGATCCCACTTTAAGCTGTAGGTCCAGTCCCGATTAGTCCTTGTGTGGAATTAAAAATAAATCAATAATACTTCCGCTGTGAATCACTGCGTATGTAACCAATAAATCCATATGTATTTTTTTAAATGAATTTCACCACACCCAACTGCACACGTAGTTCCCTGATCCCCCAATGCTTCTGGCGTTCCCACCTGGCATGGAAGCCTGGTCTCTTCTCACTAAAAGACAAGCCGTGCCCGCAGCAGGCTTAGAAGAACGAAGAGTTTTGTAAACAAATAATTGTTTCTCTTGTCACGATGCACGCTCAGCGGGAAACTTCAAACATCGCAGTAGACTGTCCTTGAACTTTCAACCCCAGTAGAAAAACTGAAGGTCCCGAGGAGGACGAGCGGTTAGGGACAGCATCAGCAACTTGGAAATACATGCTAACAGCTAACAGAACCAAACCTAACCTATCCACGCAGGCATATAATAGCTGAAATAAGCATATAAATATGTTAAGGCAGTTTAAATTTTGTCCATTTAAGCTATTATAGGCATACGTGGATAGGTTGGGTAGGCCAGGTTTCATGATATTAGCATGTACTTCCCAAGGTGCTCATGTTGTTGCTAGCCGCTCATCCGAGAAGGTGCTGACTTTCTCTCCACGCCACAGGCGGCGCCACGAGCTTACTGCGGGAAGGGGGGATATTTAGATCCCCGAAAACCCACCATGATTTATATATTTATTTAACCTTATACGCAATGACGCAGCTTGTTTTTATTATTATTATTATTTGGGCTCTGGTTAGCTTGTCGTGGCTGCTGAAACTCCATAGGGGGCGCGCCACAAGGGGGGAAGGCCCTCTTCCGCATTCCCAGTTTTCATCTCAATAATAATAACAAAAAATTAATGAATATAGGATAGAACCAAATTACTACAGCACATTGCAATGAAGTGACCTGCTCCAACATTGTGGGTGGCTATATACATGTCCAAAGTGCAATCCAGTTTCCATTAGCCTCTGTGCAATGTAATTGTTTTTTAATTACTATTATTAAAGCAATCGAAGGACAATTTCCTTATTATTTCATATAGTTAGTCGCTTACATGCATTACTTACATTATAAACAAAATACAGTGAACTCTTATTAATTCGAACTCCAAAGGGACACGAACATTACAGATGATTTCTTAATTCGAAAAGGGAATAAACTTCTGTTCGAATTAAAAAGAGTCCACTGTGCATTGGGATCCACAAGTATTGCTCGGCAAATTGTCCACGACCACTTTCATTAATTTCTCTCTTGTATCCTGTTAGTTTTTAAGGAATGAATTTTTACTTGTGCTGATGCAGAGGTTGCCAGCAGCTTATTTGGCGTTTCGTTCGAATTCTTGAAGCTCTCATTGCGTAAAATAAAGAGAGTAAACTTGGTGATAGACAATTTGCTTGATAATACTCCCACTGTACATGACTTATCTATACTTCCAAGCACTGCATTTTGACGACTAACGAAGCTCTGGCATCTGGGATCTCGGTGGGATTTGTGTCTTTTCATCATATTCTTTCATATCTTCGCGATTAGCCAAAAGTAGCATCAAAGTGCTGACGTACGTACGGATTCACTCCCGTTTCATCGCTTCCAGATCCATCGCTCCTGATAACGAAAGTGTTTTTTTCCGGGTCACGTGTTTCCGATCCATCGCTTCCGAAAATAAGGAAATGAACACTCACAGAATGTATAGAAAAATCTGTGCCACACGCACAAACAAAACTAAGAAACGTTGTTACACACATAAATATGTAAAAAGAAGTAAATAAACAACTGAGCATTTCGCAATAATAAATGCAAATAATAAGCAAATAAAGAAATATATGCACAGTAGGTACACAATAAATGTAAAAAATGTTTTTGCTATCAGGAAAGTAATCTCGACCTTACTGCACTATGACGTGGAATACGCCTAGAAGTTTGCAATGGACGAGGTTGTTATAGTTGTACATCCCATTGAAAACAAACCCCTAGGCGGCTCCAATAAGAGCCCTGTCACGTTTTTCCTTTGCAAGTAGCAAATCGTCAACGGGTTTCCATTATTTTTAAACAACCACCGTCGACATGCTAAGGTAGCAAGAACCTAACCTTCTGGGGCGCTGGATCGGGAACACCTGACCCGGAAAAACCACTTTCGTTATCAGGAGCGATGGATCGGGACAAACCACGCCCACTTTTCGGGAAGCGATGGAACGGGAAGATACCTACGTAAGGGAGAGCTGATGGGGCAGCAGCCCCCTCCGAATTTTTGACATCTAAATTTTCAAACGAAAGCTGTAATAGAACTCAAGAAAAGTAGAAGTGGTAAATGCGAACCCACCTTAAAATGGCTCCGATTATAATCTTTGTCTTCGAATGACTTTTGAAACTAAGGTTAAAAATTGTGATTACGAAATATTTTATAGTGTATAACGCCACCCCTTAGAACGCAGCTTTGCAATTCCAACCCCGCAGAAAACAAATCCTGCGTACGATGGTGCATAAAAAGCGAAGTAAAATAAACAACAAATCAATTAATCAAATCAGACATTAGCATGGTGTATCTGAAGAAATGGTACGAAGGAAGTTTTGGTTGGGAAAATTTTCAAAATAAAAAAAAAAAAGGCTCGAATTAGATCAAGAATATCGAACACTAAATCTCGGCGTCATCTCGATTTTCGCAAAACTCGTCTCGATCGTCTTGAAATTCGAGATCGATTACAACGACGACACCGTTAGCCACTACGCTATCGGCAAACGTTCCTATGAGTTCACCCAAGCGTCTCAAAAGTCCTGCTTGTTCCCGCAACGGAATCCTTTTTTGGATAACTTTCACCGCAGCGGAGAAAGTCGAAGCGTGCTTATCGCAAGCTCCGGTTTGCTCTGTCGCTCCCCAGGTGAAAGCACTTCTGCATACTCTGCATCCATCGAGATGACTTGCCGATCATCGAAATGGTTTCGAATTCCTTAGACGTTATCGCTACCTGCTCAATGCTGAGGGAAATGGAGCTGGAAAGATGAATCTATAAAGCAACAATGCTGATACGCTATCTAAATTGCCAATTATCTCCGAACACATTATCTTTCGCCCTGGATACATTATATTGAGTCCATATATATTTAAGATGTACAGTGTGATCCATGAGTATTACCGTGCAAATTGTCCATCAACATGCTCGTGCACTTTATTCGACCCAATAAGAGCTTCAAGAATTAAAAGAAAACTCAAAACAAGCTGTTGACAACTTCTGCACCAGCATACATAAAAATCCATCGCATAAAAACACATAGGATTAGTGTTGCCCACGGGACGAGACGGGTCAGGCTTTTAAAAATTCGAGACGAGACGAGATTGATCATGTGTCCCGAGACAAACGAATATTTTCGAGACGAGACAGCATTTCCACGAGACGAGACAGGCCAAAGTCTCGTCTCGTGGGCAACACTACATAGGATGTAAAAGAAAAATTAATGAAAATATTCATGGACAATTTGCCGAGCAATACTAGTAGATCCCACTGTACATGGACTCATTAGTACCTCGTAAATATTATGGAAAAGTTTCATTGGTTGATATAATTTACTTCGCTTTCTGCCACTTTTGGCTAATAGCGAAGATGAGGATGAGTTATGATGCGATGAAATAGATGAAGGGACACTCAAAAAAACGCCCAGGTCGGGACCCGAACCCGTGACATCTGTCGTCCTTGCGCACAATGCCTTTTATTTTTTAAAGGTAAACTCCCAAGCGGCAGTTTTCCCCACCTCAACTTTCCAACAGCCAATCAGAGAGTAAGAAATGAAACCGCATTCACAAGTTGACTGGAAAAAGAAAATTCGCTACCCGGAACCTCTGCGGTCGTAGCGCGCTGTGCTATAACCACCCCGGCACGGAGGTTGGCTCTAGTTCAGAATTTATCAAGATAACGGAAATAAGTAACGACGTATCGTTACTGTCTGATAACGCCAAGCCTAGACAACCCGCCGTACATGTGAAAGAGTCAGGAGCGTATATTCCAGGCTAGCGATGATATCTGCAAAGCCTGGACCAACAACACAGAAGAAACCCAATTAGAAAATATGCATACAACAATTGTTCATTTAAAGAGAAAATGGTGATTCTGGAGTTAGCAACCTGATTTCTTAGGAGTTGGCAACTTGCTTTCCGTTGGTATGGCAACATAGCTTCCTCGAAGACGCAGAAAACGAGCAAGCTGATGTGTGTAACCACTTATGCACGGAGATTATGCGAGCCAAGTCTTCTCCCTTCCTCCATAAAGCACCACGTGTCGGTGAGATAGTCGAGATATTGGACTCGGCGTATGCGCCACTGGAAAGAGCGTTCTATATGCACGTGAGGACTGCAGACCGAGCAGCGGTACTGCAGCATTATAAGAGGGACGTAAAGGAGAGCGTGAGATAGGCAGGAGGCTTCGCCGGCCGCGTTCGTGCAGTGGGAAAACCTCTCGTCGTTTGGTTCGTGAGTGGCAGTGCGGTGTGGCATTGTAACCATGGCTTGCTGCCTCCACGAGAGCAAGCGATAATGAAGCCTCGGTAACGCGTGACGTCACTACTCAACTCGGAAGGAAACCGCTTCACTTTTTACATTAGCACAAATTCCGCAATACAGTAATTATACAGCAACTGATAGGGGAAGCCTACAATGCAGGAAACAACTACAGCTGATGACGAATAGGAAAACCACTTCCTAAGGCTCTCAGTTGGAAGCTGGTTTCCTCGAGATGGTAAACAAAACTGCTACTGAACTTTACTCTGTAATAAAGATAAAAAGATGCTCTTCTCGATATAAACAGTGAAGATCATGTGGACGGTATACATTGGGCAAAAGCAGACAACAAATACTGAAAATTTCCCTGTTTGCAAACTGCAATCAGTTGATAATATAAGGAAAATGGCCGGCTGATTTCAGGCACTAGACCACGACGTATAAAAATTAAATATGTTAATGCGTAGTGGTGCGAGACTTGTCTCGAACAAAGGTATGGTACCCAGGGGACGATCCAGGGACCAGTTTCTGGAAACATCGCTGGCGATTGAGGTCGAAGACGTCTTACATTTTTAAACCTATGCGATAACAACATTTAATAATAAAAAAGTTCTAGCCATTATCTTACTTAACAAAGCAAGAACTAGCATATTACATATTATGTCCCACAAAAAGAAAATTACAAGTTAAAGACGGACTTGCAGGACCTTGACGCAGAGACACAAAGTTTCATCTAGAGACGATTTTTGATTGCTAGATTCATTCGGTTTATTTTACAGTACTTCGCATTTCTACCCCTTTTGGAAAATCGCGAAGATGAGGAAGAGAGATGATATGATGAAACTGATGAAGGGACACTCACAAACAAGGTAATTAAATTAAAATAATATTAGTTAAAATATGTAAATTAATTAATATTGTATTGTTATTATTAAATGAATATGTAAAAACGGCATGAGAATAAAGATATGACAGCACTTAGCCTATTCATTATCTAGCTTATGTGTAGTTATGTGTAATGTGTATAAAAACAACTGCCCCGGCAAATAAATTAATGCCAAATAGATCAAGAATTTAACAATTTATTGAATAACAAAGAAAGGATGTTAGATCCAGTTGACGAAAAGTAAAGTCCCTGATTAATATTTTATGCATATTATCATACGTAGTAGCGTGCATAAACAGGGTGGCTACAAACAAGCAGAAATGAAATTCCCTGACTTTTCCAGGATTTCCAGGAAAAAATTTACATTTTCCCCTGACAATTACAAACTAAACTAAATCAATGTTTTTGCAAATGGAAATAATAATCTCATACAGACCCAGGTATGAATTTTTTAAGAACCAATATTATCTTCTATGAAATTGAAATAATTTCTCCATTCCCTATGATTTGAATTCAAACAGCAAAATAGTGAATTTGGAAAAATATTACAATTCACAAGGTAGGCAAGGATTACGGAATTTTATTATACGCTGTAAGTTTAACATAAAATACTTGATTATTTTTAAAGTTACGACTAAATGAGATAAGAGTGAAGAGTGATTGATTAACAAATATATTTTGTAATTTATCAGTCTCCTTAGCCATTCTCGGTATTATATGTCGATATTTCCACTGAGGTTTGGAACCCTCTGCTTGCAAGAACCATGAGTGCGGACTCATTTTTCGATGCATAAAGCTACTCCTCTCTTCTCTGTTAAGCAAACAACTTAACTCTTGCATATAAGTGAAACAATTGAATTGTACAAAAGAAAGTATCATATTTCCTTACACTATCAATGAGATTTCTGCTTCAGTACAGTATGCAAGTGAAGCAGTGCCGGATCTACAAGCCGCAAAACCCCGCAGTGCGGGGGGCCCGGAGACAAGTAAGCCATTAGGGGGCCCTCAGCCATTGACATAGTAGAGGGTTCGTACGTATATGCGTATGTAAAAAATAAACTTAGTTACTAAGAGGTACAGGAACGAATACAATACATACAGGTAAAGTTAAAGTTCCCTGTGCATATAGCACCGTGCCATTAAGGCACATTTAGGGAATGTGGGGGGTAGGACCCCACATTTTCGATGTAGACCATCTTGGAGGTGATGTGATCAGCACCATGCTGCCGCTGCGTTTACCCTCCCTCCCCGGTAACATTTTATTTTAGGCTGGGTGGGCCCTGGAACCGCTTTATACGGGGACAAAGCCGGAAACATTCCGACCTTACTTCACCCACGCCGGGGTTTCCTGCGTGGCAGTCAGACTAGAACAATAGCCTGGTGCAAATTCTCAGAAATGTGGCTGTAAAAAGTGTAGGAAGCATTTTTGAGGAAAAGCGGACAAACAACATTTTCTGAATGTATTTGATGTGCTGATTACGAATATTTTGTTTGCCACTCTCGATTTTGATGTTATGTGCTTCAAATCGCTAAAAAACAAAATGGCGGCAATACCAAATGAGGTCCTAATAACTTTTGAAGGAGCAGAAAGAAAATAGTGATCTTGGTGTCAAACATTACGTTTTTGGGTATGATGAATCCAAATATTATGTTTTCTAATCCGAAATTTTAAGCTATTTGTTCCAAATCGCTAAAAAAAAATGGCGGCAATACGAAATGAGTTCCTAATAACTTTTGAGGGAGCAGAAAGAAAATAGTAATCTTGGTGTCTAACATTATGTTTTTGGGTATGCTGAATCCAAATATTATGTTTTCTAATCTGAAATTTTTGAAAATTGTTGTAGTTTTTCCTCTTGGTTTGGTTTGAGTTGCTGTTTTAAGTCCACTTTATGCACAGTAAGGCTAATCTGGACTGGACCTACAGTTTAAAGTGGGATCCGAACCACTTGTGCCTCCACCGGGTATCGAACCCGAGACCCCTAGATTACAAGGTTATAACGCTACCACTGCGCCATGGGGGAGGCCCTTTTTTCCTCTTTTTTAAACAAATGAACCACAAAAATGACTAAACCTATAATATATATTTTTTTCTTTTTTTACTTTATTTCAGAATGATAGAAATATAGAACCATGGATCCACTTCTAAATTTGAAAAGACCTGCACCTGTGAGCCATCATCTTAAGATGTTTGTTATCAGTTCCTCCAAAACATTGCCACAAAGGATTTAGCTACTTCAGATATTCAAGATACTCTCCTCAAAGCTGAAACACTGGGCCAGGTAAAGCTAGACACCTTCGTGAAGGAAAGGATGATGGCCCCTGGTAAAAGTCACACACAAGCCAAGTTAAGTGATCCTCTACATAAGTCAAATGCAAATACCTTTAAGTCCCTCCATTAAGTTAAATTGGTAGTAAGTGGCAAGGAAACCATTTTGAAAACTGACAGGAATATTCTCCAGCGCCTCGTAACTGCCTATGAGGCAGGTCGTAATGTGGATCTAAATCGCATTTTTTGTCATGAACTAATGCCAATTCCAATCTCCCTTGCCAACACAAACGGAAGTCTGAGAACAGGAGACAAAGTCATTCTAGCTGATGTGATGACCAAGGATGTAATTTGTCCATCTTATATATCAATTCAACCTGCCTCATGCCTTATAATAGATGGTCAAGCATTAGGTGTTGCACTTGGAAAGCCTGCAGGAGTTTTTAAACTTTGGTCAACTGGCAGATGCATTTCTTAACCTTGTTCTTTCTATGGGAAGAAGCTTTAAGAGGATTGATGTCACCTTTGATATATAACGCAACTTCAATCAAGGCTGGAACAAGGGATAGGCGCTTGAAACATGCTCATTTAGTAAGGAGAGTAATAAAAAATGGATCCGTGCCAATCCCCAACAAATTCAGTGACTTTCTTGGTAACTCTCTAATCATTTGATCAACAATGCTCCTGAAGACAAAATATTTGTGGTTTCCTGTGGATTTCACAAGGAGGATGACGTACGAACAAACAATCGTGATTTGTCTATTGAAGGATTGCAGGCAAACTACGAAGAGGCGGACATGCGCATTTTACTTCACTGTCTTCATTCTGGTGCTGATAACATTGTTGTCTCAGCACGTGATGCAGATGTATTAGTGCAATTGGTAGTGTTATTTCACAAGATTAGATGTACGAAATTGTGGTTGCGAGCAGGAACATAAAAAAAAAAAAAGAAAATACATTCCAGTACATGAAGTCAGGCAGAAGCTTTCATTTACGGATCCTGTCTTCGAAACTCTCATCCCATTCCACGCCATAACAGGATGCGACACAGTATCCTACATTGCTGGGATCAGTAAGAAGACAGCATGGAAAATATTTAACACTAATAATAATGATCTACTAAATCTTGGTGATGACGAATTGAAACAAGAAACAGCACACAAGGCAGAGAAGTTCATATGCAAGTTGTATGGTGTACCGGATGCAAGCAGCTGTGATGAAGCCAGAGTAAAGCTGTTCAGCAAAGGAAAAACACCACAAGCACTGCCCCCCCACTACCGATGCTCTACGGTTACATGTACAACAGGCCCACTATCAAGCCATGGTGTGGAGGCAGTCGGTCATACCAAAACCTGTGTTACCACCACCTACTATCTTGGGATGGAAAATGGTTGATGGGACAGCTCGTTCCAAAACTTCAATCGCTGCCATCAATTCCACAACCCTGCTACGACACTGTCACCTATGGATGTTTGGGTGGTTGTATATCCGCTACATGTTCTGCAGGAAAGGCCAGCTTGTATGTACTGCAGCTTGCAAATATGCAGATACTGGCTCTAAGGAGTGCATGAATATCCGTGACTAGAAAAATGTTATACTATTTTTGTAGGCAAAATAAGGTTGAATAAGGATAACTTTCGGATTTATCATACACTGGTACTGTTAATATTTCAATATGGTCTTATGCTTTGAATAATAGTATTAGTATTTTGCATCTTTACTTTTGCAATGTTCTATACTTTTTCTGTATTAAAAACCTACTGTTACATTGTTTTATTCCTAGTTCAAAAGTATGGATACGATACATTGCATGGATGCACGTAGCCGCCATTTTGTTTTTTTAGTGATTTGAAGCATACAACACCAAAATCGAGAGTGGCAAACAAAATATTCGTAATCAGCACATCAAATACATTCAGAAAATATTGTTTGCCCGCTTTTCCTCAAAAATGCTTCCTACAATCAGAATTTTCGAAGATTGTTCCAGTCTACAAATTAGGCTAGAATTTCTCGAGAAATCCAGTGGTGAAGGTTTCTTCAACATATCTTTAATCAGGAAAAAGGTATGACTGCATGATTGTAACAAATGTATCATCTTCCAGATGTGAGAAAACAGTATCATTTATATGTATCAAATCACCCCTTCCAGTGGCGGCGATTGGGTTCCAAAACTGGAGGGGGTCAAGATGCCAAAACGGGGGGCAGGGTGGCTACAAACAAGCAGAAATGAAATTCCCTGACTTTTCCAGGTTTTCCAGGACAAAATTTACATTTTTCCCTGACAATTACAAACTAAACTAAATCGATGTTTTTGCAAATGGAAATAATAAACTCATACAGATCCACGTATGGTTTTGTTAAGTACCATTATTATCTTCTATGAAATTGACTTAATTTCTTTATTCTCTATGATTTGAATTCAAACTGCAAAATAATGAATTTGGAAAATTATTAGAATTCACAAGCTAGGGAATGATTACGGAATTTTGTCATATGCAGTAAGTTTAAAATAAAATACTTGATTATTTTTAAAGTTACGACTAAATGAGATAAGAGTGAAGAGTGATTGATTAAGAAATACAACTTGTAATTTATGAGTCTCCTTATCCATTCTCGGTATTATATGTTGATATTTCCACTGAGGTTTGGAACGTTCTGCTTGCAAGAACCATGAGTGCGGACTCATTTTTCAATGCATAAAGCTACTTCTCTCTTCTCTGTAAAGCAAACAACTTAACTCTTGCATATAAGTGAAACAATTGAATCGAACAAAATAAAGTGTCATATTTCCTTACATTATCAATGGGATTCCTGCTGCAGTACAGTATATCCAAGTGACTTACTGTGAAACTGACAACATGCAGTTATAGCATTAATGCTGACGAGAAGGGTATGTAGGTATTAGAAATTTAACGCAAGGAATTTATAGAATTGCATTGTATAGGTACCTGATTTAGCTAACCACACATGAAAACAGGAACACTCTAATAATAAAAGCTTCTGAAAGTTTATATACGACGGGCATCCTGAAAAAAGCTCCAATGGTGCCTATACGCATGTAACGTCCCCGGCTGTCAACCTGGTTTGTACGTTTATAAGTTATCAAGGTTGTATTTTCATTAGTTGATTTTGTAATGGCACTTCTGATATGTATGTTAATTAATACCCTAAGTTGGTAACTTTGGCTGTATTCAATATACCTTAAGCACCGAGTTCATATGTATGCCACTAGAGGCGCCTCGCTAGTAGTTATTACTGTACGCAGCTGTTCAGCGCAACCATAGTAAATCTAAGTAGTTCCTAGAATCGCCACATGCTTACGCTGCGATCGGGGCTCCCAATGCTATAAAAGAAGCCTTAGTGTGGCCCTAGGCAGTTGGTTTGTGGACACTGACTGGAGCACATCGAGGGCTGGCTCCTCAGCTTAGGCTGAGAGATCCACCTCCAGCCCCAACAGCCTGGTCTGAACCCGGTTAAGACTGAGGAGAGGTATCCGAACCTTGGTTCGATCCCAGCCTCGTGCTGAGGAACAAGGTACCCGAGCCTTAGTTGGCTCGTCCCTAAGTCTATAACTGAGCGGTAGGTAAACGAACCAGATTCGATCCCGGCTTCGTGCTGTGAGAAGTCTCTTGTCATACCGACTGGTTCGACCCTCGGTGTTGTCACCGCGTACCGTGGGAAGGCACCCGAACGTAAGTTCGTACCAGTATGTATATACTGAAAGTAAAAGTGCCAGAACGTTTCTCTTTTGGTTTATATATATCCCCACCCCCTACTTCTCGCTCTGAGAGACATATATTCTTTAACGAAGGCCATGACTATAATCAGGATAAGTAAATTTTAGTATCAATGTCATTGGCACCCGATTAAAAGTTAATAGCGCCAAGGTAAAGGAACTTTAGAATTAATAAGGGGCACATTTTAATAATATTAAATTGTTTAAGAATTGTATTAATTTTGGTACATGCAAGTTTTTCTCATTCTGCCATTGTAAACGAGTGTAGTTTTATGCAAAGGAATTTTTATTGTAATTTGGACTTTGTAAATTATGAAAATTGTAAGCAAGTTTTGGCAAAAGCATGTTCAAAGAGCCTTTATTTAAATAAATAGTTATGCAATGTTTAGCAATCGAGTTTCCCATATTTTCACCCAGCAAGCTCTGAGTGTGTATAAGAGTTCTCATACTCCCGACAGATGTGAGTAGCAATAATGGGTAATCCAACAGCGGCGGCCATTGGCGCTCCGTTCGCCTGCACCTTGGTTGTCGTCGTTTCGTGTCTTTACGAACGTTGCACGCAGCACTAGTGGTCGTAGAGCGACACACACAAATGCAGGCAGGAAGACGCATGTAGCTGTAATCTGGCACAGTTGCAATTCAGCCGTTTTAGGACAGTTCTAGGTTAAAGATTGCAGCTCTCATACAGTCTCCCACCGACTGCGATGTAGCCTCAGAATTTGGCACAGAGTCACCAGCAATCGTGTTTGGTATGCAGACCTGACGTCGTTTAGTGATAGTATGGTCAGACGATGGTGCAGACAATTCAAGGAAGGCCAATCGAATGTGCACAACCCCATACAGCTGAGTACACACAGGCGCGTTGCATCACTTCAGGTGAGAGATCTTGAACCACTCCCTGAACAGCCCTGGCCTTGAATGTACAGACTTTCATCTCTTTGTTCAACTGAAGAGGTTTCTGGCTGAGCAAGGATTTGACAGCTACACAGTTCCAGTCTTTGCTGTCAGACACATATACCATGGGCATACAGAATTTAGTGCCATGCTACGACAAATGCCAGAACAACGGTGGTGATTATGCTGAAAATTAGGTTAGGGCTCACTGTTACTAATGCAATAAATTACAACTGATATTCTTGTTTTATTTATGCCTAATCGGTAGGGACTTTGATATTTTGGTATTTTTTTTCAAATTGGTATATTTTCTTATTTTTTTTATTTTTTACTATACGGTGTTATTTTTCCCAAAATTCACATTTTCTTTTTGGCGCATTTTCTGGCAAATATCTGAAATTATACCTTCATGGTGTTTTAAAACTACTGTTTCAAATTGTAAGTCACATGGCTTACACCTCTTCGTGAGAGTTTGATATCTTGAAAGTTATTTTGGGAAAGTTATTTTCCATACCCCTTTCTTAATTTTAAGGTAAGGGTTTTAGATAATGGAATTTTCCCCGTACATACTGAAGGGTGCATAATGACCACAAGTGGCGACGTACCCAAAAAATTAAAATCAATCAATCTCACGTGACAGATACCGATATATTATGGCACCAAAAATTGGCATTATCTTTTTTGGACTTGTTAGTGTTACGTTTCCCAAAATTCACGGTTTTGTTTTGGAACATTTTTCTGCCAAATATACCGAAACGTAATACTCCATTGTGCTTTTAAACTATTATTTTAAATTGTAGGTCACATGGTCTACGTATTTTCGTGACAGTTTGATATGTTGGAATAGATTTTTGAAGAAGTAAAAGTAAAGTGCTCCCCTGCACTTTCCACGAAGGTGTATAGGGGTGTGGCCCCACACTTTCTTGATCACGGCTGAAGGTGGGGATGATGTGACAAGCACCACGCTCCTGACTACCTTTATCCCTCAAAGTTTCCTCAAGGTACCGGCTTCATATGATGCTGGGTGGGTGCCGGAGCAGTTTGAATAGGTGGAAAACATCCCGGTTCTCCCCCACAGGGGATCGACACCGGGTCTCTCGCATAGTAGTCACTCGCCCTAACGACTGAACTCCATTATTACTCGCTCGGCAAATGCCGATGGTGCGCACTTAGCTTGGTAATTCAAAACATATCTCGTGCGACAAATACGAAGATGTGGCTCCCGTGTGACGGTAGACACACACTCGATCTCCTGTTAGAACCCTGCCACTTTGCTCTGTGATTAAAATGGTTTTGAATGAAGTTGAAAAAATCGTGGGCTGTCGGAATTATTCCATGTACGTATAACTCTATAGTTTACTCTTGAGTAAAGTGTTGGAAAACTTGCATGTTCTATGTACACAAACATGGCCTAGAAAAGACAAGAATATTAGATTTCATAGAATTTTTCGTTGTTTTAGGACATTTCTTTTGAAAAAATCGCTAAAAACGCCAACAATTCGCATTTTATGCCAAATTCGCATTATTTCAATATTTCGAACGGGCAAAAAATGTGTCCAGACATCACTGCACATTCCTAAACATAACTTCGCAGCAATTACCATTTTTCACGGTTTTGGCGTTTGCGAAAAACCAATGTCCCTACTAATCGGAAATTACTTTCTGGCCACCCCTCGTATAAATCAGTAGATGGAAAGTGAAATTTAGCAGGGCTGACAGAGAAAAGTCAATTCTTGAAGAAAGTGATTTGCTTTTATGAACACTAAGTTGCTGACCAAGGCAGTTTATTAAGATAAAAAACACTTAACGGGTAACGTTTCAACCCTGTATCAGGGTCTTCCTCAGACGAAGAACTAAACTAAAATGATCGTTTAGTTCATCGTCTGAGGAAGACCCTGATACAGGGTTGAAACGTTACCCGTTAAGTGTTTTTTTATCTTAATAAACTGCCTTGGTCAGCAACTAAGTGTTTTTAATATGGAAGAATTGCTTTTATGATTGAATGATTCGAGTAAATATGATATTAAAATATTTACGTATTTGTTATTAGTATTTTATTTCATAATATTGGACATTAACCTTACTCAGTGAGAGATTAATGACCATCTCATGAGTTTAAACAGACAGGACAGAGAGTGGCGTCAATTTCATTGCAATACTAGTGTTGCAGTAAATTTAAGGTTCGGAGCATGCACTTGCCAATTTTTATAACGTTCACCAATGCAGATTTATGTTTAACTTTTTCGTGATAGTATTCAATATATATCCAGTTTTGTTGGATTCTTCTTCATATCTAAGAATAGTGCAATGTCATTGTAAATGTATTTTAACTTGTGCGAAACCAGTAATACATCAGGATGATGAAAGAAAAAATTCGAAAGCACTGCTACATTAAATAAGGTGAAGTGAGCCAGAAGAGTAATAAAATTGCAGTAGCATATTTGCAGTCTAAAGTTCTTGTTTATGCATGCGATTTTTGTTGGATGTTGGAGTCCATGGAATTTCTGATGCATATTGTAGTGAGATCCTTTGTTGGGTGGCGATATTCGACAAAAATCGTATGTATCAATAGAACCTATTTTTTCCCAAGTTCCTTCAGTTTGCCCAACAAAATGCCTTACTACGATGTCCGACAACTATCGGACGGCGCCACCCGCTCTTATCCGCTCCATCTGTTGACAGGTCCCCTTACTACTCCCATATGGACAAGAAAAAATGACAATTCAATGAATTTTCCACATAATATTTAGAGGCTTAACCTTTACTCCCCCGATGATACCATATGGTATCATCAGAGTAAGGTCTTACTGGCCCGATGATACCATATGGTATCATGGTGCTGATTACGAAATGAATGTGCTTTTTGGACCTTCATACTCTCATGTTTGGGTGGAAACTCTGACACAGGTCTAGAGTAAGCCTGGGAAATTCATATTGATGACCAACCTCCCCCCTCTCCGCAAAATATCCATGCCACATTTCCGAACAGAGTTTCACATTTTGGCTCATTATTCAACTTGTATGGCAACCAGGAACATGAAACATGTTTCAATCTCTTTGTAAACGTCCATTATTTGAAGAGAATACTAAGGTTTGCGCTTTCTCCCCAAAATAGCGGGAGAAGAGGGGGCAAACTCCAGATTTTTATGTTTTTTCATTGAAATTCGGGTGTCGCGCCCCCCTTCCTCGGTTCGACGTTCTGAATTGTACACGGTTGCATGCTCTGATGTTTTAGTTGCAAAACAAAACTTATCCGAAGTAGATCGCTCCCATAGTACCCGATTTATAACAATTTACCTCCAAAAATGCAAATTACCTATTTTTCGTAAAAAAAAACACATCTTGGCTTATTATTCAACTTGTACACCGAAGAACATGAAACATGTTACGTTCTCTTGAGAAATGTCCATTCTTTGAAAATAATAATAAAGTTCGCGCCCTCTCCCCAAAATAGCGGGGGAAGAAGGAACAAACTCCAGATTTTTACGTCTTTTCCATTGAAATTCGGGGGTCGTGCCCCCAAGCCCCCCTTCCTCGGTCCGGTGTTCTGAATTGCAGACGCTTGCATGCTCTGATGTGTTAGCTGCAAAACAAAACTTATCCGAAGTAGAATGCTCCCATAGTGTCCGAGTAATAACAATTTTCCTCCAAAAATGCAAATGACCTATTTTTCGTAAAAATAATAAAATTTTAAAAAAATCACATTTTGTCTTATTAGTCACCTTGTATGGCATACAAGCACATGAAACATGTTCCATTCTCTTGAGAAATGTCCATTCTTTGAAAAGAATACTAAAGCTCGCGTCTTCTTCCCAAAATAGCGGGATAAGAAGGGGCAAACACCTGATTTTTATGTTTTTCCCATTGAAATTCGGGGGACATCACCCCCCCCCCCCCCCCGTTCCTCGGTCCGGTGTTCTGAATGGTATACGGTTGCATGCGCTGATGGTTTAGCTGCAAAACAAAAGTTATTCGAAGTAGATTGCTCCCATAGTGCCAGAGTTATAACAATTTTCCTCCAAAGAGTGGAAAAATTAAAATTCCCGCCGAGAAGCCCGTCTGGGAGAAATTTCTCTCTCTCTCTCTCTCTCTCTCTCCTCCTGCCATCATTGGTTTCTAGCGCCGTGGTTGTGTTGTGCATAAAAGGGGCCTAAAAATTGATGCCGAAACGTACGAACGAAATTTCCTGTTCCCGTGCAGAGTTCCATAAAAATATCTTTAAAAATATAAAAAATCGATGAAGACGAAATTCCCTGACATTTCCCTGACTTTTTTTGACACCTCAAATTCCCTGACTTTTCCCGGTTTTCCAGGTTTTCCAGGTCTGTCGCCACCCTGGGGGGGGTGCAAGGACAGTTTACTTTCTGTTGGTAGATAATGTTTAGCATAGTGCGGGAGCAAAAGTGGCAAAAAGTAGAGGGGGCAACTGCTCCCTCGCCCCCCTAATCATCGCCACTCTTCCCATTTAAAGATTTTGAGTTAAATTCAATATGGCGGACGTCCGTTTGGAACACACCAATGTGGTTTGCCCTAAGCCTAGCCTGTTTCTACCAGGGTTTCGGAGCGGAGTGCGGAGCGTACTAAAGGAGCGCTCCGGAGCGACTTCGAAGCGTCATTTCTACTCCGCTCCTCGCTCCGGAGCGGAGCGTGGTACGACAGCACTCCGATCCGGAGCGGAGTGGTTCGACTTCTTGAGAAACACGCTCCGCTCAGGAGCGGAGTGGTTCGACTTTTTGAATCGCACGCTCCGATCCGGAGCGGAGCGTGATACAACAGCACTCCGCTCCGGAGCGGAGTGGTTCAGCTTTTTGAGAGACACGCTCCGCTCCGGAGCGGAGTGGTTCGACTTTTTGAGTCGCACGCTCCGATCCGGAGCGGAGCGTGATACAACAGCACTCCGCTCCGGAGCGGAGTGGTTCAGCGATTTGAGACGTACGCTCCGATCCGGAGCGGAGCGTGATACAGCAGTACTCCGCTCCGGAGCGGAGTGGTTCAGATTTTTTAGACGTACGCTCCGATCCGGAGCGGAGCGTGAGGCAACAGCACTCCGCTCCGGAGCGTGGTGCTTTTGACAGCACGCTCCGATCCGTTTAGGAGTTTTTTTTTACACGAATGCTGTAATGCAACTATGAATAATGGAATGGGCGCGTTAAAGCCGACTTCCGTGACGGAGTGGTTATAATGGGATGGGACCACATGGAAAAGAGCCTGCAGTCCTGTTTCCACGTACTCTAGTTGTTTGTCTGTATGATCGCCCCCGCTTGGAGGGGAGGGACAGAGTGAATCATGCTTCCTTATGGCCCTAGTCGAACGGGTGAAGGAGGAGGTGCGCGGGGACTTTTGACCGAAGCTTTTTTGTTTGTGGTCGCTCTACAGCACAGCACCCTATGACGTCAGGGATCCGTGGGGTATTTCAAATTTTGTATTCTGACTCTTAGATATAAGAGTTTGAATGTTATGTGTTGAATGGGTTACGAATAATTTCGAGCAATCAATTTTTTCTGCTTTACGGATTTTTCCGACCCACCTCCCCCATACAACAGACAGCTTCGTTTTGTGCCGTATTCCGTGTTCCTTGCAGGTGACTCAGTGCAATCGGCTAGCTCATTGGTCTTGTGCCCGTTTCAAGAGGGGAGGAGGGTGAAACTGGTACATAGCTTGTTTGTGTGTGCTTTCGGGGTTGAGAACTTCGTTCGCTGCGCTGTACGTTGCGTTCGACTTATCCGTACATGGTAGAGACATCGCCTTTGCCTGACAGATCAAGTGTTGCCAGTTGTATTAGAATTATGCTACACCAATTCTGGCTAGATTGTTCTCTTTTAAAAGTATTACTTGCGCGTGTTATTCTTATCTTCACTGTCATAAAAAGAAGCCTTTAAAAGCTGTGTTCTCTTGTATCATTACATGCATATTATGTGTGCTTGTCAACGGTGATGTATGGACATTTAATGACATTTTTAACGCCGCTGATACATGGACGTCTTCAGGATTTTTTCCAGGAAGGGACAAGCAAGATATTTGTCCAAGGGAGGGGGGCAGAATGAGGCAGAATTTCCCCAAAATAGTATTACTCCCATTAAAAATATTCTACAGTTTGAAGTTATCATGTTCCTGCAACGCCCTTGCAATAATTAACATATATTACTGTGACTGAAATGAAATGATATGCGTGAAATATGTACTTCTTGATTACCTTTAATTTCCGGGTGGCGTGGCCCCCTCCATTTCCGGACGTCCATGGGAATGGAGAAATCATTCCAACCAGTATCGTTTAATAGAATAATAAGGTGACTAGATTTGTTAAATCAATATAAAAGAACAAAAAAGAACGAAAAAAATCCGTAATTGTTAATTCTATGCATCATAAGCCAAGAGAATCATGGAAGATCTATACTGTAATAATGAATTGAAGGAAACCATGCAGAGTTTTTATTTATAGTCTACATATTCAAGTAGGAATGGAATGGTGCACAAAAAGAATTACAAATATGTATGTAAAAGAAAACCAAGTATTTCGATAAAGTTATTTCTATAATTGTAATCAACAATAACCAATTGTCCTTTCAACTAAGTATAAGTTTCAATTTGTTTTTTCCGGACTTTACCTTGCCTTTAATCGTACATTTCTCATGATCCGTAATTTTAAACAAATCCTAGATAAGTCGGTAAAAAAATAGGACCCCGAAACTATGGAAAAGAATTATACTGTGATAGAGAAACAAACACAAAGGAAACACCAATGACATTAACGCGGGTCAAACCAACACCATTTGTCGTTGAGAGCTGAACTCAAATCCACGAACTCGCTGAAATATTCCCATGGAATTCATTATTCGTCTGATATTGAATACCCAATGATGCTTTCTGTTATGTAATAGACATTTATGATGTGAATACATTATTAGAACTTTGCCAGATTTCAGAAAACACACACACACACACACACACACACACACACGTACGTAAAAGATATGCATAAGAGGTTGTTCATTTGGAAATGAATTTCCGAGTTGTATTTTTATGATTTTGTGAATAGATTTAAAGGAAAGTGACATCTCTTATTGTTAAACAGAATTACAAATGTATATTTGCTTAAGGATTAATTTATCACAATATACATTGCAATTATACATTCAACATACGTTGAAACAATGCCTTTTGTTATGGACTTTTGGTGGATTTAAGACTCAACAATACGCTATCGAGAATAGACCTACAGTTTAAATCCTACCTAAAGTGGGATTCGAGCCACTATGTCCCTCCACCGGGTATCGATCCCAGTGCCCCTTCATTACAAGGAGACGTTGTTACCACTATGTTATCGGGGTACAGGGCGCTACTTTTTTTTCAGTACACATTTATCAATTCTCTCATTATCATCGTCGCGATTAGCTAAAGTTCAAAGCTAAGTTACAAAAATCAAATCAAATCAAATGCCATCAGTGAGGAAAGCCCTGTTTTTCAAAATGAAACCATAAAATTCAGGACATGACCCTATCC
Organism: Lepisma saccharinum; assembly: GCF_977018435.1. Classification (NCBI taxonomy): domain Eukaryota; kingdom Metazoa; phylum Arthropoda; class Insecta; order Zygentoma; family Lepismatidae; genus Lepisma; species Lepisma saccharinum. The sequence continues at coordinate 74,949,277 of NC_139241.1, forward strand.
AAGTAGATAATATTACATTTTGTGTTTATCACGGTTATTAAGGTTTATACATCTTGTTTCGACTTATCTGCTGACTACATATTGTTCATTACTGAAAACTTGCTTTCCGTTTGCTGTGTACAACGTACTCAATACAAAAAATATTAATTTTATACGTATACGTTTTCTGGCTTTCTAGACTCAGAAAGTTAAATATAGCAACATTCCATTCGTCGTCTTTCCAAAATTTTTTCAATTTTCTTATAACCACCATGCCTATTTCCAGGTTACTGCTTACAAACTTGAAATGTTAGATATGGCAACCAGACATTTTGTAATTTTTGCAGTAGTATACGTATGTAACCATTAAATACCTATTTCAACTTCCTGCCTTTAAAATTGGGAAAAATAATCGATATGACAACCCTGTATTTCATACTATTTAAATTCCCCTGTTCGGCTGTATACAAACAGCATTCCGATTTTCGACTTTATACCTTCATAAAAGTAAACCAAATGTGGCAACTTACATTTTTGGTTAAGCCGGTTTTCAACTTTCTAGTGTCAGAATTTTTAAAAAGTTAGATATGAAAACTCTGTATTTCAAATTAAAACGTTTCCTTATTGGCCGACGGTAACATTAATAAGCATGATTCCGATTTTCAACTTCATACATTCAAAAATCGAAAAGTTAAAATTAGCAAACTGAATTTCCAATTACTTTAAACTTTTCCCTTTCGCTACATTCAAAGTATCATACATAACCAGCGTAAAAGAAAGTTAGATATGACAATCATGCACCAGCGAGTGTTTTGCATGAACACCTGTCTGCCTTTATCTTCCTCCGTACATACAAGTTGCTTCGCCTTTCCTCTGGCCTTTTAGAAGGTCAAATGGATTCTCTGCAGTAATTTCGCCAGTGTTACTCGAACCAATATTCAGGAATAACTCACTTCTCCCGCGGCGTGGACTGTAACGTCGGGCCGATATGCCGAAGTGCTTAGCCCGAACCAGAAGTTGAACCGAAATGAGTTTCAGTCGCGATCCCTGGTGGCAGGTAATGAGAGTGGTTCCATTCTCTCAACTTATAAAACCACAGGTGGCACACCTGCTATTGAAATATATTGTCCCCAGAAGTAGTAGTAGAGTAGTAAAAGTGATAATGAAAATGTAATAATAATAATAATAATAATATCGCTCTCTTCACGAAAACAGTCCAGTGAAGATCGAAGCTTCCCCTTGCCTCCTCCACACCCCTGGCCCTCCAGGTTTGCCACACTTCTTCTACGCTTCACAGTTGACACATTGCGCGTTGTACGTATGCGGTTGATTGTGCCTTCCCTGGTGTATTGTGTAAGGATTATTCCTTGCTTATTGGCAACACTGTAGGTGAGTGACGTAATCTTTTCTGGACTGTTTCCGTGGCGTTAGCTTTAGTAATAATCAGTTTTATAACAACAATAACGGGCGATTTTCAAATGCCGTACAAATTTCACAAACAAAATTACTAATGTACTCGGAACCTTGGATCGTTAGTTTTCTGCATACACTCGTATTATCCAACCTCGGAGCGCTCCGGAGTCGCTCCGGAGCGGAGTGGGCAAGTTCTTAGAATATCGCTCCTCGCTCCGGAGCGGAGCGTCACAAGGTATCGCTCCGCTCCGGAGCGGAGTGAACCGTTTCCTAAAATTTCGCTCCTCGCTCCGGAGCGGAGCGAGAAACTTTTCAACTTCCTCTGCTCCGATCCGGAGCGGAGCGTGTCAAGGTAGCGCTCCGCTCCGGAGCGGAGTGAACCATTTTCTAAAATTTCGCTCCTCGCTCCGGAGCGGAGCGAGAAATTTTCCGATTCCCGCTGCTCCGCTCCGGAGCGGAGCGGGATAAGACATCGCTCCGCTCCGGAGCGGAGCGAACCATTTCTTAGAATCTCGCTCCTCGCTCCGGAGCGTTGGCAACAGTCGGAGCGTTGATCCGCTCCGCTCCGAAACCCTGGTTTCTACCATGACCTTTTGTAAGCAGACTAACTCCTTTATTTTTTATATGCGGTGTTAAGGGACTTTTGAATCACCCTCTAGGCCCTTATATGTAACTTTGTCAACATGAGATCAAGAATTACACACACACACACACACACATACATCATATATATATTTATTTGTGTGTGTGTGTGTGTGTAAAGGGGGCAAGATTTGTAGATCCGGCATTGAAGTGAAGTACTGTGAAACTGACAACATGCAGTTACACCATTATTGCTGATGAAAAAGGTATGTAGGTATTAGAAATTTAACGCAAGGAATTTATAGAATTGCATTGTATAGGCAGTGGCGTGCCCAGGGGGGGGGTTGGTGGGGGTTAAAACCCCCCCATTGGTTTCGTCATTTAAAAAAAATCAAAGCAGAAATACATTTTATTTCATAAAACTGCCAATATTGTAAAATGTTTACATTTGGCAATGAGAAATGTATTTGCTTCTTCAATTACTTTTGATAATATTGGAGTTGAGTTACAGCAATGCACAAGCATTCATTCATTCCTTAGTCACTGAAAAGGAAGGAGAATTTCCTTCTCAGTATGGTCAAGAAAAGAGCCGCAACCCTTGGAATGCGAACTGAAGGAATTCCTCCTCCCCTTTCTTTCACCCACGATGACCCTCTTAGGAGAATGACCCTCCCTTTCCTGTTACGACAGTGCTGCTAACTTCCCATTTCTTTCTTTCCCCTTCTTATACCATTTATGCCAGCAGAGCAAAGTTCTGTGAGATTTGAATCACTACAATTAGTAGGCAAAGTAAGTCAAAATCTTATATCGCACCTGGATGCATATTTATTTCAAAATATCAATAATTATAATAATAATAATAATTGTTGCAGGCAGTAGCGAGGCATGGTTTTACGAAGGAGGCAAGCGATGTTTTGTACAATAGCATGCCGGGAGGAAGGGAGGGATGCGTTATATAGCGCAACTGGCCCAGTCAGTTCATAAACAAAATAAAAGCAATTAATATGCCAAAATATTATACGTTTTACTCTTGTGCTCTTTACAAATTAGATATTTTTTTCGCAACCAATTTCCAGCCTTCAGTTTATTGAATTTTCTTGTAACATGTGTGAAAGATCTCGCTTGAATTTGTGCGTAAATAATTTAGCAGTTGCCAACACTACTGGTTGCTGTCAACACTGGTGACGTAATTTGAGCTGGACCAAGCTGGATGCATGGTTCAGACATTCGACCGCCCGGTATCTTTGTCCCAAGTCCTGGTGTTCACTGGGGTTGTAGCGAGTTGCAGTCTGCAAGGTAGCAAGTCGAAGTGGTCGTGTTATGTGTTACGTTTCTGCGTGTGTAATAGATTTTTGACGTGGAACTAAAGATGGATAGAAAAAAGAGGAGAAATACATTATTAGATTATTTCAAAAAGAAACAAAAAATGGAAGTTGAAGCTTCACCTTCCACAAATAGAACGTCAGAAAAGGTCGATTTAAGTTCAGAGGAATTCCATTCGAATTGCGAGAGTGAAACGTGCGAACTTTCAGACTCTTGATATTCAACAAGAAGGCATAACAGAAGATATTGCAAACCTTGTTGCAAAATTATGTCAAGGAACTGTCGAGGTAAGTGACGTTCATTATTTGATAGCAGATATATCCATAGGCGGATTTAGAATTGTTTTTCTGGGAGAGCACAGCATGTGCTGTAAGCATACAATCGTGTGTGTGCAGGGGAGGGGTGTGCCCGCGTGTGTATGTCTGGAAGACGTGTGTAGGATGTCACCCTATATCACCAATAAACTTTCGCAGGGCGAGAGAACATCATGATGAACAAGTTTCCTCAATGATTTCAGGGGCCTCACCGATGGTGGTGTAATCAAAGAGGTCCTGGGTTTGATCCCCTGTGAAGGTGCATTGCACAGTGGTACGTATCCCGATTTAAACTTTAAGACCAGTCCCGATTAACGTATCTGAATATAAAATGGACTTTAAAATCATTTACTTTTTGTTTTGTTCACGAACCCTCGAAAAACGATATTACCTATCTTATAGATCCACCAAGGTATTTGAAACCCTGGCGTCGGAGCAGTGGCACTAATGTCGCTAGTGTATATGTATGCAACCACATTATAAAATCACGGTTGGCATGGACAGTTTTATTATTTTGTAGGAAAGGGATAAAGTTTGTATTACGACACGGGATAGACTAGATAGGCATCCTATTAACTGTAAATATTCCTTACAAATCTTCTGAATATTTCTCTTGTACAAACGCAACAAATACAATAAGTAATATACGTGTGCAGTAATAAATTCATTTTCTGAAAGCATCTTTTCTGGCATCAGTGGTCGAAGTAGGGGATGCTGCCTTCAGTTAAGAAAGTTTCACAAATCATACCCCCAATTAGAATAATTTTCATATTGAGCATCCTCCACCTACTGTATTGTCTCCATGTTGATCCATACAAGGATGTACCCCCTCGTATTTCCAAAATCGATCAAACATCCCCTCCCTTTTCGGCTACGAATTTGCATTTCGAGCACTGTCTGGCAAGATTTTGTCGGGCTCAGTGACAGATCCTGTGGTGCGGTACTGGGCTTCGGAGGGGAAGGGGGGAGTGGCCCCTTCAACAGTTGGTTTCGCAGTTCCATAACGTTAACATTATACAAAATTCCTCTCCATAGACCTAATATGAAAATGAATATGACATTCGCCGGGATATAAAAGTTACTTGTGACGACATACTGTCAGAACTCGCACAGAAACCTCGATGCCTAAATTTCAGAATTTAAATTGTTGAACTGTGGTACCTTATTTATTACTGTCTTTAAGACATCAAGTAGTCTTAATCTCTTTAATGTTGTTACAATGTTGAGTGCACATACTTTTTGTTTAAAAATTATATTTGAGCAATTAAATATAAAATATTAATAATTTGGAAATATTGAAGCAAGTGCTTTTATATGATGCAATAAAAACATGAAGCATCCATAGCAAATACATTGATTGCGTTCATTGGGGTAAAATCCAAGTATATTAATTATCTAATTTATTACAAGAAATTTGACCTGTGAACTGGAAAATGTGTTAGATTCATAACCCCCCCCCCCTTACGAAAATCCTGGGCACGCGCCGATTTAGCTAACCACACATTAAAACAGGAACACTCTGTTAATAACAGCTTCTGAAAGTTCATATACGAGGGGCGTCCTGAAAAAAGCTCCAATGGTGCCTATACGCAGTACTAGTGGTCGGAGAGCGACACACTCACATGTAGGCAGGAAGAATTGGCATGTAGCTGTAATCTGGTACAGTTGCAATGCAACCGTTTTAGGACAATTCTAAGTTAAAGATTGCAGCTCTCATACAGTCTCCCACCGACTGTGCTGTAGCCTACGTGTAGTAATCAGATTTTTGCACGCTCAGAATTTGGCACAGAGCCACCAGCAATCGTATGAGGTGTGCAGACGACAGGACGTCGTGAGTGATAGTATGGTCAGACGATGGTGAAGACAATTCACGGAAGGCCAATCGGATGTGCACAACCCCATACAGCTGAGTACACGCGGGCCCATTGCATCACTTCAAGTGAGAGATCTTGGACCACTCCCTGTACAGCCCTGGCCTTGCATGTACCGACTTTCATCTCTTTGTTCAAGTAAAGAGGATTCTGGCAGGGCAAGGATTTGACAGCTACACTGCGGTAGAGATAGTTCCAGTCTTTGCTGTCAGACACACATGCCATGGGCATACAAAATTTAGTGCCATTGTACGACAAATGCCAGAACAACGGTGGTGATTATGCCGAAAATTAGGTTAGGACTCACTGTTACTAATGCAATAAATTACTACTGATATTTTTGTTATATTTATGCCTAATCGGTAGGAACCTTGATTTTTTGTTATTTTTTTCAAATTGTTTTTTTTTATTACTATTCGGTATTATTTTCCCCAAAATTCAAATTTTCATTTTAGCGCATGTTCTGGCAAATATCTGAAATTATACCTTCATGGTGTTTTTAAACTATTGTTTCAAATTGTAAGTCACATGGCCTACGCCTCTTCGTGTGTTTGATATCTTGAAAGTTATTTTGGGAAAGTTATTTTCCATACCCCCTTTTTAATGTTAAAGTAAGGGTTTTAGATAATGGAATTTTTCCCGTATATACTGAAGGGTGCATAATGACTATAAGTGGCGACGCACTTTTAGGCACCTTTTATGCACAATACAACCACGGCGCCAGTGATGGCAGGAGGAGAGGGAGAGAGAGACAGAGAGAGAAATTTCCGGAGTTGGAGGGATGGGAGCGGGTGGCGTCGTCCGATAGTTGCGTCGTAGTAAGTCATTTTTGTCGAATATCGCCACCCGACAAAGTATCTCACTACAATATACGACAGAAATTGCATGCATGGCACTCGTATGGAATTGATTTTTGTTGTATGTCTTCGGACTGCAACATCCAACAAAAATCGCATGCATAAACAAGAAGAGTTTAGACTGCAAATATGCTGCTGGAATTTTATTACTCTTCTGGCTCACTCCACCTTATTTAATGTAACAGTGCTTACGAAGGTTTACTTTCATCATACTGACGTATTACTGGTTTCGCACAAGTTAACATACGTTTACACTGACATTGCACTATTCTTAGATATCAAGAATCCAACTATACTATCACGAAAAAGTGAAACATAAATCTGCATTGCATTGTTGAACGTTATAAAAATTGGAAAGTGCATGCTCCCAACCTCAAATTTACTGCAACACTAGTATTGCAATGAAATTAACGCCACACTCTGTCCTGTCTGTTTAAACTCATGAGAGATGGTTATTAATTAATTAAGAAAAAATGATAATTCAATGCATTTCCACGTAATATTTAGAGGCTTAACACATTTTTCTGCCCCTCCCGAAATTTCTCTCTCTGTCTCTGTCTCCCTCTCCTCCTGCCATCACTGGTTTCTGGCGCCGTGGTTGTGTTGTGCATAAAAGGGGTCTAAAAGTTGAGGCCGAAACTTAGCAACAACATTTCCTGTTCCCGTGCAGAGTTCCATAACGATATCTTTAAAAAAAAGTCAATCAAGACAAAATTCCCCGACATTTCCCTGACTTTTTTTGACACCTCAAATTTACTGTCTCTTCCCGATTTTCCAGGCTTTCCAGGTCTGTCGTCACCCTGATAAATATTTTTTGGTACTGTCATTCAAAGCTACAGAGCATTCAATGACATTCGCTACGAGACTCGGCGGCAAGCGGCCCGGCATCAGCGCTTGTCTTTCCCAGTGAACGGGTCCGCGACAGTCGCTTATATTAAACCTCGTAAAAAGGTTTAGAGTAACAGGGTCAGTTCTGAATAAAAGTGGAAAGAAAAATGGGGAAATCTAAAAAATAAAGTATACAAAGACAATCCGCACACCATCCGTGAGTTAAAAGAGAGTATTGGACGAAAAATCGGGAGAATTACAGTAGACGAACTTGCACGTGTAAATGCCAATTTCCTTCGGTGATGCCAGGAATGTGTTGCAGCAGAGGGACATCATTTTCACCACCTTCTGTAGTCAAGGTTAGTACACAATATGAAAACTGTAATTTTAATAGCCGACTCTAGCGACTGTCGCTGACCCGTTCACCGGGAAAGACAAGCGCTGATGCCGGGCAGCTTTCCGCCGAGTCTCGTAGCGAATGTCAGGGAATGCTCTGTATATAATCCCCAAGATAATCCTTGGCTTCGTGTAAGTACGACAGAAACAAACAACTCTGGATTACACAACAAATTCTGAACAAGTATATTTTCATTATTTAATTGAAGTACTTGGTAAGTCTTTCGAAAGTCAAAGAGGGAGGGGGGTATGACTTCCACCCCACTTATTTATTTATTTCGTCTTCTTTTACATGGCGAAGTTAAGGCTGTGGAGCCTTTTCTTCCACTTGACCATGTTTACAAAAAAAAAATTGAATATGAAATAATTAACATATTGAAAAAAAAGGAAGAAAAAAAATATATAAAAAATTACAGAGAAATAAAAAAATACAAAGAGAAATTACATATAAGAAAGGTAATCTAACCTATAGATACGGACACACACACTCACACTCACACATACATATTTTTGCCCTTACACACGTACAAGCAAATACATAACACAACACTTACTTAAGCACAGTCCAATATTACACATACTTAAAACACAGTCCAAAACGGTATACTTTGACGATAATACATCTTAACTATTACTCTAATTCATTTTAGTGCCTTACGTCCTTCTATCATTCTCTGCACCCGCCATATTAATAGGGAAATCAAACATTTAATTTTCATTGTATAATATGTGTAACTTTAACAATTTTTTGAACGTCACAATTGAGGAAGAGACATGAATTTCAGGTGGCAACTTGTTCCAAAGGCCTGCTGAGGTAACAGTAAAAGAATTTGCATAAAAGTTGGATTTGTGGAGTGGAATGGACAGCAGAGACCTTTCGCGCGATCTGGTGTTGTGGCTGTGAAAGTCGGAAAGATGTTGAAATCGGTTATAGAGATATTGCGTGTCTTTTATTTGGAGGATTTTGTACAGTAAAATTAACTTATGAAAATTTCGTTTATCGCTTAATTTAAGCCACTCGACCTTCGCAAAGTACGATGTCAAATGGTCTGAATATTTTAGATCGAAAACGAAACGAATGCAGTCATTTTGAATTCGCTGCAGCTTGCTCGTGATTGACATCCAAGAAAGCAATGTCGCAATAGTCAACAATGGGAAATACAAGAGACTGGACCAGTTTAATTTTTATGCGTTCAGGGAGGAAGTTTTTGAGACGATAGAGTGAATGCAATGCACCGAAAGCTCTTCTAGATACAGAGTTAACTTGCTCTGCCCAGGTGAGATGGTGGTTGAGTATCACACCCAGATTCTTAACAGTAGTGGAGAAGGGCAGATGAATATCATTTACGTTGAGTCTAGGGAGGCTAGATTTATCTATTTTGCTCAAAATTCTAGGGGAACCTACAAGAATACACTGGGTTTTAGTCGGGTTTAGATGTAAGCCATGGTGTGCAGACCAAGTACTTATTTGTTTAAGGTCATTGTTCACAATTTCTATTGCATGCAGTATTTCTTGCGGGGGGAAAGAGAAATATAACTGAAAATCGTCGGCATAGATATGGTATTTACAGCAGTTAAGCACCGTCGGGAGGTCGTTTATATACAGAGCAAATAAGAGGGGGCCGAGTACGGTGCCTTGAGGGACACCACATGGAATGTTTTTCCACGACGATTTTCCATATAGGTCAACGACACATTGTCGACGTTCTTGTAGATAGGAGCAGAACCAATTAACCGCGGTGTCGGAAAAATTGAAAATCGATGATAATTTAGCGAGTAGAATTTCATGATCAATTGTCTGAAAAGCTCTTGTATAAAGTCTAGAAGTACCAGAATCGTAAGTTGTTTATTGTCCATGGCTAGCCTCATGTCATCGGTTACATTTACAAGAGCCGTGCAAGTGCTGTGGTTACTTCGAAAGCCAGACTGAAGAGGATCTATTAAATTATTTCGCGTTAGAAAGTCCCGGGTTTGATCGCTAACGAGATGCTCTAGGGCTTTAGACAAGGCTGGGAGGATGCTGATTGGTCGGTAATCGTTGACGTTTATTACGTTGTTTGTTTTAGGTATAGGGCGTACCAGGGCGAGTTTCCAAGACGAGGGAAATGCGCCGGTAATTAAAGAAAAATTAAAAATATGAGTGATAGGAGCAAGTACGTGGTAGAGAATTTTTTTAATCATGAGGATAGAAATTTCATCTACTCCTACGGCCGATGACTTTATCTTCTGTAACGATTTTCTGACCTGTTCCGGCGAAAAATAAGAAAAACAAAATTTTGGAGCAGTTGTGGAGCGTGTTTCAATGTTACGAATCGTTTCGTGTTTCACATTATCATCGACGATCGGAAGATCACAAAAGTGATCGTTCAATACTTCCGGTGGAAATTTATTCACGGATTCGTGGTTTCTCCGTTTCCCAACTCCCAGTATTTTCAATTTTTTCCAGAGGACGTCAGGTTTGCTTTCGTATGTTAGTAGTTCAGACGCGAATCGACGCTTTGATTTTCGTACTTCCTGGGTGCAACGGTTCCTCAGAATTCTGTAATTTTCAAAGATGGATGTGTTATAATCACCGACCTTGATCGCCTTCCTATATTTGGTGTACGCTTTGTCACGCATCGCCATAAGCCGGTGCAACTCGTCCGTCAGCCAGGGAGCAGGGGGACGCGAAACACGCTTCTTCCTGACTGGAGCATGTTTATTGTACAATTGGAGGATAAAGGTATTTAACAATAAGACTTGCTCATCCACTGTAGGTAACGTACTGATTAAATGCCATGGTACAAGGGCAGCGTCTTCATTTAGGCGGGCTTCGTTAATGTTTTTGAAGTCTCTATATGAAACTTGTTTTGCTTTGTATTTAGGAATGCGAAGATAATAGGACACGTAAATTAAATCGTGGTAGGAAATTCCAGGCACTGGTATTTGGCCATGGCGCGTTACACGATTTTCGTCAGAAACCAAGATGACGTCAAGCCACGAGTCGGAAGTGGCCGTGTGGTGGGTTGGATTTAAATGGCAAATGGAAAGATTTAAAGCAGAGAACGTATCACGGAATTCTATAACCTTTTCTTTTTTGCTACATAGGTTAGTATTCGTATCTCCCAGAACGATCGTGAGTGAATATTTTGGTAGAAAGTTTGCAACGTCGTTCTCGAAGTTATTAAGGCGAGTGCAAGGTGGACGATAGACTACCGCCAGGAGGAGTTTTTGTTGACAGATACGGATTTCGAGGATTATATATTCCGATGAACCTTCATAGGCATCGGGCGACTTTGAGAGAATTTTGGCAGGGACGTCCTCGCGCAAATAAATTGCCACTCCCCCTCCCCTCTTTCCGATTCTGTCTTTCCTAAATAAACGAAATCCCGGAAGATGCACCAGATCGTCCGAAAGACTCTCCTTCAACCATGTTGAGAACGGCACTGGTCAGGCCCCGGATCCCTTTAAATACGTCCTTGTTTACCGTCAGTAAACGAGGTAACAGAGAATACGCCACTGGAAATAAAGGGCGCTGAAGCGTGGAAACTCGTGCCAAAGTGACGTCACTAATATCAGGTTACGTCATCGAGGATCAGAAAACCGGTATAACGCCAAACAAAAACAGACGACACTGGCCTAAAGTATCTGTGGACCATCGTGCAAGAGAGAGAAGTGGGGGGGGGGGGAGCTGTAGGAAATTCCCACTTCCTCGCGGAATTCCTACGGCCACGGGGCAAAGCAGACGTAATCCCAGCTCTCATTGTAACGAACGTTGATAACACGTTGTATCCTTTTCCAAAAAAAAAAAAAAGAAAAGTAGCAATTGCAATAAAGTGGCGATACAGAACGTGTTAACCTTTGCCGACGCGTTGGAGCGGGAAAACCGAGGAGAAAATCTCCGACCATTGGCTTTTCCACGTGGCTGTCTCACACGGGAAGCCTAAAATAGGAAATACAACTTTTTCTTGCAATAGCAAGCTACGTTCTCACTCAATCCAATCTGCCCCCTTCGTACACCGTCATTTATGCAGTGGCCAGAGTTCTGCAAGCAGCGGATGAGGTCAACAACCATGGAAAAGGTACGTTACGTTCGCTCCTCTGTTATTACTGATGGATTGACTTCATTTTAACTTCGCTTTCTACCAGTTTTGGCTACTCCCGAAGATGAGGATGAATGGTGATACTATGAGATGGATGAAGTGACAATCACAAATATCTATGGACTACACAACACGCAGGCCCGTAGTACAGCCCGTAGCCATAATTTTATTTCGTGGAAGGGGCTCATCCCTTATCAGCAGTCGCCATCTAAAGGCGAAAATCTGGGGGGTAGAAACCCTGAATTCCTCAGTATAATACAACTTATTATACAAGATGTCTAAACCTGCTAAATTAATTATCATTATACACTGCTTAAAGTAGATATTTCTAGGTTTTCGGTTAAGGGAGGGGTGAGGAGGGCCTTCAGCAAAATGCAGTCCAGGGTGTACTATGTGCAAGGCAGATTGACATTTGGATGTCTTCGCAAAGGTTCACCCCTTACACACCAACTAACTCACTAGCCTTCTTAAACCCTGCAGCAACACAGGCCTTCCATCTGTCCCTATCCTGAGCAAGATCTACATATATATACTCGTTTCCATCACTACCGATTTCCTTACACCCCTCTGTTATTATTGCTAGGCCAGAGATGGATAACTGTTAATTGTTCAGTGCTTGTTAAGTCTCCAGTGCAGCCTGTTGGGTAGACACTGGCGGCTCGTTACAAAAATCTTTTGTGGTTTTGCAAACATTATTATTGCAAAAGCTGTTCCTCGCCGACTGATCAACGCACGTCCCAAACCACGGAACATAAAGTCGTAACCAAACAACCCTGCAATATTCCTGCCCCGTGAACCGAACCTGCGACCTCTAAATTGCAAAGCGACAGCTTCTCGATGACGTGGTGGTAATAACGATGCAGCCTTGTGATCAAGGGATCCCAGGTTCGGTCCCGGGTGGAGGCAAGGTGGTGAGGCCTGTAGGCCTGACCCCGATCAACCCATCTGGGTGACAGCGTAACCACCGAGCTATGGGAGACACTCTTATATTTTCCGAATAAGAAACTTTGACCTCTCCAATTTGAACCTGCGTACTCTCATTTCAGGGAAATCCGTGGTGAGTCATCTGGATTTCGTACATTACATAACGTTCCGTAGCGCCTGCAACACAAGGTACAAATGGGGCACCGAGGCGTCTTTTGCACTCACTTAAGGCATTCACACCAAAGTAAGACCGTGTAACTTTCACAAGCAGACACCTTCTAGAATTGCGTAAGCGGCAGTCACTTCAGTAGCAATCTCTCTCCACCGCATCAACTGGATATCCCCATACTTTTGTCACAGTTTCGAAGTGTGCCATTTTGGAACGCTTTACCTTATTCCGCTGAAATGTAATTCACGGATGCTGGAGTCCTTTACCCGATTATGGAATTCCAGAGTCCTTTATCCAGGGTGCCAAATCATTGAAAACTGTGGGGGAGGCACATTTTAATCTCCACACACACACATGTATACATTGATTGATTGATTGATTTGCTGTGTTAAGTCCACTTTATGCACAGTAATGCTAATCGGGACTGGACCTACAGCTTAAAGTGGAATCCGAACCACTATGTGCCTCCTCCGGGTATCGAACCCGGGACCTCTTGATTACAAGGCAACGACGCTACTACCACTGCGCCATCGGGGAGGCCCACACATGTATACACTTTATATGATACGCATATTTATAATATTATTAAATATAAAATTAAAGTACTAAATATTTAAAAATACATTATTGTTAATACACACAAATAAATTAATTTGTTACTTTTACATAATCAGCGAACTAATTCCTTTGCTAACGGGTACAAGATTCAATAAATTACAAGATGGCAGGAATAGTTTTATTATGTATAATTTTTTGTTTTCTATTTACGTAAATCAAGTACATTTCATAGTTATATTTGTCTTGCATTCTTGTATTACTTTTATTGTGCGTATCTTGTTATTGGTGTAATCTGTTAATGGTTTCTTGAAAAAGAGAGAGAGAAAGCAACATACACTACTACACGTGTGCTTTCGATATTATCCTTTGTAATGTATATTCGAAGTCAACATTAATTGCTGATATTTTGTTGTTATAACAGACTTATTCAAAACTCAAAACAATAGAAAGTACTACTTCATGTTTTGTAAGGCAAGAACGTTTGTTTTTTTTTCCCCGAAATCGATATTTGAATCGCAGGATCCAATAATTAAAAGGAAAAATACTATGAAGCAAATGCAATGGATACGAACTGATCTTTGTGCAGTTCTTCCCAGCACTAACCTGGTTAAATTTATGCATTTGCTTACTTATAATTTTTTCTTTGCACAATTACTTTCATGTATTCTGTTCTGTGTAAGTTTATAATGCTGGAAATAGCAGGCACTCGGAGAAGTTCAATCTTGATGACGACACAAACACCCTGCCGTGGTTGTAAACATAAGGGCTGAAAAAAGGGTCTCTTATGACCAGACCTTCAAGAGCGGTGGAAGGACCTTGGATTCGCAGACCTGCTGCGATGAGTTGGCCCGCCTGACACCATTGCACCCAACAGGAAACGTAGCGGGACGGCTGGGCACGGGGGGTAGAACTGGGCTCTCCTTTCGATGCGATAAAATTAGCGAATCTCTTACGTGTTTCTAGCCGTTTCATGATGTCACGCGACTAATCTCGCGCAAATATGCGAATATTCTGACTTATTTATTCACGTTTTCTCTAAAATATTTAAAATGCAATGTTTTTAATCTTTTTCCTTTGTCATCGCCGCATCTCCCGATGACCGGACGCCTCGCCCGGTACCAGTTAGTTCACGGGTGTCTGACCTTTGATTGATTGATTGAGTTGGTGTTTTAAGTCCACTTTATACACAGTAAGGTTAATCGGGACTGGACCTACAGTTTAAAGTGGGATCCGAACCACCTTGTGCCTCCACCGCCCGTGATTACAAGGCGACGACGCTAGTGTGACCTTTGAGCTATCTCTTAGAGGGTCTGGTGCGGGGCACATCCAGCTGCTAAAGTCACTAAAACTAATTGCTAAGATTAAGAGCTCTAAACCTGGAGCTCCTAACTTACAATTCCGCGTAGTTCTAATAATACATACGTGTTTAGGGACATATTTCACTTCATCCAGGAACTGTCTCCTTTATCACGGCACTCGACGCCTATTCACGCAGTCCAGTCGGACCAAGCGACGCCAAGCAACAAACGAACCCACCATTCAAGTCCCCGACCCAAGAACAATCCAAAGACAAAGATGGATTTGAGGATCATATGTTGAATGCACTCGCACGACACACCTTCCGACACCTACGCACGTGCTCGACATGAGAGCATTATTCACCAGGAACTCCAGGACTTTGAAACCTAGTGGACCACCTTGACCTGTCTGCTCTTTCATTGCACGAGTGTGTTTAGCAAATATTTTCCCTGTTCTGTGATGGCAGGCACTATATTTTCGCAGTCGCCTCGGTGGCGGAACCAGCACCTTCTTGTATATGGAAGCACGGTCGTTTCCTACAACGAGAGCCGACCTGCATGGCGGAGTGGTTAGCACAACGCCCTACGACGCCAGCGGTCCCGGGTTCGAATTTCGGCCTGAGCATGAGTGTTCTTCATGAGTGTCCATTCATCATAGAAATCACCAGACCTCGGATATTTAGGTTCTAAAAAGTGTGCTTTTAGGTTCGTAAACAAGGCTCTAAAAGGCCTACTTAAGTTAGGCTCGAAAAATCCTGAAGTAGGTTAAAAAAACCTAAAATAGTTCAAAATTCTTCAAAATGCTGATTAGGTATAGTCACCGGCCATTGAAAATGGGACACCTATATGCTGAAATACGCACTATCTTGCATAACGTTGTGTGTGTTGGCTAACCGTGCGGCAATGGCAGAACTTACCATTGGAAATTTGCTACTAAAATCCACTCTTCGAAGTATAGTTAGGCAACAATCTTTTTTCATGTTATCCACAGTCAAACTCCGCAATTTTGTCTGTGAAGATCATATTGTGTGGTGAAAATAGTCTTCAACAAAAACATAATCAGTGGTGCAAACTTCAATATGAGGAATGCTGAAATGTTAGTTTGCAAGCCGTGAATGCCAAAAAGCATCGAAGTGAAGAGAAAGTGAACAAGCCCACACAGATCAGACCACTTTGGATTGTACAGGTAACAGTGACACCAGACATTTTGCTTACTTTAGAGCTTTGAAAAATCAACATGAACTTGGAGGAAGGAAAATCGACAGAGAGTACGTTTCAAATACGTTCGTTATTGAATTTTTTCTTGACCAAACAAAGCAAATGCCTCTATGACAATAAAAATCCTGTAAAACCTTTAAAAATATATAAAAACCTTAAAAAAGCTTGATTTACGCGCATAAACCTAAAATAGGTTCTAACAAGCAAAATAGTTTTTTTAGGCACTATAAAACTTCATCAGTTGCGTTTTTTTTAACAAAACGCTGGCATAACTTTTGTCTTACATACCTGTAAAGGAAAAAAATAGGTTACAAACCTAAAATCCGAGGTCTACAAATTTTTCGTCAGTTTTGTTGTTACGCAAGAATGTTAAACTATTGATAATATCTAGACAACAACGAAAGCAAACCACACGAAGATTCACGTGAATAGTTCAGAAGGAATTCTAGGCATAATTAATCTTTAAGATTTTGGAAAACCATAGCGGTTTCCCGAAAGGAAACGAAAATCCGAAGACAGCTACGCTGGCATCGGCCAAAGCTCCAAGCGAGCCTTACGCCCGCTATCCTCGACTACGTTCACTTGGCCAGCGAAGCTTTGGTCGTCGAGCAAAGTATTGGTCATGTGCTACTTGCTCGGTGCGACGTTAGACCGACGCGGTCCCGTTTTTTGAAAATTTGAACGGTAATTAGTAAGGACACGATTTTAAGGTGCAAAATTATGGTCGGGGAAAGGGGGGAAAAAAGGATCTAAAAATGTTTTCAAAAAGATGCAAAAAAGGGGCTGATAAAATGCATTTTTTCAATGCTCTCTTTTTCTGTGCCTTCCGTATATAATGCACGCGGACCGCAGAGAGAACTGTGATTCTGCGCAATAGGTTTTGTTGAAGTTTGTGTTTTCTCTCGCGGGTTTTGCTACATTATCTTGGGAACTGTTGGGGCTACAATGATTATATTATAGCATTTAGTAGCTCTCGTTCCGCTCTACAAAATGAGACTATAGGGTTTTATGTAGCTGGTCAAGAAGAGTGAAATTCATTTTATTTCTGTCCATTTTATTTAACAAAACATGAAAGAAAAGGAAGACAAAAAGGTGATGAAGCATCCAAGAGCGGGATAGAAAGGGGATAAACGTGCTAATATCACGAAAAGGTGCAACAAAGTGTGTTTATTGATTCCATGTCCTAAAATACATATCTCAAACGATCGGTATGAAAACAGGTATATTTTTGGAAAGGTGCTGCACCTTAAAATCCGTTCCCTAGTAATTAGTAGTCGTAATTGCACTTATTGTGTATAATTGTGATCAGGAAAATGTCCACTATTAAAACATTACATTACATTACATTCCAGCTCTCGGATGTCATAACAAACCGACCGATGAGCTATTTCATGTTCCCGTTCTCCGGTTTTTCCAAACTTTTTTCACGTCATCTTTGGACATATCTGCACCCGTGGGGTAGTGTTTGAACCACAAGAGATGTATCTATTAAAATAAATTACTACTAAGTTGATATAATGTGTAATTTTCAGTTGTTCAAAAACGGTCTAACTATAATTTTAACGCAACTTTCGCGCATGGAAGTCGGGAGTGGATAAAACCCGTCGAAATTCCGACCCTTTTTTTCTTTTTCGGAAACTGTCAAAGGTCGTATAATCGGCACAAACACAGCAGATTTTCATAACGTTTCCAGAAAAAGTAAATTCCTTCACTTTTTCAGGATTTCGAGGTTCCTGAGGAACATCCAGCGAAGTAATTATATACCCATATATAATTACTCGTATATACACCCCAGTGGTTGGGGGGGTGACCCTATACACCGCCTTCGTTGTGTCTATGACCCTGGAAATGCTACCGATCCTGATGTAGTACGATAACTATAATTTCAACCTAACATTACAAGTCTCCTCCCCCTGGGATTTCGAGACTGAGATAGCAGAATTCATGAACGTCCATCAAAAGAGCGTGACTCGGCTAAAGACCAACAACAGGCATTCTGTTGCGCTCCACAACCTTAATCTCTCCACACACTGCCTGTCCACCGTGTGCTCACTCAAGGTTTCGCTCGGACCCAACAATGCCTCAAGGACAGGAACAAGTTTCGCCTCTTGTAACAACAGCTCTCGCTCCGTGCGTATTGGGAAAAAATGGGCGATAAAAAAAGAGATTCAAAGGCTTTGTCCGCTTACCCGTGCCCTATCCAGATGGCCATTCTCCCAGCATCCTTTGCGACAGGAACCGGATACGATTGCTTTGTACTCTGCGGTGACCTTTGCACATTTCATGCTAACTATGCGAAAACATAGGCCATATATTGATAAATAAAGGCTACATCAGTGCGGCGTTTGGGTGTAAAAACTGAAGTGGCAAGGAAAGTTTACTTTCTCTTGGCAGACAAGGCTTAGCATAGGCCATAGTGGGAACTAACCGCGTTGAATCCCTTATACCCGGGCCACGCTCAGTGGAGCAACCATAAGGGGGGGGGACTTGCGACTGAAATGAGTTCTATGGGGGGCAAACATTGACGGCCAAGTGCACGACCGCCCACAACTTCAAATTTTATTCAAATAAAAATACTTTTCGTAAAATTTTCTTGCTCACTTCGCTCGCAGTGTCTCTTTTATTTAGTCTTATTAAGTTCAGAATCGTAGCTAGGGGCGGCGGGAGTCGGCCCTGGTCGCCAAACGATCTAAATGAAAATAAGTTGTAAGATTGATTTTTTGTTTTAAGTCCACTATACGCACTGAAAGGCTAATCGGGACTGGACCTACAGTTTGAAGTGGGATCCGAACACTGTGCCATGTGCCTCCACCGGGTATCGAACCCGGGAACCCTTCATTACAAGGCGACGATCTTACCACTACACCATCGGCGAGGCACAAAAGTTGTAAAAGAGTGAACCCATTGGCGTCTCGTGAAATTATTTGCGCCCTATTAAATCAATATTGATTACAGCCTGCAAAAAAATTGGATCCAAAAATTTTCTTCATTCTTCTCTGTAATGCATTCGTGAAACATATATCGTGCATGAAAGTTATACATGTTAATGTAAAAAAATAATTATATTTGGAATGCATTTATCAAGGATTTTCTGTCTTTCAAAAATAGTTTGTGTGCTTGTTTTCCATTATTGAACGTGTTGAAAAAATAGTTCAAATTGTTTGTTCGAACACAAATGCTTTAGCACCAACTTCTACCCCCTTTTTGCATAATTTACGAGGGTAATAACTAGAGCCCGGAAGTTCAGGCATTTATTTTCGTTAAAATAGGCAGGCAAAAAAGGCATTTATAATGTGGAAAATAGGCACTAAAATGAAAAAAAGGCAAAATAAACCGAAAAAAAGGCACATTTGGAAGTCGCTTACTTTTATCTATAATTTCTAGCAACATGTTAAAATCTACATTGGGAAGAACATTTCAATTTTCTCCGTCTTGATTGCACATAACTACAAGGTGTTTTTTTAAGTTCTCAACATTCATTGATAGTCGTCTGTCAGAGAGAATATTTCTCATAATAGAAAATGATCTTTCTACTTCGACAGAAGTTATTGGAGCATACATAAAACAAGCTAATGTAGCTGGACTCATTTTGGTAACAGAGTTTTCACCTTTTAGAATATCACAAATTGTTTTCAATTGTTTCAAGTCCTCATTTGCACTCACTACCCGTTTGCACTTTTCCGCAACAGCTGACCCCTTTTCTCCTGGCACTTCCATCATCTGCTGCATAGATTCCTCGAAGATTTTCATGGATGCTATAATTGTAATTGTCTCTGGCAATGCACCATAATGTGAAAGTAAACTTGAATAGCACAGGAGTTTTTACACTTCACGAATTGAAGCCGCTTCATTTTCTGGAAGAGCATCGATCACCTCACTGATTTTTTGAAGGTTGTTAGCATAATATATAGCTGCTGATATCCAGGTTCCCTATCTCGTCAAGACTGGTTGCTGAGGTAAACTAAGCTCAATCGCAACTTCCTGAAATGTTCGGGTTCGAGAGGGAGATTTCAGAAATATCTTCTTTGTGTTCGAAATCAACCTGTCCACTTCAGCAGTCAATCATGCACAAGGAAATGTTAACCGAAAGGCAATATCCGAACTCATCATGAAATACTTTTTTCTCACACTTTTCTCCTTCAGCAATGTTGAAACATGCGTGAGTTCAATATTACTTAAATAAGGCGAAAATTATTCACATAATAAACGGAAGAGAAATAAATGCCAACATATTTTTTTAAAAAATGGTCAAATTTCATTGAAAAAGGCAAAAAAAAGGCATTATAATTAAAAATAGGCAGTGGGATCCCAAATAGGCAAAATGAAAAGGCTTCTAAAACATTCGAAACAACATAAAAAACTTATATCCGGAAAAAAATTATCAATATATGCAGTAGATAAAAAAAGGCATTTTGCCAAACTTCCGGGCTCTAGTAATAACGTATTTGATACTACTACTACTACTAGTAATAATAATAATGTTGGTCCAGGGTTCGAATCCCGGCTTGGGCATGGATGTTTGTGAGTGTCCATTCATCAATTTCATCATATGACCACTCATCCCCATCTTCGCAAATTAGCCAAAAGTGGCAAAAGAAGCCAAGTAAAATAAAGCAAATCAATAATAATAATGTTATAATAATATTATTATTAAAATTTATATTATCATTATTACTACTACTATTATTATTAGTGGTACCTTTATCCTGGTACTCCCCCCAGACATAAATTCGTGGTTGCGCTAGATTGATAGGAAGACTTCATCAACCACTCACCTTATAGTTACAGTTTTAACATGGAAGTCAACAAATTTAGCAAATTTTACAATTATAATACAAAAATATCCATGAGAACAAATTGTCGTCCCATTATGAAATTTTTGCATACAAATAGTAAATTGATGTCTTTAAAACATATTTTTTTTATCATAAAAAGAGTATTTTTCAGGTTAAAAAATCGAGTTTTTGAAAAATTACGAAGTTCGAAAACCGCAGTCATATTGCATTTCAAATTAAATCTGATTAAAATCAGAAGAGAGTGACACCAATTTGAGCTCTCTAGGTCAAATAGTTTTTGATTTACAGCTGTCTAAAGATTTCAAAATGTTGAATTTTTTATAGTCCATAGCTCAAAAACTCCCAAATTTTGTATTTTTGTCCTCTTGATAGGTGCAATGAACAAGCAAAAAAATCTTAAAAATCGGAATCCTAAAGGTTCAAAGATGTTTTTTTATGGGTTGATTTGATATGGAATGACTCAGAGGAGGGATTCTTATGTTGCCGCTTGTTGCCCAAACAGCAGAGCGGGCAGCAGTAAGCCCAATTGGCTGTTTGATGGCAAGTCTCTTCGTAGGTAAACGCGGCAACAGGGGGTCACTGCCATAAAGACGGATCCCGAGCCGGGAGTTAGCTTGGCTCGACTATAATGGCCGCCACTAGACTACACAATAGTTATACTAATGGCCCATATCAATGTGCGAATTGAAAATTTAACTTTGGGGAAGGGGTGTTATGCATTGCCAGATTCAGGTTTGTTTGATTTTTCAAATTCACTTTACGCAGAAAGTGGTTAATCGGGACTGAACACAGAGTTTAAAGTGGGATCCGAACCACGTTAATGCACAATATTTACCAAATCGAGAGGTTTGAACCGTCAACCCCTTCGCATAGGGCAATGCTTGTTCATTTTCAGTGGCATAATCAGGATTTTCGTATGACTGTCAGTGGGGTTTTCTTATCTTTTCTTTAAGGCGGGGCCAAAGAGTGTTACAACCCCCGTCTCGGTCACACCCGAATGCACTATTTTGTCTCGCTAAAACCCAAATATTTTTGATTTTTATAATTTGGGCACATTAGCACACAGGCTATTTTTGCCCACCACACAATACGGAGATAACCTGTTTAACTAAAACAAAATTGAGAACAGGGCCCTAACAAAAGAGAAAAAAAATGTGTCTGATAAAAACTTCCCAACTCCATTTTTGAAACCAATTCATTACGAAACAAGAACTGACACTATAATGTTTTCGAGGATGTAATCTCCTATTAAAAGCTGAGGATGTATGCAGGGGCACTCGGCACACTCAAGGACAAACATGGGACAACACGACCAGGCACGTATCTAGAAATATGTTTCGGACGGGGGTCCGAACCAAGTGTCTCAAAATAATAATAAATATAATAATAATGATGTTTAAACTATTATAATTATATTAAATTAATTAAAATATTCAATTATTTAATATATTTTTAGTACATGAATAGGTAAAAGAACGGTATTGAATAGTGCTATAATAGCATGTATTCTTACGTGTAGTTAAGGTCGGAAAATATGTAAAGAAAACAAAAAAACAACTGCCCTGGCACGGGAACTAATGTCAAATAGATAAAGAATTGAATATAAAAAAGGATGTTCGATACAGTTGACAAAAAGTAAAGTTCCTGGTGATAGGGGAGACCGGGGTAATTAGAACAGGAAACAGCCTGTAGAAGTTCCACTGTAAATTACTCAGAAAGTTACTGATGGATTTTTTTAAAATAAATCTACCATTTAAAAGGACATCTTTTGCATATTTTTGAAAAAAATAATGACCATACCTGCTTTGCAAATACTTGTCCAAAAAAAAAAAAAAAAAGACACCATAAAATTGTTCCAATTACCCCATTTGGGGTTAATGGAACATAAGTTAGAAATTTCAACTGAATAGCTTTAGATTGCTGTTGGGATAATAATAACATCATATATAAATGTCCCATTTACCCTGCAAATTTGAACACAATACCTCTACTTCTGGAGTTATAAATGCTTGTTTAAATAAAATCCCAAGTTAACGTCTTTTTTCATAAAGTTCAATTTCACAGCTGTGAAGCAAACATGTGTGAATGAAAATCAGTGTTCTATGATTTATTTGAAAGGTTACAGGCCATTCTACAATGTAGTAAAGAAAAAAAACTTCTAATAGTTACATGTACAATCTAGTATACCCAAGCGAAATCAAGCAAATTACGCAATGTTCTAATAACCCCTTTGCAGAAATTTTTGGGGTAATAAGAACTTTGCTTATAAAAACCAGGCAGATTGCCCATAGACAACCAAACTCACATGAAAAGATGTGTGCCCTTATGT
Source organism: Lepisma saccharinum (assembly GCF_977018435.1). Taxonomy (NCBI): domain Eukaryota; kingdom Metazoa; phylum Arthropoda; class Insecta; order Zygentoma; family Lepismatidae; genus Lepisma; species Lepisma saccharinum. The sequence continues at coordinate 74,972,214 of NC_139241.1, forward strand.
TTTATTATAGGGGTGAAGAAAATTTTGCAAGGGTTCTTTCATTCACATCCAGTATATGCAGAAACAGAGAAACACCAAGCATTCGTCACATCATTTTTTGCAGGTGTATAATAAAAGTCAAATAAAACTTACTTTTGTGTAGTTATTCCAATAACAAATTTTCTGCATGTAGGTTTAGTGTAGGTACATAGGTATGAAATGTTATTACACCAGTCTTTTCGTTTTAAATTATTCTACATTAATATGTTCCAATAACCCCATGTTCTAATTACCCCGGTCTCCCCTATTTTAAGTATGTTAAAATATTATAAGTAGTAATAAATCTTGCATAAATCTTCTACTGTCATTGAAAGTCGTATGATCACAATATAATCCTTGCCTTCCAATAAGTTTGGAGGAAATAAATAACTCTCGATCAAACAACAAGTATATTTTCATTATTAAATTTTAGTTATATTATTATTCCATTATTTTCATTATTTTATTTTTGTACTTACATGTTAGTGAATGTTTCTGGGGGGTCCGGACGCCCTGGACCCTCCTAAATACGTCCTTGAACACCCTCCCCCCACCAGAGGATTTATCCTGGTCGCGTTCTGAACAGGTCCCCATACACCCCAATAAACTCAAAGATATGTTGACTTTATTTCCACTACTGAGATGGTTACGGACTTTCGACTCACCCTGTTCCCCCCCCCCAGGGGGTTAGAGTGTCGCAATCAATCTCCCCGTTGGTTCGAGACCGTACAGTGGGATCCATGAGTATTGCCCTGCAAATTGTCCATGACTATTTTCATTAATTTTTCACTTACATCCTATGTGTTTTTAAGCGATGGATTTTTATGTATGCTGGTGAAGAAGTTCTCAACAACTTGTTTTGAGTTTTCTTTTAATTTTTGAAGCTGTTATTGGGTCAAATAAAGTGCACGAACATGGTAATGGACAATTTGCAAGGTAATACTCATGGATCCCACTGTACTTCCGATATCTTTGCTGGGTGAGGCACGGAAGGGAAAACGCACGATTTGTTTTGAAGCAAGCACGTGTTGCAGGTGCTAAGGCAACAAGGTCATGTTCATTGGCCGAGAGGTTTCCTCTGACGTATGCGAGCTACCTCCCCTCTCGCGTGAATAAACTCGTCTAGCCTACAGCTATCGCGCAATGTAGCCAACCTCATCCAAATAACACTACGCTGCATGCGTAAAGCCGCTCATGCAGTGCGTGCATTTGAAAATTTTTCCACTTTTGCTGGCCGTGACAATCATCCTCTTCATTTTCTTCTTTGATGTCGCTTGCTAAGTCCCATGGGAGTAGCCGAGCAGTGGCGTGCCCAAGGGAAGGGGGAGGGTTGGTGCCGGATTTACCCTCCCTCTTTGGCAAAATGAGGACTAACTACTAAAATATATATATGTTTGATTAGTTTGGTTTATATTACTTCGCATGTCTGCCTTTTTGGCTAATCGCAGAGATGAGGATTAGTGATGATGGGATGAAATTGATGAAAGGACATTCACCAACACTCATGCCTAGGCCGGGATTCGAACCCTTGACACTTCACGTCGCGCACGTCAAGTGCTGTACTCTATCTCTCCACCGACAGCCCCAGGTTCATTGATTCTATTTTACTTCGCTTTTATGCCACTTGTGGCTAATCACGAAGATGAGGATAATTAATGAGATTATGAAATTGATGAAGGACACTCACAAAGAGTGCCCAGGCCAGGATTCGAACCCGGGACCCCTGGTTCGTAGTGCGCTGTGCTCACCACCCCGCTATGGAGACCGGCGTCCAAGTTTCAACCAACCCTGGCGTGTGTGTGTTCATTAGCATGGGCGTAACTTGGAGGGGGTGGTGCACAGTCTAAAAGTTATTCACGATTTTTTGCTAAATAACTCTTACATTTGCCAAATCACAAATATTACTCCTTCTTACTTTTCTCTTCTCGTCCCAGGAACAGGCCCGTAGCCAGGCAGGGGTCCTGACCCCCCCCCCCCCATCTAGATCTAGAACTGCCATCAGCCCTCCTTAACATTAGGTAAAACTATTTCATATGATTTGTTTCCAGTGAAGAGTGAAAATGGGATAAATCCACATAACATGAACAGCAGCTATTACTATTACATTCGCTCATCTTGTTTATGAGCTGAAGTCTAAGTATGCTTAGCTATAACTGCAAGTATTTAGAAGATTATCTAGACTTAGTAAGTTCCTTCACAGGGGAGCTTCTTTATCCGTACCTTCACTGTCCCTGTTGCGGCTTCCCGTTTAGACAGAAATCTTTGACTGTCATCATGCAAATTCCCTTCGCATCTGCACCAAAGGTCAACAAACAGCTCCCTAGTTTTGAGAACGAAGGGGAGTTGCTTCGGCCGGGGTGGAATGTACTGTAGGTACTGTGATTGAATACTGTGCATTTCTTTTTGTGTGTTATAAATGTCTGTCATCTAAAGTAGTATGGAGTGTGTAAGGAATGATTTCAGCATCAGGTAATTAACACTTCAAGAAATGTTATAAAAGATGTAGTATTTGTATGATATTTATAAATTTAATATAACATAATGACCCCCTCGCAATACACACAATTTACCTTCATTTAATACTGTTAATTTTTTTAAAAAATATACTTGGATTTTAAAGCCTCCCATGATAATCCGTGAGGACCTCCTGGAGATCAATTCTAGCTACGGGCCTGCCTAGGGAGTTAACTTGTAAATTTTAATAAATCACTTTGACCCCGCCAAGTTACCTCTTTCTTTGTGAATGTTTCTTCATTGATCAGCCTCATCGTTGCATTAGCTTAAAGAGTCAAGTAACAACTAATACACATTGCACCAGATTTGTAGTAAGAAAACGGCACAACACAAAAGGAGAAGGAGAAAGCATGGAACCTTCTTCTAAGGGACTTCATTTGCCTTACGAAATGCATTCGATTTTGAGAGAACAGCGTACGCTGAACCTCGCCCGCTCAATAAAGATATATTATTATTATTATTATTTATTACTGTACTGTGGTAAGTATTTGAATTTTTCATTTCTTAATTCTTATATATTTATATTGTTGTGTCGTTTAAATAGCCAGTAACATGTATTTTCGTAAATTTATACAATCATATTTCCAACACCATGTAGCAATATCGTAATATTGCTCTGTTCTAATTTACCTTGCACTTGCAAGTAAAATATGACATTTATATATGTTTTGTGTTCTCGGATAGAAAGTAGAGTATTTAGAAACATTACGACATTGCACCACAGAACCACAAATTATTATTATTATTTTGCCAGTTTTTAGTTTACACAGTTCTCGACTTATCAGCATTGTACAGTGTCTCTCAAAAGTTTTAGGACAACGACATTTTAAACTAGGCAACCCAATTTACACAAGGCGTTGGTGGGTTGCGTGTAGAGTTAGGCTCAATTTCAGGGTTGCCACATGCACAATAGATATTTATAAAATACGCGAAAAAATAAAAGCAAGTATTATTGTATAAAATTATTAAAAATATCATTATTATATCGCAATTGACAAAATTTATTCTCAAAGAAAAAAAATAGGTTTTCTGGTATTTCATCGCTGATGAGTCTACAGAAAGGAAAAGAGGTGAGAGAAAACGAGAGGTGACAAAGGAGAGCAGAAAGAGAAAGCGAAAAGAGAAGAGGAAAAGTAGAGGAGAGAAGAAAGAGAGGAAAGAAGAAAGAGAGGAGAGAAGAGGAGATTGGAAGAAGATTCTAGGAGAGACGAGGAAAATGGAGCAAAGAAGAGAAAAGAGGAGGAAAACGAGATGAGAGAAGAGGAGACGAGAAGAGGGGAGTGGAGAGTAGAGTAATGGAGAGAAAAAGAGAAGAATGAAAAGAAGAGGAGAAGAGTGAAGTGGAGTCGGAAATCTAAGACAGGAAAGGAGATACATGGAGTGGGGATGAGTGGGATGGAGATAAGATACAAGAAAAGTAGGGAAGACGATATGAGATAAAAGCAGAGCAGAAGGAGGGGAGAGAAGAAGGAGAAGAGAAGAACAGAAGGGACTGAAGAGAAGAGGTAGTTTCAGAAAATATCGTCTCAGCGTCAAGAATTGATGCATTGGTTAAATTATCGACATGAAACATTCAATAACATTTTGAAATGTATTCGAGAATGTATTAGATCGGTTCGAAATGCCTTTTGGGTTCTTTCAGAGCAAGATAAAATCTTCCATGTAAGATCTTTGATTTTACCTGCGATTATACCACTAAAAACATGAATGTAATTTTAACATTTATAAGAATTCTCCAATTTTTGTCCACTTCTCCGTTGAAATGGAGATTTTGTAATTTAATATTTCCCCTTCCCCCATCGTTAATTCCAAACTGAATCATTCCGTTTCACAAGGACAATGAACACAATGGGATAGGTGTAAAACTTACGAAAATTTTCTGCCACTGGAAGGGTTTGAACCTACGACCATTAGATTGACAGTACTGAACGGTAAACACTACCCCACAAGCCTTCGCTCCTGAAAGTAAGTAGAAGGAGCTGACCAATGTGAAATGTAGATGCAACTCTCCTCCTACATGTAATGTGTAAACAATACTTGTTTGTAACAAAGAAAACGAAGGTAGTACGACTCGGCGAAAACATTTAATGGAGAATTGCACATGATGAGAACTTTTCATTCGATATTTGCGGAGGTATCCTTCCATTGAACTCGAGTGGGAAAAGGGGTAAAATTAGTATGTAATGAATTGCCACAAATATAAATAGTTATTTCATTAATATTTGTCAATGTCTTTGAAGCAGTACACAATTATCGTTAGAGTATCATAATTCACGATCTTATACATGAAAATATCCCTTTGGAACGTGTGTCAATTCATTTATTTGTTTATTTTTTTATAAATTCCATATGCAGAACAATGTAGCCACTATACACTGCTATTACAAATAATGTTACCATGCTTTTGTTTATAATAAAAGGAGAATAAAAAAGAAAACCTTCTAAGGAGGATCGAACCTGGGATCTCTAGCAGTCCAACCGAGAACTCTACCCACTACACCACGCCCTAACGTTCGATTGAAACAACAATTTTTAAATATTCTGTCCCTCCAATATTGTAAATGTCGTTGGGTATACATGTAGTTGAACTTTTACTTTAATTTTGGATTGCTTTCTTGTAGTATAGCAGATATCTTCGAGAAATTATTTTCGAAGTGATGAAGAAAAACGAGAATTTTGGTACGTAGTTGTGAAAATGCGAGTTATTTCTTCAAATTTGTTATTGTGATTAGACATTATTAATGGAAAATATCTAGAGGCTTGAACATTGCAGGACGATATTCTTTTCCTGAGATACTACAACAGACGAAATGCTTGTTTACTGACGCAAGTCTCGTATTCAGAACAGTCTTACGAAATGTATTTGATCTTTGCGTAAGGTAACACGAAATAATTACACCGTTTGCGAACTACCAAATCTGCGCAACGTTAGACGTAAACAGGCGGAAAATTTTATTCATAAAATCACTTCACATTTGACAGTATTCATCAAGAGAGACTCGTGGGACACTGTGTTAAGGTGCTGGAGGAAATCCTTCTTATTTTTCTTCCTGGAAGAACAACAATTTTTAAAGTAGAGCAATAGTCGTTCCGCCCTTTCTTATTTCTTTTAAATTCTTCCACATTCCTTTAATTGGGTTAAAAATAAATAAAAATATTGCTTGCATTTCTGTCATTGGCGTAGGCCAGGCCCGTACGCAGGATTTCTTTGAGGAAGGGGCCAGACCCAAATTTATATATATATATATAAGAGAGAGAGAGAGAGATAGATATTACAAAAAAAAGTTCAAATAGTGCAAGCGCCATTGAAAAGTCATGATAATTCTATGTTTAGAAAATAATATATTTATAAATTAAATGTTGCGTACTAGGAATTATTATTACAATAAAGAACATGTCTAATTGTGAGTTAAGAAAAAACAATAATAAAGAGACATCTCGCATCACGATTGCAGTTGGAAAAAGTCGGGACAGGGATTCAAAGTAACACACTGTCCTGACTAAATCGGTAAATCGGACGTTTCCTAGCCTTGCATTAAAAAACTAAAACCATCCAATATTGCACCCTGAATACTTTTGCGCAAGAAACAGATTCATTTATGTAAGAACAAAATTGAAATTTTTACACATTTCTAAAATCGACGATGTTATTTTCGTAGTTACTGATAGGTTCACATTTAATTATTTCAGGGTTCGAGGGGGCATTGGTCGAATTTCCTTTCTTGCTCTTTTGAGAGAATATATACTTCTACAATAGCAATCGGGTTCGGAAACTGTGAAAAAAAATGACTTGATTTTCAAAGGCAGACAAGCTTGGTATCGTAGCTTGCTCGCGTTCAAAGTGACTCACTCACGCTATTCAAGGCCGCTTCTTAACGCAAACCACTGTCGATGCAGTGTCTGCACCCAGCAAGTTACAAGTGACCAGAGTCGAATTTTAAAGAGAATCTGAAGAATGATAGGTTTCAACTTGGGCACTAGCTCAACATGAAATAGTTTAAGTGATAATGTCTGACAAACAAGAAACCTTATTGAATAAGTATCGGGATAGTAATATGAGTATCCGCTCCTTTTTAACAATGTAAGCTCGAAGACAATCTGTATTACATTTGTTTATATTGGCAACTTAGTCAACCGGAGGTTATTATAAGGAACTATTTCGTAGATGTTCATGTAACCGTTATAAAAATACAAATAAAATATATTCACAAGCTTAGATATACTAACAACGAAGAAATAAATTCAGAGTTAAATTTCAAATGCAAGTGTATAGAGTAATTCTAGAAGTACAGAGCTATATCAGAGTGTTAAACATCTTTTTGCAGGATAACGTTTACAATATTGACACGACAGAATAATTACGAACTGTTGCTCCAAAGGAAACAAAGGGCGTAGTGTATTGGTTAGAGTTCTTGAAAGCATTGATTGCGGTCCCAGGTTCGATCCTCCATACTAGGTATTCTTTTCTTTCTTTTTTTTAAATCCCCTTCTATCAAACAAGAGCATGGTAACATTATTTGTAATAGTAGTGTATAGTGGCTACATTGTTCTGCATATGGAATTTATAAAAAAAATAAACAAATAAATGAATTGACACACGTTGAAAGGGAAATTTTCATGTATAAGATCGTCAATTATGATACTCTAACGATAATTGTGTACTGCTTCAAAGACATTGACAAATATTAATGAAATAACTATTTATATTTGTGGCAATTCATTACATACTAATTTTACCCCTTTTCCCACTCGAGTTCAATGGAAGGATACCTCCGCAAATATCGAATGAAAAGTTCTCATCATGTGCAATTCTCCATTAAATGTTTTCGCCGAGTCGTACTACCTTCGTTTTCTTTGTTACAAACAAGTATTGTTTACACATTACATGTAGGAGGAGAGTTGCATCTACATTTCACATTGGTCAGCTCCTTCTACTTACTTTCAGGAGCGAAGGCTTGTGGGGTAGCGTTTACCGTTCAGGACTGTCAATCTAATGGTCGTAGGTTCAAACCCTTCCAGTGGCAGAAAATTTTCGTAAGTTTTACACCTATCCCATTGTGTTCATTGTCCTTGTGAAACGGAATGATTCAGTTTGGAATTAACGATGGGGGAAGGGGAAATATTAAATTACAAAATCTCCATTTCAACGGAGAAGTGGACAAAAATTGGAGAATTCTTATAAATGTTAAAATTACATTCATGTTTTTAGTGGTATAATCGCAGGTAAAATCAAAGATCTTACATGGAAGATTTTATCTTGCTCTGAAAGAACCCAAAAGGCATTTCGAACCGATCTAATACATTCTCGAATACATTTCAAAATGTTATTGAATGTTTCATGTCGATAATTTAACCAATGCATCAATTCTTGACGCTGAGACGATATTTTCTGAAACTACCTCTTCTCTTCAGTCCCTTCTGTTCTTCTCTTCTCCTTCTTCTCTCCCCTCCTTCTGCTCTGCTTTTATCTCATATCGTCTTCCCTACTTTTCTTGTATCTTATCTCCATCCCACTCATCCCCACTCCATGTATCTCCTTTCCTGTCTTAGATTTCCGACTCCACTTCACTCTTTTCCTCTTCTTTTCATTCTTCTCTTTTTCTCTCCATTACTCTACTCTCCACTCCCCTCTTCTCGTCTCCTCTTCTCTCATCTCGTTTCCTCCTCTTTTCTCTTCTTTGCTCCATTTTCCTCATCTCTCCTAGAATCTTCTTCCAATCTCCTCTTCTCTCCTCTCTTTCTTCTCTCCTCTCTTTCTTCTCTCCTCTACTTTTCCTCTTCTCTTTTCGCTTTCTCTTTCTGCTCTCCTTTGTCACCTCTCGTTTTCTCTCACCTCTTTTCCTTTCTGTAGACTCATCAGCGATGAAATACCAGAAAACCTATTTTTTTTCTTTGAGAATAAATTTTGTCAATTGCGATATAATAATGATATTTTTAATAATTTTATACAATAATACTTGCTTTTATTTTTTCGCGTATTTTATAAATATCTATTGTGCATGTGGCAACCCTGAAATTGAGCCTAACTCTACACGCAACCCACCAACGCCTTGTGTAAATTGGGTTGCCTAGTTTAAAATGTCGTTGTCCTAAAACTTTTGAGAGACACTGTACATCCAACATCTCTAGCGTTTGCAAGCTCTCGATATCACTTTCCGCTCTTTTCATATTCAAAAACAACTGCCTGCAGTCGAAGCGTCAGTATCGTGAACCAGGATCACACACCAAAACGGTCGCGAATGGCCGATCAGAAGATAAACTCGTTTTGATGTTCCTAGATCGCGATCAAGTGTTGAAACCGTCTTCGTTTCGTGCAATGGAATTTTCCAGTGATCCTTTCCCGATCCGAGTTTAAAATTTGATCTTCGTTCGTGCACACGGCCATCAGACCCTCTGATTGGGGGGGGGGGGGCAAAAGTCTTGATGGAAGTTCAGTCGGAGAAAGAAAAAACTCATTCTATATCAGTGTCTTATTGTATTGATGCGTACTAAACAGGGGCGTATGTAGTGTGTGTCCGAAGCCACCGAAAATCACTCTTTTAGAAGAGTTCCAGCGTCCGTGGCACAAAAGTTCTCTGTTCCCCTCCCCCTTCATTTTCCTTCTCTGTGGTTCAGACGAATTTACATGTAAACATGATTTCGTGAAGCAGATTCAAAACAACTACACATAATTTATTCATTTCCAATGTGTGACCAATTTATCCTGCGCCCACATAGGTGTAACACAACTAAGCCTACGAACATGGACGTCCGCAGGATTATTTCCAGGGAGGGGCAAGAAATGTATTTTCTTTCCAGGGAGGGACAAACAAGGCACATTTTCCACAATAATAGTGTTGTTCCCTCAAAAAACATTGCTTAAATTTGAATTTATCATATTCATGCAATAATTAACACATATTATTGTGGCTGAAATGAAATTACATGTGTGAAATATATTTTTTTTTTGTTGACTTTCATTTTCAAAGGGGAGGTTCCCCTTGCCTCTCCTTCCGGACGCCCATGCCTACGAATAAAATGCGTGAGTCTTAATAACAAGTAATTTGCTGGAGAATGAAGTGAGATAGTCCAATTGCTTGGAACTTTCGTCGCCTTCAAAATACTTTACTTTTTAAAGAGATTTGATTGATTGATTGATTTAGTTTATTTTACTTCGCGTTTTGTGCCTCTTGGCTAATTTGCGAAGATGGGGATGAGTGATGAAATTGATGAATGGACATTCACAAACAACCATACCCGACCGGGATTCGAACCCGGGACCCTTGGCGTCGCAGCGCGATGTGCTAACCACTCGGCCACAGGGTCGGGCACTTTTTAAAGAGAAAAATATTGTTTAATAACTGTAATAAAATTTATCTACACTAAATTTGTAAGTGAGTGTATTAGGTAGGGAACTGCCCTCCCCCCCTTGCGCACCCTATGTGAGTCAGCCACTTAACGCGCTCAATGTATTCGGCACCTTACGGCTGAAGCAAACCGATTTAGTTGGAAGTTGCCATTACAGATAATTACCCGTATCTGGGTTGGCAACACTGCAAGAGTCATCCAGTCGGCAGTCGCGACTCGCGTCCATGCACAGTTCCAAGGAAGAGCGTTAGTCAGCGAAGCAAAGTCACCAAGTGTTAACCTGTAGTCGTGGTGATTGTGGTGGTGAACGTAGAAGTTGTACGACCAAAGTTGTGGGTGAAAATGCTTACAGTTTATTCTTTTCCCACGTGAAAGAGCCCGTGCAGTGGTTATGTGCATAAGTGTTGAAGCTGGTGTTGTGCCTTCAAGACATGTTTCTTGCTCAGGATTTTTCCCCAAGCAACAGGTAGGTTAGGTCACCTGTTGACCAACGTCTGGCCGATTCGAGATTGCTTTTCGTCAGAATTTTTCTGGAAAGGCTCGGGTTGTTATAAAATTAAGTCGTATTAATTGTTACTATTAAGTATTACTATATTCTTTGGGACGCATCGGGCCCTCACGAAATTGTGTAAAATTACACTGTTTCTGCATTATATTCTCACGGAAATAAACAGTTCTTTATAGTTTTTGGAGCACCGAGTAACGAAATTGAGATTAGATTGGGTTGAATGCTTCTTGTTTTCATTTAAAGACAGAAAATATGAAACAATACCTGCAAATGTATTGCATTTGTTATGCGAAGAGACCATAAGTTTGACAAGTTTGAAAAGTCACCCGCTTAAACACATTTTTATGTTCACGGCGTCGCGAAATAATGCACATTTAATATTTTGTGTAATTTTTACTGTTTATAAGCGATTTTCACATTTTGCGCGTATTCTGTGAAAAACACGAGCAAGTGAATTTAATGTGTTCGATAACATTCTGGCAATAGGAAAAGCGAACTTATGAATAGAGCAGTCAGATTTGATATACACAATGACAAGCAATGACGTGCGGAAACGGGCTGATGGGGCTCAATCCTCTTCAGAAATTTTGAGAATATCCACATTTTTCTAATAAAAGGAGTAAAGAACTTAATATCCCTTAAAATAAGGTTAAAAATGTTAATTAAGAATCCCGCCGGCCCCCTACCCTGCACGCAGCCATGTATTAATATCTATAAAATTCCATTCCCCCTCCGAAAAAAAAATTGCGCACGCTCGTGATGAGGAATACATAGTAAGTTGTTATTTCAGTAGTATTCTCCCCCCTGCTCGATTGTGTAACGTTTTGTACTCAACAGCAGTAATTTATTCACATATCCCCAACACCCCCCGAAATTTTTTGGCTAGAATACATTTCTGGGGGGGGGGTTCCGAACAAGTGTTTCAGAAATAATAAGTAAATTTATTATTTTATTATTATTACATGAAGAGGTAAAAAACGGTATAACAGCACGTAGGCTATTCACTATCTAGCTTACGTGTAGTTAAGATAGCCAAAATTTGTGTAAAAACAACTGTTCTGGCAAGGAAATTAATGTCAGGAAGATAAAGACTTGAATATTTATTGAAGATCAAAAAAGAAAAATAAATTTCCTGATTAATATTTTATTCATACTTTTATTATTAAGTAATAATGTGCATAAATATTCTTTGGTACTGTCATAATCCTTGCCTTTCAATGAGTTTGGCGGAAAAAAATATCCCTTGATTATACAACAAATGCTGAACAATAATGTTTTCATTATTTAAGTAATTAGCAAGTCCTTTGGGGGGGGGGCGTCCGGACCCCTCCTAAATATGTCCTTGCAAAAAGGCTTAATGTATGATACTTTTGGCTTTAAATTTAGCCTCCCCCAAATTGAAAATTCTGGATAAACCCTGCTCAACAGTTAACATGTCCAATTCTCTGCAGAGCCACACTCCACACTGGTTCGGATTCTACTTTAAATTGCAAGTCCAACTTTCCTGGACATAAAGCAGAGAAACATGTGTGATAATATATTCTTCAAGGAGATATTTTAACTCCAGATGAGCGAATATCTGGTCCAAGTGTTTTTCTTTATTTTTTCTCCACACATCAAACCATCAATAGTCTGTGAACTGAAATATAACGTTATTTTCATTTTGCCCCTTAAAATATAAATGCCTCAATCAATAAAAATCTTTGACAGTTAGGGAGAAATTTCAGTACAAAGGGTTTCAGTTTTATTTTCAATGCTGCATCAATTTTGTACTGCAAATGGAGGATACAATTTAAAAGTTTAATCATGCATTAAAATTAAAGTTGACTGATATCAAAATTTATTATATGTAGTAATGGACAAGGACGTATTTAGGGTGGTCCAGGAAGTCAGCCCCCCTCCGAAAGACTTGCCAAGTATCAAAATTAAATAATGAAAATATACTATTTAGCATTTGTTGCACATTTGATTTGTAATCGAGGGTTATTTATTATACTAATGCATAAAATTTTAATCACGAACTTTACTTTCCATCAGCTGGATCTAATATCCTTTCTGTTATTCAATAAATATCCAATTATTTATCCGTTTGGTATTAATTTCCTTAACAGGACAATCGTTTTGATTCTCATCAAGGACGTATTTAGAAGGGAGGGGGTCCGTAAGTACTAAAATTACAAATGAAAATGTACTTGTTGACCATTTGTTGTATAATGGATGGTTATTTATATCTGCTGAACTTATTGGAAGACAAGAATTATATTGGGACCACATGGCTTTGAAGGATAGTGTCAGAGAAGATTTATGCACTACCCTATTCACGTAACAATAACAATATTAATTAATTTACATAGTGTAATTAATATTATTTTAATATAATTTAATTATAATATAAATATTTTAATTTAAACATTGTTGTTATTATTTCTGAGGCACTTGGTTCGGATCCCTCCGAAATATATTTCTAGATACGTGCCTTATTCTTCTACGTCTTTTTACCTATTCATGATGTAATAATAACAATACAATATTAATTTACATATCAATATTCCTATAAATTATACTAACGTATTAATTTAAACATTTATATTATCATCTCCTTATATTTTTATCTTTAAATATGTGCCTGGTAAATGGTAGCATATCACATTTATTATACATATTATAAATTCAACCTGTTTTTCAGGTAGCTGTGATTTAGTGGTGGCAATGGAGACGCATGTCCCCAACACCACCCAAACTGAAAAGAACAAACAAATATAGCCTCGGAAGTAAAATATTCATATCGCTCTGTTGCATCAGGCAGTGGTTATAGTGATGAGGATATCGATTCCAGTCCAGGAAGTGTTACAAAACTACCATGAATTGCATCTTCCAGCTTTAAACTAGACCATGCGCGATTGTCAAATGTTTTCCTTGTTTCGTAATCTCGTTTGGCAGCAAGCGTGTTACCGGATGTAAACATTGGTGCGGTCACCTCCAGTCTGTTGTCAACTCGTGTTCTTTCTATGCGCTGGGGCTATAAAATATGAAATCTGCTTCGATGTATACTTTGAGCACCTGCCAACACTGAAGCGTGCTTGTTTCATTGAATGCAGTGATTTATCCACACACCACCTTCCACAAATTTCAACCCCCCAAAATAGGGACCCAAAAATAGCTGCTTCTTGCAGGCCAACGGGGATCTGGCGCCTGGATGCACGGCCAGGATAATTCTCTATCGAAACTTAAAATAGGTAGGCAAAAAAGCACAGAAAAATACAAAATAATGAAGCAGTTATCTTGGAAATCGTCAATTATGACTAAAATAAGCAAAAACTGCTACTATAAAATACAGATTTCTCTCAGAAATATCCTGAAAGAGTTTTAAATGTAAAAGCCTACATTTCCTGGCCAAGGAACGAAAAAAAAACATTTTAGAGCAAATCCTCAGTCTACTTATGACATTACAAGGTGTTTGAGTTTTAAGTCCACTTTATACACAGTAAGGATAATCAGGACTGGACCTAAGGTTTAAAGTGGGATCCGAACCACTTTGTCATGTGCCTCCACCGGGTATCGAACCCGGGACCCGTTGATTACAAGGCGACGACGCTACCACTGCGCCATCGGGGAGGCCAACATTACAAGGTGTATCATTACATAAAATTATAAATCAAATCTACGAGTTCAGCCACGGTCATCTTTAATCCGAGGGAGGCCGGAGCCTTCAATTTGGCAACACTGTAACATGTGACATCAGCCGGCCGATGTCACTCGGAAGCAAAATTAAAGAACGAACATGCAGACGTAGAAAAGTAATTGTTTTCTGTAACCTATTCATCCCGTAATTACTTCATTCGCTCAAATTGTATTCGCTAGTGTATTCAACGTTATTTTTCATAAGTAAAGCACTATGTTATTAAGTTGTTAAAAAATATACATTGGATTTTCTGAGCCCCATAACCAGCATTTCACGCAGCTTCTCGTAGGCTACTTTTCACATGTGGTGAATCGTCAAATATAATAAATATCCGATATTGAAGTAATTAAGATTTTAAATTATCATTTGGAAAATAAATCGGCGACGTCGAAGAGCTATAACCATGACATAGAGGCAGACTAATTTAAAACATGTTTACGCAAAACCCAAATTCCACGCATGAGGCACACCACACGCTAAGCTTTTACTCGTATTAAGTACAAGGGTTAAAGTACAATACTCAAACAAAAATTCGGGAAACAATAACATAAAAATTCGGGGAACAATACAAACTCAAACAAACAAAATGTAAGGGCATAAAACGACAGACTGTGATAAAACTGAACACGCCTGACCTAACAAAAAAGGTAGAACACAAAATCACTAATTCCTTCACTGTAACATCTCCACAAGAGATACGGAAATGTAACACCTAATTTCTAAACCATGCAAAATTATCCACTACCTCGCAGTGAGTACATGGTCTCGGCATTGTTTTAGCCTTGCACATATGGGCTATATGCACATGAAACAAATATTTGTACACAAGCACATCGTAATTACAATGTATTGTCTGTTCAACAAAATCTTGGCAATTATGTCATACACTGCTAAAATGAAGACGTTGTACTTAAGATTAGTTTAAACTATGAATGTAATACTCGCCTATGCTGGTTTATCGCATCCACAACTACTTTTAGAACTTAAAGCCGGTGTGTTAAATCTTCCATCATTTAAATATTTAGTTGTTAAAGTGACTCGAATGTGATTCCGATATGCTAGGAAATAATGTTGGAAAGTTCCATACTGCTTATGAAATGTAAAGTAGGCCTTACATTTTCTGCTAATTTCCAGTTATTTAACGGCAAATTTCTATTTCTATTGTTAATGTATGTTACATCGTAATGCCAATCTTCTGTCCAGATTTGGAAAACAAAAACATTTTACTCAGCTTCCTCACAGACAATGGAAGAGACCATCTCTTCGCCAAAGCTAAAAATATTTGTTAAAACAATGTCATCTTCCAACAGGGATGACAAGCAGTTGGGAAGATGAAAAGTCTGCCTGGAGAAAGCAAAACCGGCGAAATTCAAACCTGGTTCATTCATTTTACAATCAATTTTTCGGTCTAACGCATTTTTCATTATTATGCTAGAATACTAATTAACTAAACTTCATTTCGGATATGGATTGCAATAATAATAAGCTTTTTCTTCTTTCTTCCAATTTGAAATGAAGGATGTCAATTTACAAGGGGGTCGACAGAGCGTTTCGACCCCCCCCCCTCCTTTACCGACACACATGCTGCTGGTAAATAAAAAGGACAGCTGACCCGGCTAAATATATATAAAGAAACTGTATACTGCCTGAAAGACCTTGCTTTCTCTGGTGACGTCAGAATCTGACATTCACGTTTCAAAACAAAGGGACTTCCTGGGAGAAAGCTCTTTAAATAGGATATATGTAAGCCATGTATGGGCGTAGTTACAAATTGTAGGGGGGTACAACAATACCCATACAATATGGTGCGTGTGATATAGATGCTATATTGAAGTTGGGGAACCAACGGGTGTCTACCAAAATAACAAATCCTAAATTCTTGACTTTTTCTTGACCTTTTTAGTTTTTCTTAATCTTTATTTATTCAATCCATGCTTAAGTAAAGTTGGAAAGTAGCAATTAAGAATATATATATATATATATATATATATATATATATATATATATATATATATATATATATATATATATTTATTTAATTGAAAACCCCTACCAAAATGCTACCTAAGATACTGAAGTTGTATCTATTAATGCATCATGAACTGGATTTGGCAGACTACCGAGGCTCTGGCGTCTGGACTCACAGCCAGAATAATTTATGTAGGGCTCGTGTTGGTAGTCGCTATATGTTTGTGATTATCCCAGACCATTCATATTCATCTTCGCGATTAGCCAAAAGAGGCAGAAAAGTGAAGTAAAATAAAGTAAATCATAGAAAAAATTCTTGACCACAAGTATAATATCTTATTTTTTTATTAACTTCTTGACCTACTTGCGGATTTCTTTACTTTTTCTTGAACTTCTCTGTATCGGACGGTGACTGGGGAACGTACAAATGCCCGCTATTGGAAAGTGTCAGCTATTCGGAAATAGCCTTACAATGCTATTATAAACTACTCCATTTCATTCCAAATGTATTATTACTACTATATTATATTATCATTACTATATCCTTAGCGAGACTTCTACCAGAATCACGTAATGAGGGTACCTCCCCGGTAGCGTAGTGGTAACGTTATCGCCATGTAATCAGAGGTCCCAGGTTCGATACACGGTGGAGGCACGTAGTGGTTCGGACCCCTCGTTAAATAGTAGGCCCAGTCCCCATTTACATATATCGGTGCGTAAAGTAGACTTAAAACTCAAACAAAAGAAAATAGTATTCATTCTTTTTTACATTTCACACTGTGAGCAATAAAAAGCCCCGTAAGGGATTAAAAATTGTTTTTGGAAGTTTGAAAAGTGTGGAACTATTTATTCTTGGGATTATACTATGGTAGAATATGAAGAAAAAATGAAAAAATAAGGAATCCTGAATTTAGTAGTTCTATTTTGGATGAAACACATTTTATACTTTGATTATTCTGTTCAAATGTTAACTGAACTTTATAGTCTAAAAATTACAAATTTCTGGTTTCTTGTAACTTGAAACGAACTACTGTATGTCAATTTCCAGGGGGGGCCCTCCTGATGTCCGTGAACTAAACTGTTATCCGGATATCTGAATGTGTGCATTATCCGGATAGTTTTACCATTTATCCGTTTTACGGGCCAACCACATATTATTTTATTCGTCATGTTCGTATTACATTGGACGGATTTTCAACAAATCCTTAATCAAATCTGTGCTATTCTGATTATACAGATATCCGAATTATCCGTTGCACCGAAACGGATAATTTGAAATCCGGATATTCGTTATGCGGATTTTGTGGCCATCCCTACTGTGAATCAATCCTGATCGCTTTGATGGGTTTTAACGGCGAAAAGTGTGGAATTTTATGGATACTGATTGATTGATTGAGTTTTCGTTTTAAGTCCACATCATGCACAGTAAGGCTAATCGAGACTGGACCTACAGTTTCAAATGGGATCCGAAACACTATGTACCTCCATCGAGTATCAAACCCGGGACCACTTGATTACAAGGCGACGACGTTACCATCGAGGAGACTAGAATAGAATTTACTGGAGTTGTGAAGACATCTCAAATATCTTACTTTAACGACTTTAGCGAAACAAATATTCATATACATAATACTGAACTGCATAATCCGTATCCTATCCACCCCCTGATATTATTAGAATAATGAAATCGTAAAGACTTCGTTGGGCAGGCCATGTAGCAATGATGGAAGGGGATAGAAAGTTTAGAGTATCCTTGTTGGGAAACCTAGTGGTAAGAGACCTGCAGAAAGGCCAATACGACGATGGAATTTCAATATTAAGATGGACTTGTACGAAATCCGTGAGAAGGGTCAGGAGTGGAATGATCTTGCTCACAATAGGGACAGGCGGAAGGCATCTGTTGCTCTGGCAGTAACCCTTCGAGTTTAGGAATGCCAGAGAATTATATTCCGATTGGCTCGTCAAATTATCTGTGGCTGTACACTAATCGAAAATCAACAACTGAAGAATTGTTGGGTACCATTACCAAAGCAGAAAGAAAAGTACCATTATGCAATGATCATGACGCTTTGTGTCAAGCTATAAGAACAAAGTTTGGTGGACAGGCACCGGTAACTGTTACTTTGATTAATTCACCCATCTTTGGAATTATTCTGTGCCCAGTAAAAGAACCAAGTTCATATAAACAAATGCACGTGACTAGTGAGAAATCCTATTGGTTGTTCAAATTGCAACTGTGCAGGAATCTTGCGCCTAGGAAAACAGTGAATGTGCCACTCAACATAGCTCCTATATTCAAGTTGAACAGTGGTCTTAATAACGGACATCAGTGGGGAAAGTACAAATGTCCGTTATTGACAAGCTTCCGCTACTCGGAAATGAACTTACAATGCTATAAAAACTCGAAGTAACGTAATGTTTTATGTATATAAGTGCTTTGAATTCCTTCTAAGTTTAAGGAACAAAATATATCATGGATGTAAATTTTCCATAATAACCTCTTATTGTATTCAATTGTTGAGTTCAACGTTTGCTTTCACTCTCTAAGATCATGAAAAATGTAATGGGTCTTAAATGTGAGCACCAAAAAGTAAATTTTCTTTTCTTATATTGAATTGTTATCTATTTATGGCAGCAGTGTCCTGGATTACTATTGTTTATTCCATGATCAGTAATATTAAAAATTAATTAAATCACCATACAAAATTATTATTATAGTTTTACATGGCGTTCATCTGGAACCCCGTTGGTAGTTTATGACGATTCCATACCATCGCATTAGCAAGGCTAATAATTAAAAATTAAATATGCTGACCAAGGCAGAAATTTATTTTATTATAAAACATAAACTAAACGTAACGTTTCAACCTTCTAGCAAGGTCTTCTTCAGACTCTGTACCAAGTACAAATGTAACCCGGTACACGTTCTGGAACAATCTAGCAGGTGGCTTTCCCTTGTCAACCAATTTCACCTGAAAGAGAATGTCGCTGGACTCTTTATCTCACGCTCTATTTCCTTCATTCTTCTTCCCTCCTCTATCTCTCTTGTCCTTTCCACTCTTTCTAACACCTTCTTCCATTCTTTGTTTAACTTCAGTCCTCCATTCCAGGTCATTGCGTCGTCTTCACCTTTCTTCTCTATTTCCTTGGACCCCTTCCATTTTCTCACTAGTATTCTCTTCTCCCTTCCTATCTGCTTAGCCTCATCCCACTCTATGTCATGTCCTGTTCCTCTCATGTGTTTAAATATGTTTAAATATCACATTTCTATCTCTCTTAAGTCGTACATCATCCCTATGTTGTTTCAACCTGTCTTTCAGCCTCTTTTTCGTTTCTCCTATTTACACACTCCGACATTCTTTACATTTCACTTCGTAGATAATCCCTTCTTCTTCTCTGTTTTCCTTTTTCTTGTTTGCATTCTTCGCTATTCTTAAGATGCTTCTCCCTCCCTTCTTGTAAGTTTTAATGCCCGCTTTTCTAAGCACTTAGCATATTTTTTCTGTGGTCTTCCCCATACTCCTTATTCCAAACCTCCTTTCTTTTTCTTTCTCTTCCAATTCTCCCCTGCCACTTTTCTTCCTTCTTCTGTTTATGTCCAGTCTATCCTCCTTCTCAGGTGAAAGTACAGTTGACAAGGGAAAGCCACCTGCTCGATTGTTCCAGAACTACTTTCTAATAGTCTGGAGGGGAGTATTTTTGTGTATATATATATCCTGTTGTGTACCTGGTTACATTTGTACTTGGTACAGAGTCTGAAGAAGACCTTGCTAGAAGGTTGAAACGTTACGTTTAGTTTATGTTTTATAATAAAATAAATTTCTGCCTTGGTCAGCATATTTAGTTTTTATATTATGGAAACAAGGCTTAATGGTGTTCTAATAATTAATAATAATGTACGAATTGATAATCGATTGTACGGCCAGTCTTTATTAAGCTTTTCTGTGCACAAAGTGGACTTAAAACAACAAATATAATCGATTGCGGAAGGCATCTGCGCAGAGCCCTAGTTGGGAATAATTACATCAAACATATAAATGCAGTACTAATATATAGCTTAATAATATTATACAAATATAACATCAACCTCGAGAAATGAAAATCGAAGTTTCCCGTGTTGGTAAATGACTAAGCAAAATAGAGAAAGAGGCTAAAACAAACGAAGTAGACTCATTCCCAGTCATTACTTCCTGTTAATTTGAAAAGGCTTAAAAGAAGAATCAGGTTCTCAGAAACGTGACTTGAAATTCTAATTGAGCCAGTCATTTTCCTTCTTCTGATTTGGTCCCGTCGGTTCTCCCCCCACTTCGGCTGAAATCCGTGGAATTCTGGGAACATTTGCCCCTTTGCTGCTGTCAGTGGCGGGGCAAGGGTTTATCGCTCGGTAGTTGAAAAATATCATTTTTTATGGGACTTGAAGGCGATGTTAAACCTGATAGTAGTCCATTTCCGTTCAATTACAATAAAAAAAAACATTGTTTTTATTTGCATTGTTCGAACTTTTTTGGCTTTTAGAAAATTTTTCAGTTTTTTTTTGCCGTTTTTGTTGCATTATTAATATTTTTTTTAGGTTTGTTTTGCTTCTTCTCTCTCTCCCGGTTGTTTCGTGAATTTTAAGTGCATTTGCTAGCATAACTTGCACATTTAAATCACGGTTGTTAAAGATCCGGGAATTTTAAATACATTCAATTCCGGTCCCGTAGAGAAAATCAGCAAGCGTAAATTGGTTCTGGACCGTAAAGAACCTTTTTGCTAGATCAATTTAAATCCGGTCCAGGAACCCTTTTTCCGGCTCAATTTAAACACAGTCCAGGAACCTTTTTTCAATGAAACAATACCCAACTTGGACCGAATTTAAATTATGCGAGAAGAAAGGTTCCGTTCCTACAGCGGAACCCAATAGAACCCATTGGAATTTATTGGATCCTGGACCTTCTTTAACAACCCTGATTATAATTTCGTAACATGCTCTTTTTAGCAAGTACACCATTAAACGAAAACATGGTCAATCCAAAAGCACAATATTGTTTGTAACTGAAATCTTTGACAGTGGATTAAAGAATTCACTGTGGTAAATTTATGGTGAAGCCTAACTTTCATGTTTCTCTGGTGGTAACTATTTTATCGCTTTAATCTGCGATTTTAAAGTAAAATTAATCACAACGTAAAAATATTCAAATCTGATGCACACACTGTATGATGCAGGGCCCACTCTGAAAGAGGTGAATATACAGAAAAATCTGGAGGTGTATTTTATGAAACAGTGAAGTGACAATAAAGAAAACCACATTAGCACCGAATTGCTTTTTACCCTTGTAGTTTAATCCACCAAACAACAGGTTTTATCGAATTATTCAACTACTCTCTTGCAATTTTTCTTAAAAAATGAAGCTTTCATTTTAAGAGCGAAATTTATTTTGGGGTCAATTTTAAAGAATTTTAAGGTCATTCTGGAGGTCATTTAAAAAAGATTTTAGGTCATCAATATTCGAACCCTATTTATCATATTCACGTGTGGCTTCCTCTCTATCACCACATGCCTTCTATAACTATGACACAAGCGATTTATCAATATACTCAGGCACGTATCTACAAGTGTATTTGCGGAGGGGTCTACAATTCATTCAGCTTACTTGCAATAATGCGTATGTAGTTAGTATAGGAGGGCCAGGTTTAGAACTCTTAGCAATTAGTTTTAGTGAGTATTAGCTGCTGGATGTGCCCCGCACCAGACCCATTTGCGGAGTGGTTCTTGGTCCTTGCATGCTAACCTTAGAATGAAGCCGTGAGGGGAAGGGGGTTAGGTAAAACCGCCATCTTGGGATGTTCCACAGTTACAGCTGATACAGTGGTGGACGTATGGATATGAGCGTGGAATGTTCGTTTGTAGTGCATACTATCTGTACATTTCAGTGACGCTGTAAGTAGATAAAAAATAAGAAGCTACATGTTTCCCTGTGCAGTTTTCGGATGCAACAATAGAAGTGGCAAGAAATGCTTTTTTTAAAAAAAGAAGAAATTGAGAGGTCCCCAGATAAACATGCTTACAACATATTTACGTTTATTATACATGCATTTCTGTTGTGATTTTTTTAGTGTATTATTATTAACGGTATGTAGAAATTTTTTAATTAAAAATTGTGACATATCGGAATAGAGAAAATCGTTCGCACGTTTCATAAAGGTAACTATTACAAATGTTTATATGTTGAGAACTTTATGTTAATTCATTGAACGAACAAAGAGAGACTTCAGACATGTCGTTTGGAAACCAACCATCAGAAATGAATGAGACCTTCTGAACCGAAGTGACAAGCCAAGCTGAAAGTGTCACTCGGACTGGGCCGTTTTCTTAATACAGTCCATCGTGTCGCCTCGGTCTGTTGGTGACGCATGCACGGTTATTTTTTTTCCCTTCAGACTGAAAGAGCCCGTGTCGCTTGTCGCCTCAAAGAGTTTTCAGATCTGATGTACACGCGACTCATGTCAACGTCAACGTTTACACCTGCCTTAGCGGCAAGACAGGCCGCACAAGCCTGCATTGGTGAAATCCTTTTGTTGCTTGGGTATGAAATCTCTATTCAGACCGAAGCGACAAGCAACACGTGCCGCTTGGAAGCGAACCATCAGAAATCCATGCAACTTTTCGAAGCAACACAGCGAGCTGCATGTGTCAAGACTGGTACGTTTTCCCAATAGCGTTTATCGTGTCGCCTCGGTCTCTTTGTAGCGCATGCGCGGCGGATGCTTGCTTTTAGGGAGATTTTACACCGAAATGTGACACGCTGCATGTGTAGCTTAAGGATTTCACCATCGAAGGCAGCCTAGTGCGACCTGCCACGTCTCTATGGTCTGAATTGCTGTTGATTGGCTCGTTCCCGAGCGACACGTGTCGCCTGTCGCTTCGGTGTGAATTCTCACCAATGCAAAATATTCACCGCAGATGCGCGAACAACACACCGAAGCGACACTACGTATGGTATTGGGAAAAGGACCCAGTCCGAATGACGCGAGCGACACGTACAGTTTGTCGTGTCGCTTCGGTTTAAAAAATTGCATTCATTTCTGAGAGTCTGTTGCCAAGAGACACTTATAGCTTGTCGCCTGTCGCTTAGGTCTGAATGCTTCCATTGAGTGAACGGGTCTTTTGTCGCCCATCGAGTGTCGCGTATCTCCTGATGTTTCGGTCCGAAATCTACCTATAATCTCGACTTAGGCTTACTTATTGAGGTGGCGTAAATTGTTATTAAATCGTGTTAAACCTTTGTACATAGCTCATATTTTTATATAATAATGTTTTGTGATGCATTTACGAGTGTAGAAGTTATAATGCAACTCCGATTTTGATTCTATTGATATTTCATTAAACTCTTTCTGGTATACTAACGTAGCATTACATATGGTAAATGAACACGCCCCAGTACATAAAAAGGTCTAGATATCTCTGTTTTTTCGTCAAAACTAGTTACTAATAACTTCGTGTTATTATTTCTGATTTCAATATAAAGAAACATAACAAACATCCTTATTTTTCCCGACGAAATTCCCTCTCGCTGAATGTTAACAAATGGACTCGACTCAACATGGCGGCCGCCGGAAGCTATTTTGGTATCAGCTGACGTCACACACGCTCTCTCTATACCCTTCTATACTCTAAGATGCTAAACAAGTCTCTCATGTAATAATAATACCATAAAACCTCGTTAATCCGGACTAATGGGGGATAATTTGACCGGTTTAACGAAAATCCGGATTAACTGAAATAACCTAAAAGAACAGTAGAAAGTGGTTTATAGCAACAAAACATGTTTATTATGGTGTATTTAAAGAGCATAGGCCTAAATACACTATACAGTACAAAGTCTGCAGGAAACAGAATTTCATCAGTGGTTGACTGCCCTTTCTTTGGGAAGTTCTCTTGTTGACTTCTAACCACATTTTAAACCTTGCATTCCGCGTCTTTTTCTTTACCTTTTGCCTGTCCGCATTAAGCGAAGTCCGGCTTATCGGGGTCCAGAATTAATCTTGCATTTGAAAAATTACCAGTGGGGGGACGAATTTCAGTAACTACTCTTGTTTGTTCGAGTTTGGTTTTAAGTCCATTTTATGCACAGGAAGGCTAATCGGGGCTGGGCGTCAGTTTAGTGTAGGAGCCGAACCACTATGTGCCTCCGTCTGGTATCGAACCCAGGGCCTCTCGATGTCGCTTCTGTGTAAAATCTCTCGGAAGCCACGTGGATTTGTTTACATTACCTTCGCAATGGATGGAGAATTGGAAATTACGGCAAATCAACGACCTCCAGTCGCGTTAATGGATCACCAGTGACGGTTTTCCTTAAGTCTCCATTCCAAGAACAAGGCGTGTCCATTTGGAGAACAAGCATGACGTGATACAGCATTAATATTCATGTCCCCGACGCCCAGCTCAATGGACAGAGATTACTTGTTGCACGCGCCAGCGAGCAGCTTTTTTTTCTCTCTCCCACGATTTAATTGAGACACAGTGCTTGTAGTATTTGCATACAACAACCGTCACGGGTGGAATGGGCCGATCCGATTAGCTCTGGACTGTGATTGCCACTGTCGCGCGCAGTTCCTCTAAGTGTTAAAGTCTGTTATAAAGATCGCTATCCGTTCACACTGATTGTCACTAGGATAATACTATGTATATTTATTTTAATTCTTTTTTTATCCTATGTTTTAAGGAGTAGAATTCTGTTATGTGAAGCTGGTATTGTCCTCCGCTTATTTACGTTATTCCAATTCATGATCATCACATCAGGAGATGCGTGTTACTTTATTCTCTTCATAAACTTTTGTCTTCTCGTTTAATATCTAAGAAACTAAAAGTTAAAATATACAAACAGTAATTTTGTCTGTAGTATTATATGGATGTGAAACGTTGTCCCTTACATTGAAAGAGGAACATAAATTGAGAGTATTTGAAAATAAGATCCTTAGGAAAATCTTTGGACCTAAAAGGGATGAGGAGACAGGTGAGTGGAGAAGGTTACATAATTTAGAACTACATAATTTGTATTCATGTCCAGATATTATTAGAATAACTAAATCAAGAAGACTTAGGTGGGCAGGCCATGTGGCACGAATGGGAGAGGAAAGAGGAGTTTACGGATTCTTGTTGGGAAACCTGATGGTAAGAGACCTGTAGGAAGGCCAAGACGAAGATGGAGGGACAACGTTGAGATGGACCTAAAGGAAATCGGTAGGGATGGAAGAGAGTATATAGATCTTGCTCAGGATAGGGGCAGATGGAAGGCCTGTGTTGCTGCAGCCATGAACCTACGGGTTCAAGACATTGTACTGCTCATAGTTTAGTTTTTATATACGCATTGAGTAATCATAAAATATTAATTATCGTAATTGTGTCCTTTCAGAATGAATGGTAGCAGCTCTCCCACGGTGCAGTCGACCGTCTGATGTGACGCCGTGGTAACCCGTACCAATCCAAGATGCAGCTACCCACTGTGATAAGCCTGGTCATCATAGCGACCCGGGTATGTTCGACCCTGCAGACGGAAGGGAAGTCCAAAGCCGCGACGTTCCTCTGCCCGGGACCTTACAACTGCAGCTGCAACCGCAGTCCCACAGGCGACTACGAGCTGCAGTGTCCGCGAAACGGAGAGATCTCGCTCAGCATCAGCATCCAGCCGGAGGAACGGGTGTGGCTGCAGTGCTCCACGAACCACTGGTCGGACTTCTCGCTCATCAAGGATTTCAATGTTGGCAAGGTGAAGAACGTCCAGTTCCGGCTGTGCCCCCTCCCCAACCAGCCCCTCGCAGAGGTTATCCAGGCCATGGGGGCCGTGGATCCTACGACCCTCGTGTTCCGATCGCTGAGGAACCTTAGCAACACGTTGGAGAGGAAGCACTTGTCCGGACTCGGTGGGATCTCTAGGTTGCTGCTTTCGGAGAACGACCTCACCGATCTACCCGAAGACCTGCTCGAGGACATGCGGAGCCTCACGTGGCTGGACCTGCGCGACAACCAGGTCCACCTGCCGCCCAAGTTCTTCCAGCACACCCCGAACCTTACCGTGCTCGAGCTGGGCAACAACCACATCCGCGAGTTGCCGACGGACATATTCCGGAACCTCACCAAACTGCGGCTGCTCAACCTGTGGAGGAACAATCTCCAGGACTTGAACAAGGAGCTGTTCGGGGACCTTAAGAAGCTGGAAGCGCTGGACCTCAACTCCAACGGCATCACGTCGTTACCCGCCGACGTGTTCGATCACCTCGCCGAGCTGAAGAACCTCAGCTTGTACGGAAACAACTTCTCTGTGCTTCCGGAGGGGTTGTTCAAGAGCACGACCGCCCTGGAGCGCGTTCGTCTCTTCGACAACCGGCGCCCTCTGAACCTTCCCGATGGACTCTTCGGCAACCTGACGCAGCTGAAAGAGGTCTACCTCGACAGATGCAACGTAGGACTCCTGCCGGAGAATCTTCTGGAAGGGACCGCGTCGCTGACGAACTTCTCGCTTCAGAGGAACAACATCTCCGAGATACCCGAGGCCTTGTTCAGGGACACACGAGACCTTCTCTACCTCGATCTGAGCTACAATCACCTCAGGGCGATCCCCCCGACGACGTTCAACGGCCTTCGCAAACTGTCCGTCCTCTTGCTGGGGTACAACCACCTGACCGAGGTCTCCCAGAACATGTTCCTCGGGCTCAGGGGACTGCAGAGTCTCGACCTCCAGCACAACGCCATACGGAGCATCGACCAGGCCGCCTTCCTGGACACGCAGAGGCTGCGGCAAGTGCGCCTGTCTCACAACAACATATCGTTCGGGTCCCCCATCTACGACCCGTTCGGACCTTACTCCCCGCTCCAGCACCTGGTTGGTCTGGAGAATCTGTGGCTGGCCAACAACTCCATCGACGAGATCTACTCCGACTGGCGGATAACCATGAACCGGCTTCGAACCCTGGATCTCAGCTTCAACAAAATCAGAGCTATCACGATTCACGACCTGCACTTCCTGTCCAGCGACCTGTCTGTGGACCTGAGGCACAACAACATCTCGAGCATCAACCTGAAGGGCGCAGAGTTCTTCACCAGCCAGCAGCCGCCGGACAACTCGAAGCAGGTGCGCGTCTACGTGGAGGACAACCCGCTGGACTGCGACTGCTACACGTACGCCTTCTGGCGGTACCTCAACGACGAGATGACCCCTCGGGTGAAGCACTTCGTCAACATCATTCCCGGGAACTTGACGTGCGCGAAGCCGCGCAAGTTGCGAAATAAACCCGTCATAATCGTAGATTCCGAGGAGTTCACCTGCCCCATCGACAGCCACTGTCCCGCAGGGTGCAGCTGCTTTTTCCGAGCGGAGGATCTCGCCCTGCTGGTCGACTGCCAGGAGGCCCATATCTCGAAGATACCTCAGGAGCTTCCGACCCTGACGGGCGCCAACCACACCGAGCTCTACCTGCAGAGCAACTTCATATCGGCGCTGCCTGGGCAACTCCCGCAGAGCTACGAAAACGTCACGCACCTCATCATGTCCAACAACAACCTGTCCACGATCAGAATCACGTCGCTCCCGCCCCATCTTAAAGTGCTGGACGTAAGCTACAACAACATATCCCGGCTGGACAACGAGCTGATCGAGTATCTCATGAACTCGACGCAACCCCCAAAGTCCCTCAAGGTCGTGCTCCACGGGAACCCGTGGTCCTGCAACTGCCAAGCGTTGCCCTTCTTGAACTTCATACAGGCCCGCTTCAAGCACATACCATACTTGCCGAACGTCACGTGCAAGGGGAGCGAGAAGAAACTGACCGGCCTGACCGCGAGTGATCTGTGCCCGGTTTCCACGGCGGTCATCGTGACCGTGTGCGTCATAGTGGCGGTGTTCGGGGTGGTGCTGGGGATCTTAGCCGCGCTGTACTACCGCTACCAGAGGGAGGTGAAGGTGTGGTTGTACGCGCGGCGTCTGTGCTTGTGGTTCGTGACCGAGGAGGAGCTGGACAAAGACAAGCTGTACGACGCGTTCGTAAGCTACTCCCACAAGGACGAAGAGTTCGTTGTGAACAAGCTGGTACCGGGTCTCGAAAGAGGGGAGATCCCGTTCAAGCTGTGCCTTCACTATAGAGACTGGATCGCAGGCGAGTGGATACCCAATCAGATCGCGCGCTCCGTCGACGACTCCCGCAGGACGGTGGTGGTCCTGTCTCCGAACTTTCTGGAAAGCGTGTGGGGACGGATGGAGTTCCGAACGGCGCACTGCCAGGCGCTGGCCGAGAAGAGGACGCGCGTGATAGTGATACTGTACGGCGACGTGGGACCGACGGACAAGCTGGACCCTGAGCTGCGGGCCTACCTCACGATGAACACGTACGTGAAATGGGGCGACCCGTGGTTCTGGGACAAGCTGCGCTACGCTTTACCCCATCCGCCGGAACTTGCAAAGCACGGAAAGCGAAGATGCGGGCCCTTGGAAGACAAGCTGGAGCTAATCAGAGCGGACGTGCCTCCGCTTGCAGCCAATGGGCAAGCGCCGATACAAACATGACGCTCTCGTTAGGCACAAAAATGCCATATTAACAAACATGCGTTCACGGTGAGAAAGAGGTGCACGTAATGAAATGCTTTCGAGAAATCTTACTGGGTAATTCCAATGTGCTTCAAGTGCACATTAGGCCATACCACTTAACTAAGTTGTGACATTTTATGAATTATATTCCTAGATCAACGTATCTATGAGGGACCTGAATTAGGAATTCACCAATAAGATTTCTCACAAGCCACGAGCTTTCGTTTACGCTGACTTCGATCTTACGTCGGACAGAGATTAGTCGTTTCCATGCTGGTCAAGACAAGTAAAGACAAGCTCGAATATCTCAGGATCGGCAGCTAGAGGCTCTACTATTGTATGCCATATGGGATCCATATAGAACGACAATATCTAGTGACAAATGGTACAAAATCTGTGCAACAGCTACCAATTTTGCTCAAACTGAATGCACAATAAACGCGTTCTGGAAAACGTGCCAGTAGTAGCAAATCAAATAGATATATATATGTGTGTGTGTCTGTGTGGGTGTGAAGAGTGCATAATAATGATTGTGTATGCAAAAACTGAACAAAATGTATCGGAGGTCGACTTTAAAAGACTGACATTTCACTTTAAGTTATTTCTCCAGTGGGCACGTGTGCATATGATTACTGTAAACTCTACACTGTTCGATTGGTTGTGACACATCTTATCAAATTATTTGTAATCTAGTTTTCGTTCAAAGTGCAATGTGTGTGTGTGTAATTGTTAAGATATTCAGGCTGAACCTACTTAATATTGTTTTGGCTCAATGCTACTTTTGCTCTTGGAGCAGTGTCACATAGATGTTTGAAATAGGACAAAATTCACGTGTCTTCGTTCAATTGTGTTACTTTCAGTGAAAACATATACAGTATATACATATCATTAGCTAGAAGCAATTTCTGTAATAATAAAAAAGTCTCTTACTTATGAAACTCTGTAATTATTTATGCAAAACTACTCCAGGAAGGATCAGCGTGTTCAATGAAAAACATGGTTCAACCAAGAATTTTGATCTCCTGGGAAAATTCTTATCTTTATTGAAAATACATATGAAGTAGAAATGGTACTAAGACGTGAATTATTTAATATCGACTCGACATTGTGGGTTTAATATGGTGTATGAAAATATCCAGGTACCTAAAACGTTTTACTATGGATAGGTTGTACAGTCATGGACACTTCTGGATTGTAATGATCCCATTCAAAGTCAATGTGTTTGTTACAATCCAGAAGTGTCCGTGACTGTACATACCTACTCGATGATCCAGAAAAAAGTTGAGGTTTTCAAGATGATTTATAAAAATCTAAAGTGATTAAAATTACAGTTCTTTGAGTTTTTAAGTCCACTGTATGCACATATAGCTAATCGAGCTTGGACCTACAGTTTAAAGTGAACCACCATGTGACTCCATCGGGGAGGCTTAAATAGCAGCAACTGTTATAGTAAAGATTAATTTGTGTTACATTGTACACTAAATATTTGGGAATAGTTATTTCTACGTCTTCCTAAGTGACTGACACACAATGATTTTTTTTTACAGAAATGAAAACAAATGTTCTTTATAGATTTTAAGGTGCTGAATTGGAAAAAGACATTAACTTTTCATGATTGATTCTTGTTTTCATGTTATACGGCGAAAAAACAACAACAAAAAACAAACATATGTTGTATGTGCTTATGACGATTAGCGATTGCAACAACACAACACCAAACGTCAATCTTTGTCGAAAAATTTGCTAATATTGGCCTAAAACAGAAGGCTAAATATAATTTTAATTCATACTTAGTTGGGAAATATATCAAATTTAGTATTTTATGCCATTTTAAGCTTGCAACTGTGTTGCAAGAACCAATGCAAAATTTCGACTGTCATTTTTGGATTTAGAAGCCCAAATCCTATACAGAAAACTGATTTATACTTTCATACATATAAAAAAAAGTAATTTATGGACTCTCCGAAATGTCGAAAACTAACATATAGTCGAGTAAATGACGCTCATATTATAATATGAATTGTTGCTGGACATTAATATCATAATACATGGAAGGTAGGATTTATGAGAATTTTTGTGAACTTATAACTCGAAGTGTTTGAGCCCATCAAATCTTTTTGAAAAGTTTGTATCCCTCACCAAAAACTAACAAAATATTGTCAAGCTTTAATACGTAATTTTGAAGTTTTGAAAAGGCGATAATATTTCCCTTGAAATCTAGGATTAAAAGATTATCCTCGAGGCATAAAAGTAATACATACAAAATACTGTTAGATGTTTGTGAAACTAAGACAAGCTTCATAATGATGCCTGGATGGGAAGAAGTGTGGCGAGTCACGAGCTGAAATGAAGATAAACGCTTCTTGATTCTTAACTGAAGCTAATGGCGGACTGTAATTCGAGCACCCACGCGCCACTTGAGACGATTGCCCCTTTTATACTGTCGGACGCCATAAAGATGTTTATTTGTAAGATGCGGCCCAAGGATCTTCCAGCACTGAAAGTCACCCCGAAAGACCATTAATTAAGTGCTGCCCATGCTTTATTCCGCTCATTGCTGTTGGAGTGGTCGAGTAAACAGGACAGTAGTCCCGGATATTGGAGATTATTTGCACTGTATATTTCCCGTCCATATCCATCAGAGCCGGTCTTAGGGAGGGGCAAGTCGGGCATTCGACCGAGGCCCCGCGCGCCAGAAAAAAATAATTGGTTCTGTACGATTTATAGGACGCTACTAATCTGATATTTATTAGACTTCAGACATACTTCAAAATATCCAAATTTATGAAAATCACATTCTAAACAAAGTATATAAAAATTGTTTTTAAATATTTCAATCAAATATAGTTAATATGCACTATTCGTTTAATTATAAAATGAAATCATGAAGTGATGACACATAAAATCACTACAGCGTCAAAATTCAATGAAAAGTAAACAAAAGACAATGTTATTGGATATGATTAAAAATTGCCACTTCGATATGTAAAATAAGAATTTAATATTGAACACGTCCATTTTTGTAACTAAATTGAATGAACGTATCACCAATGGCACATCGGAAATGAAAAGAAGCACTAAGCGGTGGCTCAGTCGGTAAAGCGTCTCACTACCATGCTAAAGGTCCCGGGTTCGATCCCCGGCCGGTTCAAATCCGGGAACTTTTCTAACGATGGAAGCGGCCCCGGCGCCCACCCAGCGTCGAATAACATGGGTACCTGGGGGAAACCCTGGGGGGTAAAGCCAATCAGGGGCGTGGTGCTGATCACATCACCCCCACTCACGACCGGATCAAGAAAGTGTGGGGCGTTACCCCTACACCCCCTATACGCCTTCATGGCGTGGTGCTATGCACAGGAGAACACTTTACCTTTTTTTAAAAAAATTAGAAACTGTTATTACCCTCACAAAATTCTTGGTTCTCCTTATTGTTCTTGCGGAATATATAAATTAAATTCTCTATTAAGTGTAATAACGGACAAAATCATTGATTTTCTCAAACCTGTAAATAACTTTAGCTACAGGCCCAGCACCCACCTGATATTCATCCATGCTACAATCTTCTTCCTGGTGTTACTTCTACCATCAAATTCATTTTGTCTTACTCTCATCTCTCTTCAAACTCGACTATAGCGGCATTAACCTCAATTACTTGAGAACTGATTCGTTTCCCCTATTTGGTCTCATCAGAAAATTATCTCACGATAAAATTGTTAGCTTAGCTCTTTTTCTTCACAGTGCCACAAGAACAAACTAATACGATTATTTTCATTTGCCAGTTTTGTTTGCTACAATTTGTTTTGTACTTCAAATAAAAATTAGGAATATTATTGCATATTGAGTGAGTAATGTCACGATCGTCGCCGACCTCTGCGGCGGAAAAGTTAGTCCAACGCGCTACGACGCCAGGGTTCCGGGTTCGAATCCAGTTCTGGGCATGGATATTCTTTGCGAGTGTTCCTTCTTCAATTTCATCATATCATCACTAATCTTCATCGTCGAGATTAGCCAAAGTGGCAGAAAAGCGATTGTCAACCGCCATTTATTTCCTTCCATTTCGCTTTCGGTTCATATCAACTCTGTTATGGAATGATCGAAAGGCAATGAGAGAGTAGAGGATAAACATAAGCGTCGTGGGGGATCGAAAATGTCCGCCGATCCCCCCCTGGAAATTCACTTCGTTAATTTTAATTTTAAAAAAATAACTTGTTACTTTTACTGTTAATAACAGGAATAAAGTTCAGTTAGTTATTATTCGAACGGAATAACGAAGTAAAAAAAATGTAAATCGAAATAATTTAGTGTAAAATACAGGAACCAGGTTATGTTTTTATATTCTTCAATTTTAATCAAAGAATTAATTAATTAATTAATTAGTCTTCAATTTTTTTTTTTAAAAAAAAAAGAGTTTATGTGAGAGGGCACACAACATAAACACTACGACTGAAATTACCTCCTAACTTTTAAAGTTGTTTTTTTTTGAAGGAGGATTGTAAAAGTTAATAACAAAATAGAAGAACTATATATTTCAGAATACTAACTGTATGAAATGTAAATAAATAATAAAAATACTTGTCCTGCATATTCACTATTTAGTGGATGGAGTAGAAAAGGCTTCCTACGGATATAGTGATAATAATAATAATTTGTACAAAAATTTGTTTTCGTTAGTTTACAATAGTTATTACCTTACAATAATAATTATGATTGTTATTATTTCTACTATTCAAGTTTTATCAATTGCCTGAAAAACCCCTACAAAAATTTCTGGCGACGCCCATGGGGATAAATGATTTGTCAGTCATCCGAGAAAGTCCCTAGTACCTAATTCTCAGTATGATTTTTCTGTCACCTCGGGATTGCATTCCACAGTTCATTTCGGCCAACTGTTTACTTCCCTCATTTTATTCTACAAACAGCAAGACTTCCTTGAGAATCTGTTCTCCCTTTGTTGAAGGTTACGAAACACACACATTATCTGTGTGCTAATCTAGACTGTGGTATCCATATTCAGGGAATACCAACTATAGCGATAAATCCTTCGGAACTGCTTGCTTACCAGGAAAAATACAACTTCAGTCAAGAGACGAACAGAGGAAAGGAAGGGGTTAGGCGGAAACAACGATGGTAATTTATTAAAATTTCCCTCCGCGAGGCAAAAATTTCCCTTTTCTTAAGAAAATTTCCCTCGTTTTACTAATTATTACACAAAGACGCGTCAGTGAGACGTCTAATGCCAGCGGAGGAGATCCGGGTTCGATTCCGAGCAGGGATTTTTTGCCTTGGTTAAAAAAAAAAAAAAAAAAGGTTCGCAGGGGACCGAAACGGCGTTTCGGTTCGTGAATATCTGGTTCCTTCCCGTTTCCTCTCGTCAAATGGCAACGAACCGTACATTTCCTTTTCAATGTGTAATACATTGTTAACACTTCTTAATAGTACATATTGTAGCATTCATATAAACTTCCCCTATACATGTTGTTGCCGCAAGGGGGTATAGCAGAGTATGACGGCGTCTTCGTTGCCTTTTTCCTTGAATTTCACTTTTTCAGTGCTTTTCTGTCGTCTTCTTTTTTGGCCCGATTACCCCAACAGTAAAATGTCAAGTCATTCAAACAAAAATACAAACTTTGACCACACGCCAAAAAAACACATGCAAATATATTTCACTTGCACAAATTGATTTTTTAATAAGTATTATGAAGAAAAAGTATTAACATTTAAGTTTTTCAAAAAAAAACTTTTGGGCGACCTGATTACCATTTACCATTTCCTTCTGTTTAAATTTTTAAAAGGTAGAAAATTCCAGAAGCCTCTTGTCCAATGTATTTTGCACTATTTGATGTTTATGTCAATATTCTATTATTATTATCATTATTGATTTTAATAC
The DNA here is from genome assembly GCF_977018435.1 of Lepisma saccharinum. Lineage (NCBI taxonomy): Eukaryota > Metazoa > Arthropoda > Insecta > Zygentoma > Lepismatidae > Lepisma > Lepisma saccharinum. Next base: position 75,006,698 of record NC_139241.1, read on the forward strand.
ACACGTCATTTCACTACGGGCCGCGGTAACTCAGTTGAAGAATATCTGGCTAAGACCAGGGTTCGAATCCCGGGGCAGGTGATCTGGATGATGAATTTTTCCAGTCATTTCCCTGCTTCTTCGCGGCTCTGAGGCTCACTCAGCCTTGTATGACATTGTGGCAACCCTGGGGGGTAAAGGCGGCCGGGTGTGATGTTGATCACATCATCCCAAATATGACCGAGATAAAGAATATGTGGAGCTCTACCTCCACCTCATCCCATATGCCTTTACGGGATGTGTGCACACGCACAGGGGTACCTTTTACCTTTACTTATGTCATTTCACTAGTCGCGAATATTGTCACTGTAGTTGTAAGAGTTAAAAAAAGACAATATCCTGCTAATAAAAGTAAATCGTTCTGTTGCGTGAAATTTTCCATTTCGAGCCCTAAAAAATTACTCCTTTGCCTCATCAAACAGTTACAAATTTCCCCTTTTTTCCCTCTTGCACATCAAACCGCTTCAAAATTTCCCTCCAATTACAATCACCAAGCCGAGAATCCTTTTTCAAGGACAGTCGGTATCCTTGGGCGAAAAATAACACACAACTGCGCCTCGCAGCGCAATGAATGCAAATTCATTTACAAGACCACAGTTTACAAACCTCCCCCTTCTTTTGTTATGCGATAACAGCGTAATACAGAAAAGTAATTAAAACGTTCATTAAGAAGACTTCCTGCGCTTTACTCAAGCATGGACCGGCGAGCACGATATTGCTATACATTTACATGGAAGGCCGATTGAATGCGACTGAAACGACCAGAGACGTAACGTTGTGGTTTTTATGGCATCACTTTCGCACAACAGAGGGTTCAACGTCACAATAAGGACCGCACTTTTATCGAGAAGTGAAAGGAGAAGTGGAAACGTGTGCTCATTCGATCTAATGTTATGCCGTAATTATTGTATAGATTCAAATCAGCCCGATAGGTTTTTGTTTTGCTGGCATTACTAGGGTGACCAGATTTTCTGAAACGAAAAGCAGGACATCCATGGTGGGGGGAGGGGGTTGCAGTTGTATCTAAAAGAGCACAGGGTGAAGTGCACCGCTCCCCCCACTCTCTTTGGCAAACAAAAAGTCATGTAGCTTACATGTCTCCTGAAATATTACATAGTTCTCTTTACTCTGTTTTCTTCTTGATTTGATTTGATTTTTGTTATTTAACGTCTCTTTTCTGTCACTTTTGGCTAATTGCAACAATTAATATGACTGATGATTAAATTCATGAATGAACACTCACAAAGAACATCCATGCCCAGGATGGAATTCGACCCCTGGTGTCCTAGCGTTCAACCACTCCGCCACGGAGGTCTTCCCTTCTTATATATTTCCTTTTTCATTTCTCTCTTTTCCGTTCCTCCTTTTACACATATTTTTAATTTTACAGATTAAACTCCCTTTCTCTCTCGTTCTTACTGTTTTTGTATTTCCTCACATTCTTATCATATAACATCCATACATTGTGAAACAATATTGACATATTAATCAATACTGAGAATATATTTGTCTCTTGCCGTAGTTGTAGTAATAATTTCATCAATGCATCAAACATGCAAATCCCCAGAATCGGGCTATTTTCAAAGCGCCCCTGCATATACTTTTAGTCATCACTCGGCACCTTGCACATCGTAGTATCATGAGCAAACTGCATGCAAAGCTTTATAGTAAGACGAAGGTCGTGAGCAAAGCGAGCGTGAAATTTTTTTAGATCTATAAGAATTTCTATGCAAGCCAACAATACTGTTAATTTAGACGGCACCAACAGTTCACAGAGGTAAACAATTCGTCTGGATGTTTTGCAGGACATTTCGCAGGACACTGTTGAAAAATAGGACATTTGTGATTTTATGGACTGGTATCGCAGACCGCAGGACATGATTCTCAAAAAAAGGACTGTCCTGCGAAAATCAGGACGTCTGGTCACCCTAGGCATTACACAATTCCCCTTGACCATCAAGGCCGCCGAACCTGCCTCGATTTTTGGTGTGTTCTGTCTTAGTATTTACAAAACCTATATTTCTATTTTGAGGCATTATATTCCCTGAAATAAATGGTTGAATGTTAAACTGGTTCCTGCATTTTACACTCAAGTTCTTTCGATTTTCTTATTCTGTTTGAATCACTTAACTAAATTTTATTTCTGTTATCTATCTATATACAGGGTGTACCAAAAGTCCAAAAGAGAAAACACAAACTTCAACAAAATCTATTCGGCAGAACCACCGTTCTCTATGCGGTCCGCGCATTATATACGGAAGGCGCAGAAAAAAAAGGGCATAGAATAAAGGCATTTGATCAGCACCTTTTTGAAAACATTTTCAGAACCTCTGTTTTCCCCCTTTCCCGACCATAATTTTCCACCTTAAAATCATTTCCGTAATCATTACATACACGAGACACTGGAGCGCCCAGCCCCTGCAAACTATTGCAGGTGGCAGCACCCCTGTTGTGTCCCCACGCTTTTGATCGGCAATTGTTATCCCATTTAAATACATGGGGAATTTGATGCCGAACGTGCTGCTATTACATTAAATTGCACGTTTAATATCATCTTAACCTCAGAAATGATGTCTTTACATGATAGTTGAATAATCAGTGCTGTAAGAGTAAGACTTTTGAAAAGACGATCGGAACTCAAAGAAGCCTTAACATTTGCACAGCACGTTTTTACGTCGCTTGCAATTTTCACAATTTAAGTGATCTATTGTTGAGAATCCGGTCAAGAATAATGCATAATAATTCCGCGCGACTGTACTTTTATTTTTATAGTTGTTTTAAATGACTGACTTTTTTTTCACGTGATATAATACTTTTCCAAGTAGCTAGTAATTATGGTCCTTTGTTTTATATACACATATTTATCGTCAAGAATAGTTATTACATATTTTTTTCCTTCCGTTTCATGTCTCGCAACCTCTAGGGCTATCTTATTTACAGGTATTATAATTTTAAAATCGTTGTTACCAAGAAAATGAAGGACCAAAATACGAAGGGAGAATATCTGTTTAATACAATGAAAACATACGTTAATGTTAAATTATCGGATAGGGCATAATGTCAGTCATAGTGTATAATAATATATATCATGCACTTACGCACTTAATACATTTTTCTTTATAATGTTGGTAGTTTCTTCGATTCCTACCCGCCGCAACCAGAAAAAAGCAAAGCATAGTGTAAAAATCTAAATTTTTGTATTTTCGACCCATGGCAGCTAGAGACGACCCAAACGACGTCAGGCTTAGTGTTCTTTGTGCATAAACGTACTATATTTAGCTCGTTTTCGCGAACATTCCGTTGCGCTTTAATATATTAATTCTTAGGTTCAGGAGAATGTAATTTTCGGAAACTTATGACTGGCTACATTATCTTAAAGCTTTGCTAAACCCATTTTTACGATTTACATGAGAAATTCTTACCTTCATTGAAAATAACGTTTGAATAGCCATCCCATCGAGATCCAATGTAAAGCTTAGGGCAACCAAATGACGAACGAAATTATTTAGGGACGTAACGAGAGTGGCGCCGCCACCGGAAAAGTTTGGTAATGGACAGCCCCATTGAAATGAACGATGCCAATTTCCAGCGGAGGGGAGGGGGGGCCAACGGACCGGTTCAACACCCCTCCCGACGTCCACGCTAATGGATCAGCTTTTCAATTACGATAAACAACACACATGGCATTTCTCTAAATAATCAGGTCGATATTCGTTTGGTAAGTCTCAATAAGTAATAGAAATTTTTCGTTTCCAAAGTCCCGAACGAGTACGAGAGCAGGATGGCCAGATCCGGATCGTGAAATACCCAGGTCCCAGCAGCCGAAATTCGGGTATCCGGTTCCGGGTACATGGAGACCAGAAAATTGTTAGCCATCCCCAATCGAGTCTCTCGTACACTTAGTATTGGTTTTGTCTCGATTTCTATCTCGGCTCGACAAATTTTCAAGGGTCTGGTCTTGTTCTCGTCTCGGTACACTTCATACAACACAGCTAATGCAGGATCGAACACGGGCCTGCTCCCAACAGAGGCGAGAGCGTTATCCATTCGACACCATGGGTGCCTCAGTTTTCTTAGTTGAACGTCCTTCGTGCTTCTGAGGAATGAATGACTCACGTCCAGCATCGTGGACATCCTGTGCGTGGTAAGAGAGAATCCAAATGAATTCTCCCTGTCCTCGAGGAACGCAGCGGACAATTTCTTCGGGGCTTCTGTCCATCGCCCACGCAGTGACATCATCAGAATAAACAAGCAGACGCTTATTCACATCCCGCTGTTGACACACATCGACTTTCGTTGGTTTTGTGATATACGGCAAATTCATTTACAAAGATCAATGCTCTGAGGTAGAAGTTATAACGTTTGGGTTGTCTAAAAGTTGCTCTCGGTTCGGCACGGGATTAACACAGGGGTTCCCAAACTTTTTCATTTCAGGGCGTACAAGTCAGAATATAGGCCTATCTAACACTTGCAACCCTCGGTTAGTAAGTTAGTAAGACACATATTTCAAATTCAGAAACATTTTATGTGTAAAAAGTACTAAATAAGCACATATTTGGAACAATCATACCATTTCAGTGAAAATGTTGGAACATTTCGCGGCGCCCTGGCACGCTTTGGGAACAGCTGGGTTAACATATTATTTCTCTTACCTTTTCTTGTTTTTCAATCTCTTCCTATCTTCCATTCTCCCTCTTTTTCTGAATCTTTTTCTCTTTTCTCCTCCCTTTGTCTCTCAATTTTCCCTTTTTTATTTCTCTCTCTATTCATCATTTTCTTTGTCCCTTATTTTTCTCTTTCTCTCTCTTTTCTTGCTTCCCTTTCTTCCTTCACTTCTAACTTCCCTTTGTATCTAATTTTTCTTCTTTCTCCCCTCTATTTGCCACTCAATATTTCCTCTATTCCTTTTCGTTTCCCTTTCTTCCTTCTTTTTTTTTTTGCCTCTCAATCAATATCTTTTCCCTTCTCCTCTGTCATTTCTCTTTCTCTCTCAATATTTTTCTCTTTTCCCCATTCACTCCCACTTTGTTTCAATATTCTACTTTTCCCTCTCCATCTGTTTTCTTTCCTAGCTTCTCTCTCTTTCCGTTTCTTTGCCTATAACCTTTCACCGTTGTCAAAGTAAAAAATACAGCATTCTGTTTGCTTTCATGTTCTGCTATTTAATCCAAACAATAAATGCTTTCACGGTTTTCACAATTCCAAAATTTACAGTTTCACGAGTAAAATTTACCCCAACTTTTAAAGCTTTTTCTTTTGAAGGATATGTTTAAAACTTTATCACAAAATAGAATGTCTAAGCATTTCAGTACACTAACTGTACAAAATAGTGCTGCATATTCACTTATCTGGTGGATCGGACAGAAAAGTCCCAAAGGATATTAATAAGAAGTAAATAATAAATTTAGAATAAAAGTGATTTTTTTTTTAGTTTATAATAGTTATTACTGCATAATAATCATAAACATCTACTATTCAAAGTTTTATCAATAATCTGACCACCTATAAAAAATTCTGGTGATATCCATGTCATCCACCCCCCCCCCCAAAAAAAACCTTCACGACGCCAGTGGCTGAAATGCTGGCTACAAAAGAATCCAAATCCTAGGCTATAGCCAGTCTCCACCTCTACACTCCAAAAAGCTCCGACGTGTGTAGTACTTCATCAGATCAACATGGGGGTAGGGAGGGGGAGAAAGGTTTATGAAAATAATCATGTGACCTTTTCAGCACCCTGATTTAATCTTGAACACTTACATCGCTGATAGTACGAGAACGGCCTCCAGAGAGACTCTGTTGCATGCGAAAACAAAAAGGACAGAAGCACAACAATACTCCCGGCGGAAAACAGTCAAGATGGCAGTTTCTATGCAAATGTCTGCACTTTCTCATAAAAGTTTTACAACTGGCGTTTTTCCAAACTGCGAGAAAACAACCCCATCGCCGCGTAAAGGACAAAATCGCAAAACATCTTCAAGAAAAGATGTATTGATAAAAACCAGTTCCCACGGCACCAACCTTGAGATTTGCATAGCGGGTTGCGCAACTCAAGTGGAAATGAAAAGAACTTTTCAAACGGCAAACGGAAGCAAATATTATGAAAAAAAATGGAGCGTTGTTATTTAAAAAAGCTATGTAAATTAGTCAGTGGCTGTCAGAACCAACCAGACGACATAAAAATACTTGAACAGACAAAAGACTCAACCAAACGTGACGAGTATCACTTGGGTAGTCAACCACCTCCAGTTGACTATATCATTCGCTATAACATCGAAAAACGTCGATTCCTGTCAGAAAATTATTTTTAGAGCAATACATTCATTAATCACATTTTGGTCCTTTACACTATTTTATAGTGTTACTAAAATAATCTCTCTTTGTAGCGAAAAATGCCAGCGAAAATCATTCATAGCCACTGTTTTAAAGTTTTTCTAGACCAGTGGTTCTCAACCTTCGTGAAATGGCGGTTCCCTAATTTTTTTTTAAAAAGTAGATGGATGCTCCGATTTCAACGATTTTACTCGTAGCTAAATAACTTTCTATTTATTAACTTTATATGCCCTTCAAATATTAATAAATAGTTTATGGGATAATCATAAATAGTAGGGTTGAGTCGATACCGATGCCGATGTATCGGTAGCGGAAAGTATCGGTTTGATTTTATTACCGATATGGGCTGATACTTTTTTCGGCTTTCGATCGTTCGCACCAATATTATGTGAAAAATCTATTTTGTGATTGCATAAGATTTTTTAAATTTCTGATGTAATTTTTAGAATATTTCAAAGCAAAATTCTGGTAATTTGAGGCTTCACCAACTAATGTTAATCAATATTTTGAAGAAATTAATTAATTGTTACAATTTTCAAGCATCGGTATCAGTATTGGTGGAAATCGGTAAGAGGCTAAGTCCTATTAAATAACATTAGTTCGATTATTGATTGACTGGGTTTATTTTGCTTTGCTTTTTTGCCTACCATGGCTAATCGCGAAGGTAAGGATGAGTGATGATTCGATTTGTGTTATTTTCCTTCGCATTTTGTGCCACATTTGGCTAATTTCCGAAGATGGGGGATGAGTGATGATGTGATGAATGGACACTCACAAACGTCCACGCCAGAATTCGAACCCGGGACCCCTGGCGTTGTAGCGCGATGTGCCAACCACTCCGCCACGGAGGTCGGCTGAATGGACAAAATGTCTCGTGTTTATCGCTGTGTGTTTGTGCTACTTGAGAAGGTTTATCATGGTACCGCTCCCGCCATTCGGTAGTCTGTATTCTGCTGGAAGACGTTAGCAGCCATCATGCGAGTGATTCCACCTACTAAGAGGGGCACTGGAGATAGCACGTGCTGTTCTCAGCGGAAGGGAGAAGGGAACCGACACGAGCAGGTATTTCAGGTGATGAGAGGAAAAGAATTGTCCTCTAAGGTCTCGAATAGCCCATTGCTTGTCCTTTCGAAGGACCCTCGCAACGGCACGTTCAGTCGTTACCTTCTGCATGGCCGTAACATTACCAGCAGTTGCTACTTCAATCTCCTGAACAAGTTGAAGAAAATATTGCCGGGAAAACTGCGTGCTGGAAGAAAATGTGCCAGCACATTATGCTCATGCCGCAGTTGTGGAAGGAGTCGAACTGGGCTCTGGCATTTCGACTTATCTCTCCTATTCGCCAGATTTGGCACCCACTGACAGTAGGTGCTCTTGACACGGACAAACAATGCCATCAGTGAAACTTTATTTCAACCCCGGTTTGCAGACTTCTACACAAAGTGTGTGAATCTGAGCACGGGCTATCGTATCAATCCCTAAGATTATATGTTTATTTTATAAAGTCTCTCTGAATGCTTCACGTTGACCAGGGCATTCACTTGTTTTTCTCAGTTGTCTCAGCCTCTGAGGCATGTTATCAATGCACAGTGTTGTGCCATGCAAACCTCCTGAGCATTCAGGAAACAGGTAATTTCTTCTGGTTATAAAGTCAGCGGTTTGCATGGTGGCAATTAAAAAACACGATTCGGCATAGAGGAAGAGCTCGATGGCCTAGTGATATAGAGGTGAGACAAGCTGAGAGGGGACTGACTTTTGGATTGGAGTTGAGAAGGGAGAAGTGGTCAGGAGAGCAGTGGGTCAGAAGTGAGACGACGCTCTGGTCGACAAACTGAGAAGCCAACAGAGGACTTCGTATATTCTATTCAGCCTAATTCTTCAGATAGACAGGTAATTATCCTAACACCCAGCCATGATTCAGGTTCAACGGTTCACAAAACCCAACAAGTGACCATTGTCTTTTCTGCAGTTTAGTTCCTTAGTGTGATTTTGTACCTTTCGCATTGCCAAGTGTTAACTCGTCATGCCAATGACGAGTGCTCTCATCAGAGGATGAATGATGAGTAATTTACATCACCCATTGATTAATTGGTTAACATTCTAGGTACTCGTAAGATCCCACGAACTTTACAGCTCGTTACGCTATGTAGAGAAGAGTAAGTCCCATCAAGAGTTTGTTGTTCCTCCTTGAATTTGATCTTGTACAGAATTACAACTTCACGATAACCCCTCGTGTTACGATACGAGCCCGATACAATGCAAAGTCTCGTCTCGTCTAACCAGTCCACGAATGAGAAATCGAGCATCTCATGGAATCACATTTTTTGTGTTTCTGGATGCTCGTTCTTCCACATCCTGCGCCTGTCATCGGGTAACAACGAACAGATAAAAGAACGCCACGGGAAGTGCGTCACTGCAGGTGAATGTTGCAATGCAAACATACCAGACACATAAGATTCCATGCAGTAGCTCTGTCACGATATATCACTTGAATTTCAAACGTGGTGTCTATATATAGTCTTCCATCACTCAAGCGGGATGGAAGGAAGGGATGGCCTTCTGGTCAAGTACCCATAAGCAACCTCGCTTGCACATAGCACACCCCGGTGGCTGCTTCTTGCAGGCCAACGATGCTCTGGCGCCTGGACCCACGATCAGTATAATGCTTTGTGGGATCGTGTTCTGTGTTTGTCCTTGTGTGTGAGGAGTGCACCTTTATAGCCTCAGATTTTGGTCCTCAGAGACGGTATGGTTTCAGGTCTTATGAAGTAATGGATGAATGAATTAGTTTTAAAATTTAAGTAAGGAAGTTTTTAATAAACGCATTTTCTTGTTATGGTCTGTCCTCAATTTTATTTATTAGCGTCTTATTTTACATGGCGGAGTTAAGGTCGTACAAGGTCTTTTCTTACACTCAACCATATACATATTTTGTTTTCGTTAAAGGAATGTAGCTTTTTTGCTTATTTTATGGAATCATATTAGTGATGTCAATTTCAGAGGGGCAACTGACCCTATTGACCCCAGCTCCGTCACGACGCCCATGGGCGTGCTGGTTTTCTGTGCCGTTACAAAATTCGAGCCAAACCAAAGCACTGTATCTACCACACTGTTGCAATAGTTGGGAATCGTTCATTTTCCTAAACCAGCACGACAACGCGCCTCAGCACAAAAGTTGGAATAACCTATCTCGCCGCCCGGTGTCCCGGACCTCAACCCAATATTTTATTGAGATATGCTGGGGGTGAAAGTTGCGCGATGATGAAATGTTTGACATCCCAAAACATAAGCGAGGAAGTTCTGCTCTAGAAGCGAAGTGAAAGTGTCTTCTCCTAGCCATCACGGTGTACTTTTGCACCTTAACACCAACATCACACCAACGTTTAGCGTCTATGGTTATGCGCCCGTGTGCTAATATGAAACTCCTTCTGTCAATATTTCTCTTCCGGAGTCAACAACACACTGGGGAGGAAAGTGTTTTCGCTTCAGTTCAACAAACAAAAATCGCTAACGACAAAGAGCGTTGTAAACCAGTTGCTGGCAGACAATATTTCAAAACGAACGTACGTTCCAGACCTTCGACCGTATGCTAAAAGTACGTAAAAATGGAAATTCCCTGGCATTTACAAGTTTTCTCGACCAAAAGCGAATATTTCAGGAGCAGAACGTTAGGGTAATCAGTGCACGTGATTCCACTTAGTACACCCTGAATCGTATTCTTGCTCACTAACTAGGCTCTGGCGTCTAGATCCACAGTCAGCATAATCCTCTGCGGGAGTTGCGTTGTATCCTGTCCATATGTGTTTGTGGTTGTTCCTTCATCAATTTCATCTTTCATCCTCACGTTTGCGATTAGCCAAAAGTGGCAGACAACGAAGTAAAATAAAGGAAACCAATAATTGGATGAATATCAGCTGCTGCTGCTCTGACTTCTAAGCATTGTTTATTGTACAAGGTCTCCCAAGGCAGAAAAAGTTAAGTTCTCTAGAAAAAGGGAAAATTTCCACGATTTTCTTTTCAGAAAAAGTAAATTCCTTCACTTTTCCATACTGGTAGACACTGTGCGAATTAAGTTCTCTGCTTTTGGAGGGTATGCCCACTTAGTGGTGGGTTTGTGATTGCATTTCGAGAGGTATGCAAATTTGTATGTTACAAGTTAGTGAACTAAACTATTGCCTTGGGGGTTCTAAGAACCTTAGAACATTGGTTCTAACACAGGTCATTAAATCTTATAACATTTACACGAAATTTAGAAAGACTTAGTATAGCTATTTATATTCTAAGACAATCCAAACTCGTACATAAAAAGAGCTATCGAACTCGAAAACTCAACCAAATTTCTATTGCCAAGTTTATGTCAATCTAACAGATGACTTTGACGGTGAAGGTCATTTTACAAATTAATTGTAGGACAATGGCGACGATCAGGACCTAACCTAACCTAGCACAGAACTAATAATGCTGTAGAAGGTTGGAACAACCGCATCCAAAATTGTATATGTTCTAGCCTGCTTCAAGAGCCAAGCAGAAAACACCAACATCAAGTACATGTGGAACTTAATCTAGAAGGTCAAAAAAGGAAGAAGCGTCACATTAAAATCGACGAGAGAATTGGAAAGTGTATTCGCACATATGAGGAAGGTGTCTGTTGGCTCTAGATCATGTTCAAAAACTTGACTGAACCAAATTCCCAGCCGAAAATATCAATATTTCACATAATTCTCTTGTAAGAAGTATTGTACGGGGTGTTAAGTCACCCTTCAATTTGATAGAAGATTAAATATGTCATACCAATTGTCCACCCGTCCTTTCACTTCCAATTGTGTTCATCGCAATTGTCCGACTAACTGAAAAATCTAACCTAACTACAAGTTTCTCGTGAACATTTTAAAAGGTAAAATATCAGCACTATGCCATGAAAACTTAAATGGAAACAGCCTGACGTTGCATCGGCTCGGTAAGGTTGTCAGTTCCAGAATTGTGTCCTGTATTCCACAAGGCTGCATTCTTTGCGACAGGAAAATCTTTCATAACTGGAACATTAATGGACAGGAATGAATTTTCAATTGTGATTGTTAGATAGTTAATAAATGAAATACACAGCTGGTAGACTATAAAAGACGCAAAAATTGTAACGCGCTATGAACGCTTTTGTTTGGATTAAGCAACCGTTTGAAGCATGTAAAACACTGCATCGCATACTCCCATACCCAACAGATAATGCTCGCTGTGCAACACTGGAAGACAATGAACCTTACAGATAAAAAAAAAATGCGTCATTGTGACATTAGCTGAGAGCTCAAGGCCACGTGTTAACAACCCTATTTGAATGCCTGCATGGCGTACATGTACAATATGTAAGCGAGGCATTGTAACATCTATTCTCTGTCCACCTTCCACGGATTAAGGGCGAGGGGTGGAGGGGGCGATCACCCCCGTAGACGACATGTTGTCGAGTCTATATATACTGCTGGTAAAAAGAAACCGGACACCTTAATATTTGACATCTGAATTGCAATTACTTATTATTTTATTCTAATTTAACTTATTAACAATTCTGCTTCGAAGGCTAACTAAATGTTGCAGAAATTATTGGAAATAAGAAAACCTGAATATATTGAACAGAACACAAATTATTATATAAATTACCCGGCACTACTAAATTTATATGTTATCACAAAAAATGCAAGTGTCCTGTTTATTTTGTCCAGCAGTGTATTTTGTGTTGAATTCAATTTGTTATTTTTTGTTATTGTTATTCCATCTTGATTCATTGATTTGGTTTTAGTTCCTCTTTCTGCCACTTTTGGCTAATCGCGAAGATGAGAATGAGGGATGATACAATGAAATTGATGAAGGGACACCAGGCACGTAGCCAGAGGGAGGGTTCGGGGGGCTGAAGCCTCTCCCTAAATCCTAGAAATACAATTAATGGATTCAAATGTATATAATTTAAATAGTGTATCGGGGTAATTAATTTTACTTCTTTAGCAAGATTAAACATTCTGTATAATAAGTTATAATATAATGATATATTTATATTCAGGGTTTCTACCCCTCTACTCTTTCGCTTTCAGTGCCTTGCCGATGGCGCAGTGGTAGCGTCGTCACTTTGTAATCGAGGGGTCCCGGGTTCGATACCCGGTGGAGCCACACAGTGGTTAGGATCCCACTTTAAACTGTAGGTCCAGTCCCGATTAGCCTTACTGTGCATAAAGTGGACTTAAAACACCCAATCAATTAATCAATCAATAAATCTTTCGCTTTCAGATGGAGGCTGCTGGTAAATGATGAGCAAACCCTCTCCGCGCCCGCGTGAAATAAAATTCTGGATACGGGCCTGAGGGACACTCACAAGCAACATCGCAGCGTGCTGTGCTAACCACTCCGCTACGGAGGGCGGCTATGAGGTTGACCATTGGGTGCATCCTGCGAAGGTCACCCCTTACACACCAGAGCGAGAGAGAGAGAGAGAAATAAGTTTTTTGCATTTCCGCTTGTTCGCATACTTATTTACATGGTGTCACAGCATTTGTTCGAGGCTTACGACGAGAGTTTTTACATTTATGCGCGTGCGTTTAACATATCCCGTGCTCTTTCATATAATACACCACATACGTATGACTGTACATATACGCAGGGAATGAATAATTAATGTTCGTGCGTCACGGGTATAAGGAATTCTCCACGCTGCCACTTCTCGAATGATGCCGTGGATTAGCTATTCTCTCATTTTGTGAACGATAGCAAGGGTACGCTACTCGCTATACCACGGACATGGTCATTTCTTTGTTAATTTGTGGAAGTTTACATATACCAGAAGGGTATATTCTCTAGCTAGATTATTTGGGAAGTCCGAAGGCCATACACTAAAATACAGTACAAAAACTGATTTAATTAATTGATTTGGTATATTTTACTTCGCTTTTCGGCCACTTTTGGCTAACCGCGAAGACATGGGTGTAACTTGGGACCTAACTTTGGGGGGAGGGGGCAGAATCAACAATAGCGGCCAGGACTATTTTGCTAAATAGTTTCGTAGCTACGTAATTCTATTAAACTATTGAGAATATGTAGACAACAGCGAAAGAAGACCATACGAAAATTCAAGTGAACGTTCTATGGAATTTTAAGCCGATGTAATTTTTCAGACTTTGGAATATCATAGCGGTTTTTTGAAAGGAGAAATAAATTCGAAAATTGCTTTGCTGGACGTCGGCCGAAGAGCCAGCCGATCTTAAGTAAAAGACTACAAAATGATCCAAAACGCTTACAAAAATGCCCCAAAAATCACTAAGCCTTAATTAGTCATAAAATAAGTAAATACTAAAGCAGGTAAGTCTTGATTACCAGAAAGAACATGCAAAGTCACCGATACCCTAGCCTTAGTTACAAAATCAGTTTGTCTAGCCTGGGGATTCGATACTGATTCACACAACCCGTGTTGCTGGTCCAGAGAACGGAATTGTGATCATCGGACGACAAAACGACTTTGCAGTATGTATCCATCATGCACAGTGACGTCACAAACCGGCTCGCAAGTTGATCGAAGTCGAGATCCTCGTTGTTTCATGTCCTTAATGGCCTTCAAGTAATATACTGCAAGCTTTTCCTTGGAAGCGCCGCTCATTCGACACTACGAGAGAAGTTCCGCAATGCAAACGACTTCTTCAAAATCTTACTCACGGAATAGCTAGAAAATGAGGGCGGCAACCGTAGAGGGCAAGGGGCTTCATTGAGGAGGGACCCAGACTGTACTGCCCCCGTTCCGAAATATCGCCGTGGTTCCCCCAAATATTACCCGGTTTAGAGGACATTTTACTTTCATGTTTAAAAAAAACAACAACTATAGATCACTGGACTTGTGGTAGAGATAAAAGTAAATGTACCCCTGTGCGTTTGCACACGTGATGAAGGCATATGGGGTGATGTGGAGGTATAGAGCTCCAGATATTCTTGATATCAGCCATAGTTGGGAGGATGTGATCAGCATCCCGGCCGTCTTTTCCCCCCGTACCCATTTACGAGGCTGGGTGGGGCTCAGAGCCGCGTAGAAACAGAAAAATGACTGGAAAAATTCCTGGTGCAGATCACCTGCCCTGGGATTCGAATCCGAGTCTTCCACATGGTAGCCAGATGCTCTACCAACTGAGCTACCGTGGCTCATAATTATTTTTATATTAAGTGTATTAATGAAAACTTAATATGGTTCAGAAATTGCATGTGCATACAGTTAATATATTATGTAATGAATATTATGAAAAATAGAAATCAAAATATAATTTATCAGTCATATTAAATTTTACATATCCGAACCCATCACATCCTTCTTGGAGTAGGGCTCAGTTAGTTTGTATACAAATGACTGAAGAAACAATTATTATCATTATTGCGTGGGTTGGATATTTAATAGTGGCAACACTACCGTATACACGCCATGAAACGAAACCGATACTTCTCGCATATACACGTTAGTTTGATACCTAAGCTACCTCCCAGTAAATGGGCTCTTCCTTCCAACACTAAGCCCCGCGACAGGTTAAGTTTGCAGCAAGTTTAATGTATTAATCCACTCGAGAACGGCTCTCAGCATCTCCCGTGCGAGTCTTGCTTTAACCACCGAGCTGCTCATATCACAGACAGCGAGAAAATCAACAGTATAGCAGTGGAACTACTTTCTGCGCTCCCGTTTGGGTCTTCATATGCGAAAAGTTGCTGCAAACTTAACTTGTCGGAGTGCATAGACACATGAGCAGTGACAAGCGGAATAGGGTATCGTTGGAGGTCCAAAGTTGTGTAGTCACAACAATGATACCGAGGCAGGAACAGGGGAGTTGAATAAAGATTGAATGTGTCCGTGGCTTCGTGAGGAGGTGTGCTGGGAATCTGAGTTGCCTACGACCTGCGTTGCAAAAGAAGAGGCGACACTTTCTGCTGATTTGTTAGCTTGATGGGGCTGGAAGATGCTCTACCATCCCCCATACTCTCTGGACTTAAGCCCCTGTGACTTTTATTTGATCCCTAAGGCGAAGGGTATTCACTAGAGCCGAGAGCAGCGGAAATGTCGAAGCCAATCCACGACGGAAGACATCCAGTAAAGCTGCCCAGCAATGGGAATACTAGAAAGAACGAAAGAAAGGCCGACTGGAATGACATCATCGATCAACAGGTTAAGATGATTGAAGAATCAACAAACCAGGGCAAGAAAAGGAATTATCCAGAACACTCATCAGATGACGAGATGTTAGCAGACATTAGCAGACAATTACATATACCCGAAGAGACAGATATGGGAAGCCACCAACAGAACACAGAAGAAACAGGTAGAAACGACGAACACCTATGAATCCTTAGCAGATAACGAAAATATTATATAACATTAAAACCAGTACACCTTCACCTCATCAGTCCAGAAACTTACAGAAGAGGTACCTACAATACGGCTGCTACACGATGGCATCAAAATTCAACTATCCAAGAAAGCAGCACTAGATAAATTGATCCAGTACTGTCAGCAAAATACTATTGGATTTGCTACATCGGCACCACGAAGCGAGAGGCCAATCAAAGTTGTAATAAGGAAACTGCCAATCGATACGCGGCCAAAAGACATCAAGGAGGCGTTGGAAGAACATTATGACGTCATACAAGTAAACCGGATGACAAAAAGGGACCTAAGACCAGCACAAGAGTTCCAATGTCATTGTTCCTGGTAACATTTAGTAAGAACGAAATAACACCAGAGATATATGAAGAAGAATACCTCCTCCACTACAGGATAAGAGCAGAAGCCTACCGATCACTGGGGATAACTCAATGACATAGATGCCAGAGGATTGGCCACATCCAGAGACATTGACAAGCCACAACAAGGTGTGTCAAATGAGCAGACAGCCACCAGACTACACACGCAGCAAGCCAGATAGAAACCTCCCCGCTGAATTCTGCAACTGCGGAGAGGCTCACCCAGCAAACGACAGAGTATGTCGAGTATTTACAGCACTCAAATCATTGACCAACAAGACTCCACAACCTAGACAAGAAGAGCAACGGACAACATATGCAACAGCTGCACAGCCAGAACAAGACAAAACAACATCACTACCAAAGGAAAGAAAAACAGAAGAAGACAACACCAACCAATAGTTAATTCAGAAACACACCAAAGGAAGTATAATCGACCACATAAAAAGAGCAAAACAAAACCTTCAAAAACAAGAAGACAAAATCCAGAAATTATCAATCACAATAGAACTCATGATGGACATTATCACAGAGGCAGAATTCTAAACGATTCTCAAAAAACAGGCTCAACGTTTACGGAGAAAAATTGATGCAAAATTCACACACACTTCCCAGAGCTAATAATTCATGCGTAATTCCCAGAATTAAAGGAATTCCTGTGAGTAGCAGAAATTCTCTAGAAGTAAATCCCTGACTTTCCCAGAATTTCCCTAGAAGAAAGTTGTAATCTACCAATTTGCTTTGTCCATGCAACATAGCCATTGTCTAGCTGTCAAAAGTACCGAGTTTAGTTGTCAAAAGTGGAGACTCGAAAAATCTACAAAGGTTGTAGTTGCATTTAGCAACTTCTGAGTACAAGTGGCAACTAGACAGGTGTAGTATTACCGCCGCTGAATGAAGAAAGCAAACTTCCATCTGTCCGCAGTTCCTCTACTGGCACCTATCCCAACACTGTTTGCACTGCAGACACCCATATTGTTGACAAAGTCATGCAGCAAATTCTTCACACACACACACAGTACACAACAGTGGAAAATTACCTTCCGATTTTTCCACAAAGAAAATATTCTTGGAATTTACACGGTCATAAATAAAATTTTTATGTTGCTGAACACAAGATAAATTTGCACATACTACGCAAGGCACATTACTTGCTCTAAAAATGACGATCACCATAAAACTATGTTTTCTCCACAGTAAAAAATAAACACTGTTGTTACTGATATCAGGCACAACTCACACCAGCTTTATGCATTTATGGTTAACAGATTTGTATAGAATTTACTCCATCCTGGTAGCATAAAGTTTACACAGTACTTCTTGCAATCTCTGTATTGTACCAACACATTATATCAAAGTAAGTATTGAAGGTTTCCTGGCGACAAATGACGAAAAGATACTCTCAAGCTATCGGCCGGTGAATTCTAGAAGGATTTCCAGCATTCGAGAGCTAATGCCACTTTCTTCTTCATGGTAGAAGTGATGATGACAGCTAACATCATTCTCATCTTCAGGATAGAGGTGACGAAAGCTAACATCACTCTCATCTTCAAAACCTTGGAAATGTCTCGAGAACTCACCTGGCCAATAGCCCTACCAACAACGTTGTATTATCTGATCCATACTTTAAAATGCAAAACTCATGTGTTCAACCACACACCAACAATAAAATTAAAGCAATACTATTAACGACAAATGTTCTAGTCAGTAATCAGGCTCGGTCAACCTGCCGTATTTGTCAAAGAGTGTTCTTGTATGCACGTGTGGACTGCAGAGTGACCAGTGTTAATGCAGCATCGTAAGAGGGCAGAAAGAAGGGAGTAAGCGAGGCAGAAGGTTCCATCAGTCACGTTTGTACTGTGGGAAACCTCTCATCTGATTCATGACAGTGTGGAGGAAGAAACAGGGGGTGGTTAAACATTATTATTTTTGCCTCTAAAAGCAAGCAGTCCGGATCTGCTGCTTACTGGCCTTGAGGTGCCGTGTGCAGTCAGGAAGCTTGCACTGCATGGAGCAGGGGGTGAAAGCTAGCCAAAGGGTTCAAATTACTAACTTAACTCACCAAATACCAACTAATTACTGAGTAATTTAACCCTTTCTAGACTGTACTTATGGAGTTTTTTTTAAAAAAATCATAGAAATATGTTGCTATAGGTCTCGCGCCACAACTTGAGCTCTCGGGAGAAAGTATTCGAGTTGACCGCGGAGGCAGTGACAACCCTCATAATGAGTTCTCCGCCCTTCAAAAGCAGTGTTTGCAACCACACTAATTTCTTGCTATTCCCAACATATGTTACCAGAATGCCTGATGTTGTTTTAATTGACAAAAAAGTATATTGCTATTCTAACCAATTACAGCCTATGTTTGCTTTCTACGCAATGCTGCGAGCTCCTCTTCCCCCATTTCCTTCTCTCTTCTTTTCATAATGGAAGTTATCGAGTTAAAACGTCTGTCCATCCTTCTGACATCATCAATGCATATATAGGCTACGCCATGGTATTCTCGATATTTTTTTTTTTTCACTAAGGGCCTCAAATATTTACTTGCAGAAGGCCACAGGGAACTGCATTACGCCAATGGTTGCCATCAGAAGCCTCCTACCTTTTTCATTTGGTGGACACAACGTCTTTGTCACATTGCCACGTTTTGGCACCGTATCATGTTCGTTTATGTGTTTCATCTAAATAGTACACGGCTCTTCCAGTGTTTCGGCACTCATGAATATCTCTCAAGAAATCGCGCGTATTACAATAATATCTGTTTTTTCCATCAAAACCTTCCTATTGGAATCAGTTCTTTAATAAGAAAAACAAAGATCACGTAAATATTTCCATAATGTGACCCCAAATCGAAAATGGATTTTTTCTCACAACTTCTTTGATAGGTGTAGGTAATCGCGAAGATGTGTGATAATATTATGATGATATTGATTATTAGAAATTAGAAATTCTTTATTCATGGGCGAAGTTCAGCCTGTGGCTGAAGGGACACTCACAAAAACACTACCATTTACAGGCCAGAATTCAAACCCGGGGCTCCTTGCATCGTAGCGTGCTATGCTAACCACTCCACCACGGATATCGGAAACGAGGCTTGTGCATCTCCCACATTTCTTGCCTGGCTTCGCAATTGTGCAAATCTACATCTAAACCTTTGAATTTGAATTAAAAATTTTGGGTGTGTCAGCACTAAGGCTATTTTGCACCCATCACACTATACGGGGTCCAGCCCCTTACCATAACTAAAATAGCATAACTGTAATGCTGTGCTGTAACTAAAAATCTTTAAAATTTTCTGCCTTGTTAAAAGCTGAGGCTGCAAAGAGGCACTCGGCACATATAGCGACAAAACAGAGGACAACACACAGAAATATACTGGCCATGGGGCCAGTCGCCAGAGCCTGGTTAGTCTACAGTCCAGGGTGTACTACGTGGAAGGTCACCCTTACACCCCCTACATCTAAACCTAAGTGTTATTATTTAACATTTTTTCCTAAAATCTATAAAATTTTATCTTTCCACAGATATATAATAATATGCTGCATTTTATAAAAGTGCAAAAAAAGTTACTGAAAACATATTTTGAATAGGTAGTATAAAATAAATTCACGAAAATAATGTAAACACTTTCTATTAGGATCTACATTAACACTAACTGTGAAATCTGAAGCGGAATCATTGTAAGAAATTTTCACAATGTGGACATACATTAGGCTCTTGAGAATATCATTTAATAAACAAAAGCACAACTTCATTCTACATGAGTTCAAGTAAAATTCAGAAACGAAGAAAACGTGAAATCTAGCAGTTCGAATTTGAAAGAGGTGGATATAACACATGTGCAC
This sequence comes from Lepisma saccharinum, assembly GCF_977018435.1. Lineage (NCBI taxonomy): Eukaryota > Metazoa > Arthropoda > Insecta > Zygentoma > Lepismatidae > Lepisma > Lepisma saccharinum. The sequence goes on from NC_139241.1 coordinate 75,026,656, forward strand.
AAGACACACGCCCATCTTATAGGACAGTTATTGTACAACAGGCTACGCCAGCACTCGTCCGCAAAGGGTTAATTTCTACCCATCGATAAATTAGCATTTTAAAGATGAAATGAGGATTCTATCAACAAAACATTATTAAGCCAACCACGTCAAACTCGCAAGTATCGATATAGTCGACATGTATAACTCCATCCCAAGCGATCTAGCCCTCACCTCAGTCGAAAGATGGCTTGCTGCCAATAAGGTCTCACCAGTGGAAGTGTCTGAGGTATCCAAGATATTGGAACGCCTCAGGCATAACTATTTTCAGTTAGAAGACAAATACTTCATACAAACAGAACGATTAGCAATGGGCAAACTCCTGTCTGCTCCCATAGCCAACACTGTGATGCACCTAGCCGAAAAGGATATCCTTCACTCACCAGAACTCCAGTACATACGATATGGCAGATATGCAGACAACACCATTGTCGTTTGCAAAAAGGAAGAAGAAATAGATCTACTTATGGAAAAACTTAGCAACATTCACCTCAGGTTGAAATTCACAATAGAAATGGAAAACCAAGGCATTCAACTTTCTAGATCTAACCATCAAAAGGCAAATTCACCACCTAGGTCTACAGAAAACCAGGGGCAGGGAACCACTATATCCACTCCCTTTCCAATCACCTACCCCAGCATAAAGACAATGTATGGCTTAACTTCTACCGAAGAGCTTTCTCGCACTGCTCAAGTGAAGAGGATTTGAAAGAAGAAGTTACCATGGTTATAGACATAGGACTTCAAAATGGGTACACAGTCCAGCAACTCTTTACATGGTGTAGCAAAGCTGAAATGCAGGTGTGACAACCTAACCAAGACCACTTAGCCAGCAGCAATAAAACAAAATGGATTGCCTTCCCTTACCACCAGACTACATCCAACTACCTAGCCAAGACTCTGAAACAGCATGACATCAAACTCGCACACAAACCAGTGAACAAAATAGCCATGACACAAGACAACCTGGGGGTATGATGCCCAGTGTGAGTGCAACTCTCATTACATTGGCAGGATCCATCAACGAACGTATACAACAGCACTTATCCGATGCAAAAGAATCCCAACCAGCTACCAGACTAGCAAAGCACCTCAAGTTTAACAAGCACAGGATCCAAAAACTTGCAGTTAGGCAAACAGCGCACACAATGATTGACACAAAAATTAAACAGATGTACGCAATTATGCACTTTCCACAAGAGCTGAATATCGACAGTGGTCAGACACATCATGTTTGGTTCCCGCTATTGCAACAACTCAAACCTATCACACGCAGCAGATGAACTGGTTACACCAGTGCCCCTAGCGGTTGACACGCACCTTCTGCCTTTAGGGCTTTATGTTAGTCCGGTTACAACCCTTTTATCGAACTTCTCAAAGGCTTCTAAGGGTTAGTAGGACCAAGCCCTTGCAAGGTCTGTGGTGTAGGATTTATTTTCAAATTATCACCTATGTAGGTTTGAAATGAAAGATCCTCAAGATCTTTTACTCGAAGATTTATTTATACTTCCGATGATATACAAAACACTTTTCAAACAGACAATTCACCCGATACAACTTGTACGCCTAAACCTATTAGTTTTATCGAAGTTTATATCCCTTGTCTTTTTGATGCAGGAGAACGCCTTATTCAGAGTTGGGTTTGTGGAATATCTGCCAAATGGAGTACAAGTACACCAGCCAATCCGAAGATTGAAGCAAGATATTACCCAACGTCCCCTGAACCATCAGCCTTTCGGCAACCAGGAGAATGTCCCGTAGGCTTACAAAAGTCTAGCTCTTTTATATCATAATTTTGTTTACAATTTACCACGGTTACTACATACTTGTTTTATATTTCTATAGTTTCAACATTTTTTCCTGATTTAAGTTAAACAATTCATTACCTATTGTAACATTAACAATAACACATTTTTAAAGAAAAGATTCCAACATAGATTAATACAATACAGATTGAATAGTTTTTTGCTTGAAAAAGCATGTGTTGACAGGGGCGACACACGGTAAATGAGGAAACAACAGGAACCGGAAGTCAACCCAACAGTGAAGCATCGAGTTTCCCAAGTGGGTGGGAAAACATAATTATCTGCCATTCAACGTCACGATAAGCAGTCACAGCACATCATTTTATTAAACCAACCCATTTCTTTTATGAATACAATATTTTGTTTATTGTAACAAGTTTATAAACTGTAAACAAAGGTGAATTGATAAGATGAAGTGGTGCATAAGATAGGAACCAGAGAAGGAAACCTAACCTTCAAATCAGAATATATACACATATACATTTTCAACGATTACATGGAATCAAAGGCCAAGAAAAGTTTTCATAACTGTGCTCCAATATCAGTAAAATCATAGTTGTTTGGGGAAATTATATATAGAATGTCTTATCTTTAAACATACTGAAAAAAAATTGTCATCTTTTCGGAAAGTTGTCACATATTCCTCAAGATGAAATAAATAATAACAAAAAAAAATCACAAATGGAAATCATCAACAAAAAAAATATTGACTCAACTTCTTTAAACGTCCTCCACTTCTCTAATCAGAGTGAAAACCACAGCCATAAATCCAGGGGTGTAGTGCAGACCGACAAAGCAAGGCTAGTTTGGAGTAGGAATGGCCCAAGTCCAGATAAAATTTTATTCAGATATCAGACTTTTTGACATCCAGATTATCCGAAATTTCTAGATAATCAAATTATCTGGATATTTGGATTATCTGAAATATCCAGATATTCAAAATACCCGAATGTGTGTATTATCCACACAGTTTCATTGATATTCCGTTTTATGGGCTTTCCGCATATTCTTTTATTCGTCATGTTTGTATTTCTACTGTACGGATTCTCTACAAATCCTTAATCAGGTCTGTTTGTTTATCCATTTTACAGATTCTCCACATATTTATTAAACATTTACCTCTGCATTACTAAGTTCAGTATAAATGTACAAAGTTTTCTGCTGTAACAAAAAAAAAAACAACATAAAAGAGATACAGTTTAGAATATAATATTCTCAGTTTGATTTCCCGATCCTTTTTTTGGTATTTCTATTTCCTTAATTTCAGACACCATTCTTACCAGAATAAGTTGCTGACCTTGAAAAACTAAATAGCAATCTCAATACACAGATTAATTGAATACTCAGATATCAGGATATTAGTCTGATATCTGGATTATCCATACTGTCTGGATATCTGAATATTTATACTATTAAGATATTTGGATTATCTGTATATCCGTAATATTCAGATATCCAAATTATCTAGATTATCCATTGCATCCAAAACAGATATCGGATAATTTGAAATATGGATATCCGTAATTCATATTTTGTGGCTATCCCTAGTTCGGAGTGCTTTCCTTCTTCCCTTGAGCATTTTTTCCTAGGGTTGCGAAAGTTATAGTTCTCTCCCTCCATTTTTTTTAAAGCTTTGTGTCTTCATCTCTCCCTGTGCGTACCGTTGGACGATGCAGTGACCATAATCAGAGGAAAGCTGGCTGCTGACAGACAAGAAGAGGGAAAAGATGTGGCAACACATTTGACTGTCAACCATAACATGTCTGTGGTTTTGGCAAGAAGAGGAATGGGGTAAAGACACCTATTCATGGCAAGAAAAATAATGACCAATCTTTAGAAAAACTGAGAAATGACAGATCAAGATGAAAACCCAACTTTCACGACATTACTGCCCATTTTCCACCACTGGTTATGTACTGTTGCCCTTCTATCTCTTTAAGCTAATCACACCAATGAGAAAAAATCACGATTGAAATCCATGACGAAGCAAACACAATGAAACACTCATTGCCAGGGGCATGAACCCACATCTGGACCCATCCTAAATTCTGTTCTATTTTTATTCTTGCAAAGGCCTTTATTAAGTGTACTTGAAATGACAAGTTTCATTCCATAAATTGCGGAAACAATTGCCCGACACCCAGGTTCCCACTAAAATCACCACATTAGATTTTTGTAGATATTTTCAGTTTATCTTCCATGCCATTTTATGATGCTTTAGCATAATACAATACAAGCAGACATAAAATAAGTTTGAAAGGAAATAACCAATCACAGGTACTTACCCACAGCACCTCAGGTTTCCCAAACCAAGCCTCGGGGTCACATTTCAGCCGAACTTGAGCACCATAAGCCACTACAATGAACAACAAAAATACATTGGAAGAACGGACTAAAATTATGCACCATACAGTGAAACCCCGATTTTATATATTCCTGCAATATACATTCAATCTTCGTAGCGCTACTGATTTGTAATCAAGGGGGTTCCAGGTTCAATACCCAGTGGAGACACGAAGTGATTTGGGTGCCACATTAAACTGTAGCTCCAGTCTCAATTAGCCTGTCTGTGCATAGAATGGGCTTAAAACAAACTTCAAGCATTTAATCTTCATGGTCACAATAGAGCAAAATGTTATAAAATTTCATCAAGATTTTACATTTTCCTGCATTTTAATTCTTTTCTACTTTATATAAAATCAAGGTTTCAATGTATGTACATACACATCTGTATCTTATAAAGAAAATCTAATCAAAGAAATTCAACCCATAACAAAAATGAACACTTATTATTAATATAAGCAAAAATGCATCTCGACATCTTACTATACAATGGAACCTCGATTTTACGCTTGTCCAGGGATCAAGGTGAGAAACTGAAAATGCAGAATAATATAAAATCAGGGAACATGTTATTATATTTTGCTCATGAAGACTGAAGGTGTAACTCTCCCATGTTATCTGGTATATCGGCGGTAAACCAACTTTTTTCACATACATAGAAATTGCTGCCAAATTTAAAGTTGTGAGACTTCTGTTTTGGTTTTACTTCAATTCCTACATTGGTGTCTTATATCTAATATACCTAATTAATATACAGGGTGATTCAAAAGTCATAAGATGCCCTTTTTTCCCCAAAACTGAATGAAGTAATGGCAGATCCATCTTCATCTGGGTACATCAAGGTAATTGGCCCATGTGTGAGGGTGCTTCCGGGACAGGGCCGGCATCTTGACGTCCACCATATTGGATCGAGGTCAATTTTTTAATTAAATATATAAATATAATAACACCATTAAGCCTTGTTTCCATGATATGAAAAAATCCCAATATGCTGACCAAGGCAGAAATTTATTTTATTATAAAACACCTTGCTAGAAGGTTGAAACGTTAAGTTTAGTTTATGTTTTATAATAAAATAAATCTCTGCCTTGGTCAGGATATTGGGATTTTTTCATCAATATAATAATAAAAATATACAATAAATAAGAAATGTTACAGTAAACCAGGTCAAGTCAGATTTACCAAACCACTGTATAGTGAGGGAAAAGTTACAGTTACATGTATAACATGGTACAAAAAGTGGCAATTATTTCATGGGGAACAGTCAAAACAGATTTTGAGTTTATAACAATGAGAAATTTAACTGTTGGGTAGCAGTATTGTACTGCAATATTTGTACTGCGACTTTTATTGCATGTTGATGACAAAAAAGGCACCATGCAAAAGTACTGAAATGCTGTAAAATAATGTTTGTTACACGTTCTCATTAGTTTAATTTAATGATGGACTGGTATGAAATTTCTGCAATGTATTATAGGAACACGTCTCCACACCACAAAGAAATATGTGTATACTGATGGTAATGTGAAGAAACTGGTAAAACAAAGGAAAAGTCGACTCACCTGAATCTGTACAACTGACTCCTTTAGTAAAATTTAGCCTCAGACTGTTGTCAGCATAATCGTAAAGCCAATTTTCTAGTTTCCCATAAGAATTCCATGAGGTGTTGTCTCTATCACACACGCGGGCTCCACTACAAACATCAGCAGAACCACACAAATTCAGAATAAAGGTTGTTCTTCTACCTTTCACCTAAAAGGAAAAATTGGAATTCTTGAGTAAAAAGTGTTGAAGGTTATATCAAAAGAATGCACAAGAATGCAAGTAACAGGGCTCGTATTTGTCTAGAGTGGTTGAAAAAGGCAAGCTGCGACACCTGAAACTGTTAACTCCAAATTACAACAGAGTTTGTTTTAAGGCTACAAGAGACAGTTTTGCACCAGATGGGCATTTATTTCAATAAAGTCAAAATGTGAACTGCTACCGAAATAAACGACAGAAGCAAAAGAGAGTATGAATGTTGGAAGTGGTCTTTCAAGTGGTCAAAATGGGTTTCGATGTCTCGCAGATGACTGTTGTCTCTGAATAATTTCAGCATGCTATTTCCAAAACGAAATCCATTTTTTTCCATCACGTCAGAATTTTTCACAATTTCACAATAATTTCCATATTCATTTCATATTCGCCATTACAGTACATTTATTAATTATTACATAATGCAACAAAAGAGAAATTTCGGTCGTTTCCTAATCAATAACGTGATTCTGGAAGTATTTTCAATGCTGATCAAGGAAATGACATCCATTTTTTCCCATCACGTCAGAATTTTTCACAATTTCACAATCAAAATCTCATACTCGCAATTACATCACATTTATTACACAGTGCAACAAAATAAATTTATTCAAAGGAAATTTTGGTTGTTTGCAAACCAATATGAGATTCTGGAAGTATTTTGAATGCTGATTACAGCTAAGCAAATGGACATTTTGACTTTTTCAACAGCAAAGGGAATCTTGAGCCTGTTCTCTTTCCGTTCAATACTTTCCTATGCCATCGGAAGTTTGATATTCCCAACAGAACAAAAAAAAAAAAATAATACTCCCATAAGCGTAATGCCAAGTTTTCTCCCTCTCCTACAACCATCCAGTGCACAGACCCCTCTTTCCCCAGCTTGCCGCAGGGAAAGGTTGGTGGGGAAGGAGCAGTTTAGGGTCCTCGCGTCTGGCTGGACACAAGCTGTTCCTCCTGCTCTTAAGTGGGCAAAGAGTATGGGAAACAAAATAGCTTTAACTGACTTGAGATGAGTGTTTTACTGTAATAAAACCATCACTCTTAAGGGAGATTTCAGGTTGAAGCAACAAGTAACATGCAACAAGAGACAAGGAGCAGGCAGACAACACGTGACATGGAAGGGGTTTTTCACAAAAGCAAGAAGCGACCAGAAACAGCCTGGATCAAGTAAAGAGTGGCTCTAACGTGCATTCACACTGACTCTAGCACCTTCAAGTAGGAACTCTTCCAAACACATGTTCCAAATGGCCAAAACATTGCACACTTATCAAAAATGAATTGCATCTGATAGGTGCACACACAGAAGAAATAAAGCAAAAAGAACATAGTTTTTAAACTTTGAAAGAAAGCTGGCCACCGGTTGGCCCCTCCTCTACAGGCAACACAATGCGTGCTATTGGGAATATGGCCCAGTCCAAATGATTCACAAGGAACAATCAACATATGCAGCTTGTTATGACACTCCGGTACAAAACGTATTTATTTCCAAAGATTCATGACAAGCAACACTGGTAACTTGAACATGTCACGTCAGTCTGACTTTTACCATTACCAATAGAGCACACATCTCCAAGGGACATCCATAGGATATCCACAAGGTCCAGATCACATCCATGGATATTGTGGATATCCAGATCTGGATATCCATGGAACATCTATCGGATATCCTGTCCTGGATATCCATAGGACGTCCCGTTCTGGATATTCATGGGATACATGGTATTACGTCCACATGTTATCACTAATTTCACATTAATATTTTGATATTCGTGTAAAGATTCATTCATAGCATCTAGTCTCAAGTCAATTCTGTTGGGACTCAAACTCTGTGATGCAGTAATAAATCGTAACTTAAAACCATCTCCCACAGGAATTACGTCGTCCGTATGCACCTTATTTTTTCAGCAAGTCAGGCATGCGCACCAGGCAGGTGAAAGTTACCATGAGGATTTCTTTGTGTCTCGTCTCGAACACAACGGCAGTTTGCATGAGGACGTTGCCTTGTGTGGAAGTGAAGAAAAAGCTCTTCTTACTCTGCTTATGTGTGTGAATACAAAGTACTCTTCAAATGTGTGGATGTGTGTGTTGAATTTGTGTGCGTAAGTGCATGTGTGTGAGTGAGTGACAGAGGAAGAGAGAGAGAGTGGAGTGCTTGTTATAAGCATATGTGTACTCGAGGTCTTCAATATGTGTAAATCTAGTCCAGGAATGATCTTTTCGTATCCAAAGTATGTGCGAAAAATATCAGCATAATGTCCATATTAGGTATAATCTTATTAATATATCCTTATCCACGATGAAATAAAAACACCCAGATAATGTCCCTATCACGTGAACCCATAAATAGAATGTTCAAAACATATCCAGAATGTCTAAAACACATCCAAAAATTATCCACAAAATGTCCAAAACACATCCATCCTGGATATCGTATTGACGTCCCCTGGATGAACATATGGATATCCAGAGGACATCTTATGATGTCTACTGGACATTCCGGGACATCATATTGATATCCAGGATTTCAGCAAGAATATCCAGATGATGTCCATTAGAAGTCTCCTGGATATGTGTGTGCTGTATGGGTACTACACATGCATAAAACTAGCAAAAAACAAAACCGTACCACAGTGCCACCTTCTTGTTGCAAGGACGTAAGATCAATGTAAGTTTTCAGCTGCTCGTGGTAAACGGAACATCCTTTGAACAGGTCCCCATTTCTTGATGTATTCTTTGACTCGCATATTACACTGGTCCTCCACAAAAAATTATAGTGGCAGCCATCTGCAACTCCCTGTAGCTCTGGTTGACCCTGAAAGCAAAATCAACGTATCTGTAGCTACTCTGGTGACAATATAGAATAGTTTTCACTAAACAACTGTGACAAACGTGATGAACAGACACTAAAATCAGAATAATTAAGTTTTTACACAATAACAAATTCATCATAGAAGTCAGTCTTGAAGCTTGACCAGATGAATTTTGGAAAACACGGGCATTGCCAGAAATTTTTGTAGAGGAGTCAACCCATTGAGAAAACTGAATAGTACAAATAATAACAATAATTATTATCATGCTTGTGATTATCATACAAAATAATAATTATAAACTAAAAATAAAATTTATTCCAAATTATTATTATTATTATTATATCCTTGGGGAGAATTTTTTACTCGATCCACCAGATGAATGAATATCAAGTACAACTGTCATTATTATTATTTTACATTTCATAGAGTTAGTGCACTGAAATGTATAGTTATTCTATTTTGTTATTAACTTTTACACAACTCATTCAAGAAAAGGCTTGAAAATATAAAACCTTCTTTTATATTTTTTTTAGTTTCTATTTTTAATTTATTTATGAAAAATTCTGGCATGATAGAAACTAATGGACTTAATTTCGAATTTGGTGCAACAAGTCAACAAGTCTGAAAGGAATCACTTTTTAAATCCAGGTCAAAAGAAAAAAAATCCAAAGAGAACAGTGTTATTTATCACAATCACGTATGCACAAAGTATAAGCTATGCTTTAATTAAATTACATTTTATGATCCTTATAAATTTAGTGCATAAATGAACAGTTTAACATGATAAAAATTTCTAATGATATTTTTCTATCTGAGCAGTGTACGGTAGTGTTCACATCGTGAGAGAGAAAAACACTCGTTTTGTTCTTTTTATTAAAAAAATATGTATCAGCAAGAATGTGGTTTATGTATAAAAATCTATTTGACTTGCACATAACAGGGCTACTTACTTTTCCAACATTTGGGTCACACTTAAACGTAATCACTGAGGTTATATTATCGTTGTATCTGTTCCCTGGACAAGGCGATCCTCCTGCGTACATCAGAAGTACATTGCCCTCACTGTCCAGGACAGGAGACACATGAGGGAAGCCCAAACTCTACAAGAAAATTTAATTACAATTAATAACTATTTAATTCTAGGATCAACAAAGAATTCAATTTCCTCTTGTGGAAATTTCACATCAAAGCAACATGTGTCACCTGTCATGTGAGGAATTCACCAATCAATGTAGGCCTGTGCAGCTTGTCATGATGCTATGGAGTGAAACATGGCAGTTAATTTGTTCCTTCCCAAGTGACATATGTTGTGTGTCACTTGTTACTTTTGTGTGAAATTTCCCTTACAGTTTCTATACATAACTTTGCCTGTTTAGGAGAAAATAGGGTGGTTTGTGATATATTTAACTACTAATATACTAAAAACGTATTCTCCTCAAGAAGCAAAGAAAATTTCTCAATATGTGGACATGTAGCATAAATTGCCTCCCTGATACGCATCGTCGTCTTGTAATCAAGGGGTCCTGGGTTCGATATCCGGTGGAGGCACATAGTGGTTTGGATCCTGCTTTAAACTGTAGGTCCAGTCCCAATTAGCCTTTTTGTGCATAAGGACGACTCGATACACAAACTCAAATGTAGCACAAATACTTCAATCACATTAGAAGGGAATGAATTCATTTTTTTAAAAAATAGAATTAATGGAAGAATGTAAATCGTATCTAATTAATTAATTATCTACAGACTTGAGGATTTATAAGGGGCTCCTGTATCGCCAAATGGTTACCGTTCTCACCTTTGCTGCAAACAGTCCTGAATTCGACTCTCAGTGAGAGCCCAACCCAGCATCATAAGGACAATAGGGGAGGTACTGGAACAGAGGAAGTAGCAGGCTGCATATTCTCTTGGTCTTAGAACATTTTTGCAACTTTTTAAAGCATATAAATCATCTAAAAATAAACTTCATAGTGCAAGCCTTTTGAGGATTTTTCATTGGGTGGTGATGATTGATTGAAATAAAAATTCTAGTTGTGTCAGCGCTTAGGCTATTTGCCCCCATTACATTACATGGAGTCCAGCACCTTACAGTAGCTAAATTCAATGTATGTCTCAGAGGACTAAAACCTTCTTCCCTAGATAAATGATGAAGGTGTAGAGGGGAGCTCAGCACATATAAGGGCAAAACACAGGGCCTTACAGAGGATTATACTGGCCATAGGTCAAGGTGTCATATCCTCATTGCCCTGCAAGACTGAAGTTACCAGGGTGAACTATGTGGAAGTGAGGTTGATATTTTTGTGCCTTCTCAATAGGTTACCCCTTATATCCCTCATTGGGTGATGTGTAGTCAGCGGATCGAGTCGCTGATTCCTGGCTTTCAAACTCCCCAACTGTCCTCACAATGTTGGGTCACCACAATTTAAGAGTTCTTGCCACAGTTCAAACCCAGGATTGCATGCACAGAAGGCAACAGAGCTGACCATTAGGCAACATGAGAGCTCGAAGCCTATACAGGCCAGCACATAAAAAAACAATGAACAAAATAACGTGCACACAACATATTCCTTACCAGTTCTTTCTTGTAGTCGTCCCCATCCTTTTCTGCCAGGCAAACACCGGATCCTGGTGGACAATTTACACCAAGGACACTTTGGATTGGTCGACATATGTTTATGAAAAACACTCTGCTTCCAGAATACACTTCGTAATTCCTGTTCGTGCTAATCAGTGGTGACAGATCAACCTCCACTTTGGAATTTGAAGCTGTACATTCAATCTACAAAAAAAGTAAAATATCAAGCTTGGAATTTGGCCTCACACACACATCAAAGCATCTGGGAACCTAAGATATTACACAATTGTAAATCAGATCCAGTGTGTTAGTATTATGAGAATCTCAAATCAGAACAAATCAGGGTGTCCACAATTTTGAAAAACAAAATTCCCTGACTTTTCCAGGTTTTCCAGACCAAGTCTTCAGGGCAACTCATGTATTTACACATTTGTATAAGAAAGACACTGTATTTTAGCTAAACACCACACTTAGAGATCCACTAAATGAAGTTAAAAATACTAACGATAAGGAAAACTGAACAGAAATTAGCTGTTGGATAGGGGCTTCTATGTAATACTTGCCATGCACTGACTAATGATAAACAAAGATTCTTTTCATATATGCAAAAAAACATAAGAATCATAGCATATTAATATTTTGGAAATGAGAGATGCAATAGTAAATAAATACCTTAGTTCTCACTCTTTCCGTGAAACTGATTTTCAAAGTCCCATTAAATATCGGTATTCCAACCTCATTAGAAATTGTTGCTTTTCTTGCGCATTATGGATGACGTTTTTCAATTGGTAGTTACTAAAATGGACTTTCCATTGAATAAACTTGGAGAAAACATCGCACTGTTTGCATGCTTTCAGGAATTTACGTTTGTTCTGTTCATATTCCCATAATTCCTTCACATACGAAGGTTATGTATTCATATTTGGGAATGCTAAATAAACTTGCAACAACAACAAGTTCCAACGAGACTGGTGGCAGCGAAGGTTTTGTATTCATATTTCGGAATAGTCATTTACTGTAGTGTATTTCTAGTTGACAATAGTTCAAAACATGACCCCTTTTCCTAAAGTATTTAACATGCAATTTCTACTGTAACCATGGACGTCCGCAGGATTTTTACCAGGGAGGGGCAAGAAAGGTATTTTTTTTAGGGGGAGGGGGCAAACAAGGCACATTTTCTCCAACAAAAGTCTTGTTCCCTAAAAAAATATTGCTTAAATTTGAATTTATGATGTTCATGCAATAATTAACACATATTATTGTGGCTAAAATGAAATTATATGTGTGACATACATAATTTTTGGTTGACTTTCATTTTCCGGGGGGGGGGGGCATGGGGCCATGCCCCACTCCTTCCGGATGCCCATGACTGTAACTAGCAGTAATACTCAGTATATCAAACTGAAGTATAGCTTGTTCACAACAAAATTAAAATGTTTTGCTTGTCCATTTATTCCTTGTTAAAAAAGAATAGATCGAAAAGTGCACTTTTGTGCACTTCCACAAAAACATTGATTTTTCCAGAAACGCAGTAAATTTCCCTGGCATTTCCACAAAAAATAAATTCCCAGACTTTTCCAGGTTTTCCACCCTGTGAGTGCTAGTATTATGAAATTCTCAAGAACAGTATAAATCTGAAAACAGAACAAATAAATATAACACACACTGTATATTATCTAGATCAGTTGAAGAACAGCTTTTAAATACACAATGCAAGGTTTTTAAACAGTTAAACAATGCACAGAATCAAGAGAAACAACAGCAACAAAAACAATAAACAACCAGAAACAAAAAATATACCTGGCGTTCGCATGCTAATTCTGTATACCAGTGAATTACAGATGTACAGTGATCAATTTCATCCACATATGTAGGACCATCTTTGGTGTTATTAGAAAGGCAAGCAAACTGTATCAGCGTATTCTTCTTCATTTTCCCATTGCACTCTTCCCCACCGGAGTAGTTCAGGTGGAGGAAACCAGGCTGGAAATTCAGATTAGCATTGGCCATTCCATAGTTGTGTGGTTTGTCTGGGTTTTTCTTATTTATCTGGCAAGTTCCTGGAAAATAACAAAAAGTAAATATATTTTTCTTTTTAGAAAAAAGCAGACTTTACAACATTCTAACAGTAAGTTATTGTTCCCCATGCTTATTACACCATGCTATGAAGGGAGACATTCATGAATTAAGCAATTTTTTCTTTGGTGGCAGTGTGATCAGCACTATGCTCCAGCTGCCTTAACCCCTAAGCCTGGTTTGAAGTACACCATACGTCCGAATCATGGCTCTAAATGAATACCTATTCTGCGCCATCTATTGGCATGGAAAGAAACAAAGTTTCTTCTGCTTGCTAGTGAGACTGTATTTTACTGCCACCTAGTGTACTTTTGCAAAAAATATTTCGAAAGTTACTTTTATTTGTCCCTTGCTTGTGGAAATTTTTTGTAAAAATGGATGGCGGGGAGCAGCAGATTGAAGGGTCTTGCGAGCGACAAAATTCGTGAAATTATTCAAGAAAGTGGTGATGATTCATCCTCTAGATTATTGTCAGGTAGTGAGGAAAGTGATTTAGACTACGCTGAAGTGGAATCTCAACAATCAAATGAAAACATAATCAAGGGGGTCCCGGGTTCGATACCCAGTGGAGGCACATAGTGGTTCGGATCCCACTTTAAACTGTAGGTCCAGTCCTGATTAGCCTTACTGTACATAAAGTGGACTTAAAACACCAACTCAACTAAACTCAAATGAAAACAGTGCTGTGCGAATCTACCATGTTTCTGAGTTTAAAATTACCGCCAAGGTGCTCGACTTCTGGGTATTAATATTCCGGCGTTAGGGGTTAACTGCCCCTCCCCACCTTTGCAGTACCCATTTATTAAATTTTGAGTTATTGTTTTAAGTCAACTTTATGCACAGATAGGGTAATCGGGACTGGGCCAATAGTGCAATAGTGGACCAACTGATTGATTTGATTTATTTTACTTTGCATTTCTGTCACTTTTCGCTAGTTGCAACGATAAGGATGAGTGGAAAGATGAAACTGATGAAGGAATACTCACAGAGAACATGCTGGGATTCATACCTAGGATCCTTGACATCTGAGTGCACTGTGCTAACCACTACACCATGGAGATCAGTATAAAATGGGATCGAAACCACAATAGGACCCCACCTGGGACCCCTTGCCATATATTAGAGGCTGGGTGAACCACAGAGATGCTTCATGCAGCGACAAAGTCAGAAAATATCCTACCATAAATCACCCACCCTGAGAATCAAGCCTAGATCTCCCACACAGTCGTCCAATACTCTACCGCCTGCAGCACCCCACTCTACCACCAGCAGCACCCCACTCTACCACCTGCAGCACCCCACTCTACCGCCTGCAGCACCCCAGTTCCCTTTACACACATATAAGGGGTGTCTCAGAAATATTTTCGTTCTTTTAATCCACCCTCCGGGCCATTTGCACGCTACGGAGAAATGAGATAAGACGTTTGGCAACATTGTTAATATTTAGTTGCCATGGAGCACTTTACGGGGCAGCAACGTGCTTTTTGTGTTCGTGCGTTTTATAAAAATAAGCATTCCTATGTTGTTATGCGTTGTTTGTACCGGCATCATTATAACCTGGTAGGAATGAGAGACGTCCCAGGTGCAAATTTCATTAAATATTGGATGAGAAAGTTTGAAAACACTGGTAGCGTTAACTGGCCACCGAAGAGTCCCGTTTTGACACCAGCGGCCCCGACAATTTATATCACTGTTAGTTAGTTTGAGGAACTTAAGTTCAAGAATAACTGAATGTGAAAACATGAACGGTCACCATTTGTCCAATACTCTTTTCCACAAATAAAAAAAATAATTTTTAAGCTTTCTTTTGGTAATAAATTTATATGTATACAAAAGATTTAAGTATTTATTTTAATAGTTTTAAAAACAAAAATATTTTCGAGACACCCCTTACAAGATACACTGGTCAAAAAAATTAGGGGAGCAAGCAAGAAATCCCAAAACCAAAGTTGGTAAGTCAAAAGTAGCAATGTATTTTGATTAAGTGAGTGTGTCCTCAACCAGTACAATACATGTCTATTGAGTCATTAGCACAACAGAGTTCTAGGGGTGATTTCTGCAAGGTACTGCACAAAATCAGGAGAACAGCACGGTGATAAGACAACAGAAATGGACAGATACGCAACAGATCCATACCTCTAATAAGGCGTGTGGTCGCCATGAACTGCTATGATAGCTGCACATCTGTTTTGCATGGAACCAATAAGGTTATCAATGACAGCCTGCGGGATATTCACCCATTCCTCCAGAAGGGCCATTTCCAACTGTTGCAGAGTTGTAGGCGGCGCTGGCCGAGCAGCAATGCGTCTTCCGAGTGTGTCACACACATGTTCAATGGGATTCAAGTCTGGGGAAGACACTGGCCATACCATTCGTTCGATATCCTCATCCCGTAGCATGGCGCCAACCAGACGTGCTCGGTGAGGTCGGGCATTATCGTTCACAAAAATGAAACGATCACTGATATCTGCAGCCATTGGGACAACATGAGGCCTGAGGATCTCATCCCGGTACCGTAAGGCTGTCAAAGTACCGTTCCGGATAATGTGCAGGGGGGTACGTCGACCAACACTGATCCCTGCCCATACCATTAAGCCACCGCCACCATACTGAGACACTTCGTGCACATGTGCTGGATAATTGTGAGTCCCACATTCCCTCCAGATGAGAATGCGTCGATTATCTGACTGGAGACTGAAACGTGACTCATCCGAGAAGAGAACTGAACTCCTCTCTCCATGTCCCCACTCACGATGTTCCACAGTCCACTGTCTGCGGGCCCTACGGTGTTGGGCATTCAGAGGGACACACACCATTGGTCTTCTTGCATAAAGACCCCTTTCCTGCAGGCGATTTCGTACAGTTTGGCCCAAGACTCTTCGTCCTGTTGCCAAAACAAGGCCGCGTTGCAAGTCAGTTGCAGTTTGCTGCCTATTCCTGCGAGCCGACAATGCTAAGTACCGGTCTTCCCTAACTGTTGTTGACCGTGGGCGACCTTGCCCAGGGATCCTTCGTACTGTACCTGTCTGTTGAAATCGTGTCCACAACCTGGAAATGACACTGCGTGACACACCAAGGGCTGCAGCCACCTCACGTTGTGTTTGCCCTGCTTCCATCCTCCCAATGGCTCTCCATGCGCTAGATTCCCCTAAATCGTGTTGTTCTGCCATCGTTCCTATTCAACACTACTCAACTGAATAACCACCTGCACTTACAGTCTGCCAGCACCAAACAACCGGTGTTCCCAAGTGACCTCGTGATTGCTCCTCATATCACAACTTCTGCCACGTGTCTTATGGTGTCACTAGAGAGTTGTGCATGCTGATGATTCATCACAGATTAATTGTACTGGTTGAGGACACACTCACTTCATCAACATACATTGCTACTTTTGACTTTCCAACTTTGGTTTTGGGATTTCTTGCTTGCTCCCCTAATTGTTTTGACCAGTGTAAATTAATTTGTAAACTAAACTTATCTAATTAAATGTGGACCAATTCTGCAGGTTTCTTACTAACCTTTCCAGTTTTCATATTTAAAACTAACGTGAACATTTATAAATAGCTACAGCAATCAAATATCAGCGTAAGTGTCACTATGAATTGGTAAAAATTTTAGACAATGGTTCTTTGATCAGTATAAAGAACTCACCCACTCCAGATCCACAAGCGGTGTTTTCAAGTGGACTGCACACGCTCAATTCATACTTGTTGCCCTGCCTGTCCTCAACGGAGTATTTCTGTCCACGTAGATGATTCAAATTAAACCTGCAAGTCAAACAAATTTATACTTATTACTGTCCACAAAACTTTCCACTTCCACATATTAAAAACAAAACAAACAAATCCTATAGAGCAAAAAAAAAAAAATGTTACGGGGAAAGGCCTACACAAATCACACAGAAGCCACTAGAATGTTCGAAGACATCATGGTTTACATGGAACAAAAAGAAGAAACCTCCCCTGCTGAATTGCTTCGGATTAAACCTCTTAGAGATCGAGCTGCTAAGAAGCGTTCATCTAATCTTAAGCAAAAGAAAATACCAAATTTTTTTCACAAGCTGAATTAAACTTTTCTGTTTTAGTCGTACAGCTTTTTCTATCAGAGCTTTAATGTTACTGTAATTTATGTTCTTGAGTTAAATGACTACATATTATTGTAAGCTTTTTGTTTATGCTTACATGCTGAAATACATATGTAGTGTATATCAAAATACTGTACGTAATAAAATGTACGTACTGTACGTGTATTAAAAAACCTTTATTCCAGTTTAACCAAATTTTCGTTCAACCGAAGCACCATCGGTCCCATCAAATTCGGTTAAACAGGACTGTAGTGTAGAGTCCAGTAGTAGGCTTACAACAGCGCAGTTCCCAAGGTGTACCATGGAAGTGAGGTAGAATTTTGGATGCCTTCTTAAAAGGTCATTCTGCACCATGGCCGTGCAGTCTAAGGCATCAAGCTTTGGGTTCATGCTGGTTCAAATCTCCTTGGGGAAGCGTAACAACTTTTCTCATGAGATCTCAGCCAGTGTATGGGACCAGTGACACCCACCATCATGAGAAAATTGGGAAGCTACAAATGAGTCATGCGCGTGCACTCTAGTACAGCAAGGCCAGCAGTGCTGGTTCACAGCATAACAGTTACAAAAGTATTTCTTTAACTTTTGGCTTTTCATTATTTCTTCCCTGTTACCGCAAAAGAATCAACCTGCAAGCCTCCAAAGTTCCGATATGAGGCCATCCACACCCTCTTGTGGCATGTTGACAGAACATCTGCGACACCCACCCTGGCAGCCTGTAGGCTACAACGCCAGCAAAGATCAGAAAGACCATCACGCGGCCTTGAGGGATCCAATGGGAGGGGTAGTTATGTGACCGGGGACTTTGTTTTCGAATAGAGAGCTGAAAAAAAAGGGCAGAGTGCCATCTGCTGATGTACTCAGTGTTGCGAACTGCACAATTAAGTGTCCACATGCACTGTATACTGCCAGCATTCAAAGCACATGAGAATCACAAAAATATGATTGCTGACATACGTATGACATATTCTATGTGAAGATAAACGTTTCAGAGCATTCGGTCTATTGAGACAGCTAACATGTCCATAGACACATCCGCCAAATAGAGTTGGTAAAACTGGCTGGCCGCGGTCACACAATTTTTTTCAAGCGCTTTGCGAGGTTCTCTCTCTCCCTCCCCCCTCTCTCTCCTTCTTTCTTTCTTTCTGCGTGAGAGTGCTGTGAAATCAAAAGTGTAAACTTGGACATTCAGCTCTAGATATTCCTGAAATGTGCCAGCAGAGAAGGGCTTCAAATGTAACCAACTTTGAAACTACAGTAAGTTCAAATGTCGGGTTGTGTGGAAACCGAAAGCTTCAAAAACTTAAGTGTTCGCATTTTTTGCAATTTTCTACGGATAACTACGTAGTGCCAAAGTGGATTTGTGAATATTGCAACATGTGGAAATTGTTTCAATCATCCGCAATCGTCTGCTGCATTACATTCATTTGACAAGAGACCAGATGAAGTTCAAATAAATGAACAACTGCGCCAAGACATTCATCTCTCCCCTTCGAGATGTTAAGGAAACAGTATCAGGTAGAGTGCTCATTTTTTCAGTAAACATACCATGTAGAAGCAATGAATTCTTTTTTTCTTAATTTTCTGGACGTGCTTCCCCAACAAAAAATGTCACCGCATGCCACTGAAATGAGTAGTGTATCCCAGTCATGGAAACAATACAACAAGAACTGGGGGTTTATCATGATAACCACACGCCCACCTCTGCTAAGGCATGTCGGCCAGCAGTTGGTAGGTAGGCTCTCAAGGGCTGTTGTACCATTGGCTATTTTTATTATTATTCTCAAAAGGTCACCCTTTTATGCCCCTTCTGGCTCTCAAGACTGGAGTTCTGTTACTACTGTTTGCAATTTGAATACGTGACTAGGAAATAAATAAATAAATAATAATAGTAAATTAGAAGACAAAATCGTTACAAGTAACAGTTACTTTTTCTGATGAATACAAAGGGGTTATAACATCAAATTACATGAACTGCTATTCAGTTTTCACCCTTATCATACTTACTTGAACTGAGGACCTTCCGGTAGGCAACATTTGTATAAAGTGTAAGAACTAGATGTTTTATATGGACCATCATAAGCAAGTTGTAATTGGTATGTGCAATAGAACACTGATTTTATATTTTTCAGAGGACCAAGGTGGAAACACTTAGAATGGTTGAAAATGTAAAATTCAGAAAAATTTTATCATTTTTCTGCACTGGAACCATGAAGAAAGAATGTATAATGCAGTAAAATGTAAGATAAGAATGTAAAATTGGGGTTCTGCTGTATTTCCATTATAATTTGTACACCTATTGTAGTTGTAGATATACACGTGTATTATACACTCAAGTGTCAAAAGTCATGGGATATCAGTATGAAAATATTCACATGGTGCTAGCATCGCGTTAACAGGTGTATAAACAGGCAGAGTGTTATCAGTGTTTGCAGTTGTACTCTTGTGAGTCTTGTGATATGTCTTTACGACTGGTAGAGTCCATGCCACGTCGAGTTGCTGCACCTTGCTGGCTAAAGGAGATACCACAAAATATTAGGTAAGTATCCCATGACTTTTGGCATTTGAGTGTAGGTAATAAATAAGTAATTATTATAATATCGTACTTACCTGAATTTTGTTGCAGGGTTTTGTGCTGTGCAGTTACCAAAATTAGACCCTTGGTTTTCATATGGGCATGCAGCAGCTGTTATCCACAGGAAATGGTACTGACATGCTTCCTCTGTCATGAACTCTGGTTCAGAGTCCTGTAACAACCATAAGAAAAAATTATTTTCAGTTACATCTTCATGAATGAATTTCAAATACACCAATTACTTACAACTAGAAAAAAAGCTGGGATATATTAAGGAAGGGATCCCCACCTCCAACCCAAGAAGAACCAAAAGTAACATTACAACATCAATGAACATAACAGTGAATGGCAATTCATTTTCTTTTCCTCTAAAATTAAGTGATCACCTTCCAAAATCAACACTAATAATAAACCATCAATTAACCTAGAGTAAATGGGGATTCCCCTAACTGATCACCTCTTGAAAACTCTAAAACTAACGTAAATGGCCCGGCTTCGAATCCCAGCATGTGAGTGTCCTGTCCATTCATCAATTTCATCATATCATCACTCATCCCCATCTTCGCAAATTAGCCAAAAGTGGCACAAAAAGCGAAGTAAAATAAAGCAAATCAATTAGTAAATGGTTCTCACAATACACTGTAATTATAGCAAATTTGTTCAAAATATTAAGCAACGTTAACATATAAATTTTTTTTGTAGCAATTACACTATCTATATTTAATATTTTGGGTATTTTTGTGACTTTTGACTCGCCCTCTAGATGATATACTAATAAAAACACATACCACAATATTTGGATCACATCTGAAGCTTATGACTGTACTTGTATGGTCTGGTCCATCACGATCGCGACACAGTTCTCCATATTCATATTTTATTTTCAGCACACCATTTTCAAAATAAGGCCCATCAGTCACATCTCCTAAATTGTGGAACCTGAGAGAGAGAGAAAAAAATAAAATAAAATTCATACATTCAAAAGAAAAATGTGATGTTTTAGAGAATAGTTTTTGGTGTGAAATTTGTCAAAACTTCATTTGCAAAATACTTAGACTCTGTATAATTTATTTATTTAATTACTGTCCTCAACACCTCTCATTAAAGAAGGCAGATAAACACATACATGTACATATATTGTTTGATATACAAAATACACAAATGGAACGAAAAGAATTAGCAGATATACAAACATACATAAACTGATAATACAAGTTATCAATTAATTAATGACAAATAATCAAATTAACCAAACCTTTCACTTGCCATTCACCTCACAAGAACACAGACGTGTCCAATAATTATTGGGACTTGAAGCTTGGAAAAAGTATTGATGTATTTACACTGTAGAGAAAATTTGGTTCAGGGAAATACTTCACAACAGCATACCAATCTCTTGAACAACGCCTTGATCTTTCATATTCTTCATAGTGCCTCAACAAGTTTAACTGCTAGGACAGTGTTTCTCGACCATCAGGCCACAGCCTGGTACCGGGTCGTGGTGTCAATTATATTCGGCCATAGAGATTCTGAAGTTTGTGACTTGCAGCCCAAGCTGGCAACCACTGGGAGTTCACCAGCGATAAGAGGAAACCTTTTCGTCCCAGTGCAGGTAAGAAATCAAAGGGGATTGTCACCTGTGCAACCTCCAAATTTGAATTACAACCGTGCGGTCGTTCTAGAGTTAGGCCAGAAGGGTGAAGCGACTTGCAGCCAAAGCTGGCAACCACCTGGAAAGATGGATTTTCACTGTTCTCTTGTCAGTCGTGGTGAGAAATCAAAGCTGCTGAGACGGGACTGTATTTGAAATATTAAATTTCAAGGGTACATATTAAATAACGTATAAGCTTAAAAAAACAGAGCTATTTATGAATAAAATGATTGGAATTGACTTTTAAAAATTGAATCTACCGAGCCATGGGCTCATGAAGGTTGAGAATTACTGCCCTAGGACATCATATTGCTAAGCCGGCGATAAAAATAGGTCTCTAAAACTCATGAATCATTACAAACATGATTGTCAGAAATATTAGTTGAGCCACAGTATGTTCACGATATCACACTGTGATAGTCAGATTTACCGTCATTATTATTATTATCATTATTATTCATGTATGTAGCGGTAAAAAGACGTGTTGATTCAAAGTGTTGAGTGTTTTAATTTGTAAGATTACATATTTGATTTTTGCCAAGCCGACGGGAGGAACGAGACGTTCGCGTGTGTTAAGGGTGAGCACCTGAAGGGTCACGCTATGCATCTAAAGCTTAGGAAATTCGACCGTAATGACAACATTTAAATATCTCAGTTTCCAACGGTCAGATTCATGTGAAACTTATACCAGCGCAGCGGCATGTGTGCAAGGACGGATGTGTGGAGTTTCGTCACGATCAAGCGACAATTACGGACGCCAGATCAAATCGGTTCTAATTGATCAGTTTGTGGACAGCGATTGCAATTGAGCTATGGGCGACAGCCAGGCGTAAGCTTAATCCGCACAAGTAAACTTCGGACACGGTCCGTCCTAGTTTGGAGACAATAGAGCGTGGTGGAATAACCTCTCCGGAAGCGTCACTCCAACGTGCGCCTAGCGTCCTTTTTCAAAATCCAAATAAAACGAAGGACATGGTTTTTCGATACACAGTCTTATCGCGATCCTTGTAGCGAGAGCAGCTCCGTGCTACCTCTCCATATACAGTCTTACCGTGATTCTTGGAACGAGAGCACCTTCGTGCTACCTTTCGTGTACAGTGGACTTTGTTGTGTTGTGCGAACACCAGTGTGTGTGATAGGCAGTACGTCTACACGAGTGCGCCTACCTCAACCGCTGGGGGAAGTTGAAGCGAAACCGGGTTTCCGTGATTACCTTACGCCATTTGTAATTTTTGAGAAACGAGGAACACCGGAAACTATGGCGGGCTAGAGGAAGAAGAGAGATGAGGGCGTTACGTCGATTCGCCCGATGTCAGACGAGACTACGCCGATGAGGCCTACCCGCCACGGAGAGAGAGAGAGAGAAAGGTGAGCCACGCCGACGATGCCTACCCGCCACGGAGAGAGAGAGAGAAAGATGAGCCACGCCGACGATGCCTACCCGGCACGGAGAGAGAGAGGGACGACGAGCCACGCCGACGACGCCTACCAGCCGCGACAGAGACACGTAGAGAGAGATGTTGACGCCCCGACGATGCCGACGACGCCTACCAGCCGCGACAGAGAGATGTAGAGAGAGATGTTGACGCCCCGACGACGCCTACAACGACCGCTCAGATGCGACGTCCGAACCGCGCCATACCACGGAGATCCACCGATCCCGAGAGGAAGAGGAGCCGGGGAACTAGGTGTTTGAATCCTTTTCGCATCTTCATCGTCGCGACCAAGGAAACCTTTCGCATGGATATTATGTGTTTTCAATCGCCCATAAAGACGCCAGGATGCACCCCGGAAGCTGAGAGATGGTAAAGTATTCATCTGTGTGAACCTTAACATGTGACGGCCCGATTGATTTAGAGAACGCCCTTGAAATTCGTCGACATTTTGAAAACGCCCACTCAACTCGAACTTCATACCAAACTCCCGTCGCGCTTGTCATTTGTAATCTATTCGTCTCAGGTCAATTTTTCTTATTCCTTGTGATATTTTTTTATGATCTTAAATTCATTGTTGTTTGTGCTCCTTTGTATTTGTTTAAAGTGCGTACTATTAGAGTAAAGCACCGCCCGCTTAATTGCATATTCTACTTGAGGTTTGTTCATTTTTATGTGTCAGCGCTGTGTCGTTGCTAGCTATGTCAGGTCGCATATGTGATTATTTGTTAAAGTATTTGCCTGGTAATATGAATTGCTCGTCGCGGCGAAGTGTTTAAGTCCCGCCTGCTAGAGAGTATATGTTTGCGCCACTCAACGGAGGTTACTTGTTATGTTTGGAACCACGTGAGGTCCTGTAAAAGGAAAACGTCCGCCCACGTGAATGTAATTGCCGTTGAGACGCCTTTGTTTATACTGGTCAAGTAATGTATTGTCACCGCGCCGACTAGTTTCTTTTTTAAAAACAAAAGGTGAACTTAAGTAAGGGCTGGCTAGGATTTAAGTAGCACTGGAGCAAAATCACAAATGACCTGATTAGACAAAAAGTAAGATAAAATTAATTGAGAATGCAATAATTAGGGCTTGTCGTCATAAAACCTGTACATGTCATGTATAATTTATTGTGTCGATGACCCCATGAGGATTGAATCTGAGAGAGAATGTGAGAGTGCAAGTGTGGGGACCTGTAATAATTCCATTTTTGTTGGTTATGAATAGAATATACTTTTCATTTTCATGTTAATTTTGGGCTATATCATTTTCGTATGCATGTCGCTACCCGTGATTTTCAGGTATGCAGCTAGCCGCTTCCCGGCTACAGGTAAAGAGGTGGTAATTTGAAAGTACATATGTCTTTGTTTTTATTCGATATGGCTTATTACTATGCACTGTTGGTCACCGGTTCCTACACACGAACTTAACCTGGACCGTAACGCTATTTCGCTTGTCCGAGTGAGATTTTGCCGCCTCTATCTAGGTAGTGGTAGCATTTGTTTTCCCGGGCAAGGGAGGGCGTAACATACAACACTGTCACAACTGTCCCAGTCTGGCATTGGCGTAAAAATCAGATTACCCCAATCCAGAATTTAAGGATTATTCTTAATTTCTTCTAATAACTGTGTAACCAACTACTGGAGACAGATCTATGGAAACTCACCTTTTGTCCTTGTGGGGTTCGCTTGAATTAAAGAGACACACCCCAGATGCAAATGGGCATGTGGCATCTCTCCCATAGACCACAGAGTGACACACATTGATGATAAATTTCTTTGAGTTGTCACCAGGTATCCGAGCGATGTGATTGGACGATGTTAAGGAAAGAGAGCTCAGATCGAACATTCGCCCTTTCCTGTCCATTACATTGCATTCAATCTCTTTATGAGGTGGACACGCTGCCTTTGTGTGCCACACAAAGAAAAATTCACAGTCGCGGACCTAGAAGAAAACATGTAAGAATTATTAGATTTTAGGTTATTTCTCGCCGCTTTCTGGCACTTTCAACTAATCGCAACGATGAGGACGAGTAATATGATGGAGTGGCATTCACAATGAACACCCAAACCCAGGAACTCGGGCATTATAGCATGCTGTGCTAACCACACCACCACGGAGACCAGTATTAAATTATTAGAGCTCCTCATTTTGTGATAACATTTAATATCTGTTTTTCTTGTATGTACGCATTGCTTGCATGATAGAATTATTTTCCTGTAGTTTACGGTTATTACAAGCATAAGAAAACAGTTTTTTCTTTGTGACGTTTCAGGAGAACACACGCTCCTTTCATCAGACATTTATTTTCATTTTGACTAAAGATACAGTTATAACAATGGTTAGTAATTTTTAAACAAAAAGAATCTGTTATATAATGGATGTTGTCAATGTTACATTGTTGTAATATAGCAACTTAACTGTGAAAAAAGCAGTCTATTTTATTTTTATTTTAGAATTTTTTAAATTATGAATCCCAAATATCATCAGGTAATTCAAATTCATCATTGTTTTCACAAAGTCTCTTGATGTTTTCTGTTACATTAAATTTTAAAGATGGTGGCTTACTCCATTTGTGAAAAAGAGAATGGAGTAAGCCACCATCTTTAAAATTTAATGTAACAGAAAACATCAAGAGACTTTGTGAAAACAATGATGAATTTGAATTACCTGATGATATTTGGGATTCATAATTTAAAAAATTCTAAAATAAAAATAAAATAGACTGCTTTTTTCACAGTTAAGTTGCTATATTACAACAATGTAACATTGACAACATCCATTATATAACAGATTCTTTTTGTTTAAAAATTACTAACCATTGTTATAACTGTATCTTTAGTCAAAATGAAAATAAATGTCTGATGAAAGGAGCGTGTGTTCTCCTGAAACGTCACAAAGAAAAAAACTGTTTTCTTATGCTTGTAATAACCGTAAACTACAGGAAAATAATTTAATATCTGGCAAGTCTCAATTTTAAACTTGCTCTTACCAGAGACATGGGTTTGAATCCTAGTCGAGTCTGCATTTTTCATTGAAATTTCTCCTGCATGCATCATATCATCACTCGTCATCGTCACCATTAGACAAAAGTGGCAGAAAAGCAACTCTAAATAACAAAAATAATATTAAAAAATATTGAAACAAATATAAATCATTCTACCGGTGCAAGTGGCGCAAGTAGAAGATCAGATTATTCAGAACTAAATTAGCAAGAGTCTACTATACTATGAAATGACCATGTCCTCGAAAGAACTTGGTGGCATGTGTAATCAATACATAATGAGCGGTCTTACAAAGACGCCAATATTGAAAAGTATGGAAAGAACTTGAACCAAAAAACCTCTAAGAAGAGATGATGCTGGACCACATATTTCTAAAAATAAAAAAAAATGACTTTACCATACTTACCTCTGGAAACATATCAGGCTCTTTGGTTCCTTCATGATCACATAAGAGCAAAACAGTAACAACACTGTTGCCAATACCTTCCTTACACGATTCTCCCTTAAACAAAAACTTTATTTGGCCCTCCTCGTACACTGGCTCGGAGACATTCGTACCTGCAAAAAGAAGACAAGTTTCATCAAATAAATAAAAATTAGCAAGGAATTTCATCAAATATATGACCAATTGTTTGCTTTTCTGTCACTTTTGGCAAATTGCGAAGATGAGGATGAATGGTGATAAGACGAAATAGATAAAAGCACAATATGACACGGACGATATGACACGATATGAGCTCCACGAGGATTAAACTGGCCGAGTCCAGATGCCAGAGACTCGTTAGTCTTCAAAATGCAGTCCAGAGTGTACTACATGGAAGGGAAGTTGACATTTGGGTGGCTTCACAAAGGGTAATCACTTACAACCCTTCATCAAATACGTGCCCAACAAAAGTATAGTTTTTTTTTGTATGTATGCATTGCTTGCATTGTAGAATCATTTTCCTGTAGTTTACGGTTATTACAAGCATAAGAAAACAGTTTTTCATTGTGACGTTTCAGGAGAACACACACTCCCTTCATCAGACATTTATTTTCATTTTGACTAAAGATACAGTTATAACATTGGTTAGCAATTTTTGTTTAAAAGATGTATGTTTGTTTAAAAAATTGCTAACCATTGTTATAACTGTATCTTTAGTCAAAATGAAAATACATGTCTGATGAAAGAAGCGTGTGTTCTCCTGAAACGTCACAACGAAAAACTGTTTTCTTATGCTTGTAATAACCGTAAACTACAGGAAAATAACAAAAGTAATACTTACAAAAATCTAAGCAAATAAGAATCAGTAGAAGACTAACTTCATCATACAAAGACCAACAAAAAGTATCAAAGATTTTTGACAAAGAGATTAACAGAATGAGTAAAATCATCAGTAGAGACCGGATCTTAAAGGGAAGTCCTTTTTTATTTGTCAACACAGATCATGGAATAAATAACAACAGTGTTGATAATTATCTTCCACCAACAAGGTTACATAGTTTTAACTTCCCTTTTTCTTCCCCCTTCTTCAGCCCACATTTCCATTTTTTCCCTTTTTCAAAACATTCTTCCTTTCTGGTCCCTTTATTGACTAGTTTTTCAGCCTACATTCCTTTTTCTCCCCCTTTTTTTTAAAAAAATCTCCCTTGGCCCCTTTATTGACAAGATACCAAATATTTTGTGAAGACTGTTTTCTCCACGAACAAAACATTCAACAATTGTCTATTTGGTGTAGCTTCGAGCAAAGAAAGAACAAGCGCCTTCTATAACTTGACAAGTTTAAAAACAAGATGCTGCAAACAGCTGTTGCAAATCTCGCACCACATTTCCCCACTCCATTCTCCGCAGCGACGTTGGTTCGCAGTGTTGCCACCTGGAGGGAGCGGAATGGTCTGAGGATTTTCAACGAAATTTGTATTCACTTTTTCCTGGGCTGTTTTCTACCTATCGGAGTACAGAAATTCAGATCAACTTTCGCCAACGACTCTTTTCCTTCTTTTAAAACTTGGCCTCCCTGATGGTGCAGTGGTAGCATCGTCGCCTTGTAATCAAGGGGTCCCGGGTTCGATTCCCACTTTAAACTGTACATCCAGTCCCGATTAGCCTTACTGTGCATAAAGTGGACTTAAAACAACAAATCAATCCAATCCAATTCTTTTAAAACTTGAGAAACCATCCATTTAGATACTCCCGTGGTGGTGATTGTGGACTCAACAACATTATACTTAAGTTTATGTAACTCCTTCTGATTTCGCAAATATGTTGCAACATTGTAAACAATTTCACTGGCCTGTCCTCTAAGGGACTTTCCAGAGCAGATTGTGGATTTTATTGGACCCGGGATGATTTGATTTTTGGTATGCAGCCAAGAGTAAAGAGCAAGAACATTTCAATGCTTTAAAAGGTAAAGTACATTGAGGAAATGAGGAAATGAAAAAAACAGAAATGAAGAAAGACTAGTTTATTTTTGCAGTCCACTAAAAATGTTATTTTAAATGAAAGCACAATATATACCATTCATATACTAATACAAAATTTAATGCATTCATTTATATATATATATATATATATATATATATATATATATATATTACGCTTTCATTTAAAATAGTGTTTTTAGTGGACTGCAAAAAAAATATAGTCCCTTTTCCCCCTTTTTTGGCAATAATTTTCACATTTTTTTGTCCTTTTTAGAGGATTTTTTTTCCCTTTAAAATCCGGTCTATAATCATCAGTACGTTTTCTAACATGGCACTATGAGCTCATTATTATAGTTACTATCAACTGTATAATCAGTCCCAATCAAAAACAAAATTATAAATATGAGAAATCACTTGCACGTACCTACAGCATATTCATGATTATCCTTCTCAAGGCAAACACTGGCCCCCTGCACATTGTTGCACAGTTTAACCAATGGTCCGCACAAGTTTAATCGAAATTTGTTGTTTTCTTGAAGCACAACATAATCTGATGATGTATTTCTCATTACATTTAAATCAAAGCGTTGCCCATAAGTTGGATCCGTTATTTTGCAGTCTTTGCCAACTAGGAGCTGTAAAAAAAGCACAATAACAGTTCATTATATCACATGGAGGGGGTCGCGCAGGTCCATCGACACCCCATCCCTCTTGTTGAAAATTAGCATTATTCATTCTAGGTTACAAGAGATCAGAAAGCATGGTATTTTTATAGTTCTACACATAAATAAATTCCAGTCAGTAAGTATTCAATCAATAAAACAAAAGTAAAAAAAACTGAGTTAGATAAAAAAAAAATGAGTGTAAAATGCAGGTTCCATGGTTCTCAAAATTCCAAAAATGAGATTTTTACCTCAGAGGCCACATAGAGTAAACTTTATGACTAAATTTATAATTGTTGAAGCTTTTTCCTGGCGAGGTGTGTAAAAACAACATATAATATTAATGCATTAGCTATATGTAATGTAACAAGAAAATAAAGGAAACAGAGGTGGATAGAGTAGCAAAGTCTCCCCAAGAATATAATAATAATTATTATTATTATTCACATTAAAATTGTCTTATTATTATTTATTTATAATTTTTTTTAATTATTCTATAACTATAATTATTATCTTATTGTTTCTAGTATTCAAGTTTCATCAAAGGCCTGACCCTACCCCTACAAATATTCCTGGTAATGACCATGTATCTATGTAACTGAATAATTTTGAGTGATGAAAGTGTTCAGCCACATCCTGAACCTGAGACCACCGAAGTCCTACCTTGTATGTTATTCGTGAGTGTCCCTTCATAAATTCCATCCAACCACTCATCCTCATTGTTGCAATTAGCCAAAAGTTGCAGAAAAGCAAAACAAAATAACAAAAATACACACCTCGGACCTGGCCTGGATTGAAAGAGAAAACCTATTTCTATTCTTTTCTACCACTTGAGTTAATCATGAAGATGAGGAAATATTTTGCATAATTTGCAAGTTTGAAGACCCACAACAGGTTACTTGTTCACAAGAAACAGCAGAAACGTCCAACTACCTTTACTGGGCATGCAGCTGGGGTGTGCCAACTGAAGGAATATTCACAGTCCTCGGATTCTGCTTCGAATACTGGTCCACCTTCTTTTTGAGAGCAAAAGAAATTAATTTTGGTCCTCCGGTAATATTTGCCTCCACGACAAGGTGTTCCATCTAGATAGATGAAAAATGCACTTCATTAAAAAGTAATATTTATAGAACGTCAATACAGCTGTCACTTATAGTATAGAACGATCAGAAACATAAGAACCTTCGGCCAAAATCCTTTGTGCATCTTCCCATTCATATGTTCAACTTGGGCCATAAGTAAGCCTGTTCCACTCTGCCCATCCCCTCCCCGCAGGACGACAACGAAAAGAACTTGACGCTCTGCGCAGGTTATTTTGCGTGTGGTTCCACTATAGCTCTAAAAAAGCTTGTGATAAATTTAATAATTGTCAGTATCCATTGTATCCTCTACTATTTGACACACCTTTCTCAGAGGAAAACAATCAACAAGGCCAACACGCTTTTTTCCACTGTCAGTCAACTGTAGTGTTATATTTTTTTTCTGAAAATGACTAACATACTGCTTACCATCCTGCATAACTCCTGCCTGAAACAAGTCCTGCAAATCAGGAACACACACACCTCCCATTTCGGATTGTTTGCACTTTTATTCGTAATCACTGCACCGACAAACAAGCAAATAACATGAACGAAAAACACTTGCTGCAAATTTCACATGACAGAAGAAAGCAAATGTCAACCTCCCACGGTAACAAGTTTTTGCTGTCCCCGAAAACCGCGCATTCTTGTGGATGAATGACTCACAGTTGCCAGTCGACGAAATATTTTGTAGAAGGGAGATAATAAAGCTCACGTGAAAATTAAGTCTGCATACAATGGTATTCATCCCAGCACACTTCAAAAGCTTAAAAATAAAGTTGGGCACAATATGCCATCCATATACACCACATTTTTAAATTATTGGGAGTGGGGTGGGGGCTCGTTCGAATCCCATAGTAACATTGAGTTTACTTATAGTTTTATGTTTTTCTATTCATTCATATTGTCGGGTCAACAGTCAACAGCCAGGGTGCGAAATCATTGAAAACTGGTGAGGGGGAGAAAGTTCTTCATCTTCAAACCCCCTCCCCCACAAACGTATGTGTATATTATACCTTATACACATTTGTAATGTTAACAAAAGTAAAAATAAATTACTCAATTAAAAATATATTATTATTATTTTATTATTATTATTATTATTAATTACATAAAGAAAATTAATCTGGTACTTTTATACATATCAGATATTGCAAAGCAGCTATCTAATTCCTTCTCTAACTGGTAAAGATGTTAATAAGTTATGAAATATTTCAAGTGGTTTTAACGTTTTATTATGTGTAACTTTTTGTTTAGTTTGTGCTTCATGTTAATATAAATCAATTAAATTTCATAGTGTGTCGCCCCTGTCAACACATGCTTTTTCAAGCACAAAACTGTTCAATCTGTATTATATTAACCTATGTTGCAATCTTTTCTTTAAAAATATGTTATTGTTAATGTTACAATAGGTAATGAATTGTTTAACTTAAATCAGGAAAAAATGTTGAAACTATGGAAATATAAAACAACTATGTAGTAACCATGGTAAATTGTAAACAAAATTATGATATAAAAGAGCTAGACTTTTGTAAGCCTACGGGACATTCTCCTGGTTGCCGAAAGGCTGATGGTTCAGGGGACGTTGGGTAATATCTTGCTTCAATCTTCGGATTGGCTGGTGTACTAGTACTCCATTTGGCAGATATTCCACAAACCCAACTCTGAATAAGGCGTTCTCCTGCATCATCAAAAAGACCAGGGTTATAAACTTCGGTACAACTAATAGGTTTAGGCCTACAAGTTGTACCGGGTGAATTGTCTGTTTGAAAAAGTGTTTGTATAACATCGGAAGTATAAATAAATCTTCGAGTAAAAGATCTTAATGATCTTTCATTTCACCTACATAGGTGATAATTAAAAATAAATCCTGCACCACAGACCTCGCAAGGGCTTGGTCCTACTAGCCCTTAGAAGCCTTTGAGAAGTCCGATAAAGGGTTGTAACTGACTAACATAAAAAAGCCCAAAAGGCAGAAGGTGCGTGTCAATAGTTATTATTGTTTTGCATTCTTGTTTTACTTTTATTGTGCATATTGATGTAGATTTGTTAACGATCTCTTGAGAGAAAATGCATTCAATACTCACAACTACACTAATTTGTGTACACTATAACAAAAACTCTCCCCCCGGAAATTTTTGGTGGGGGGGTTTCAGGTCAAGATTGTTGGTGGGGGAAATCCCCTCCCCCGGGATTTCGCACCCTGGTCAACACCCATCCTCATCAACTTCTAGGCTGAAATGCAAATGAACTTAAACAAAATGTTGATCTCTGGGATGGTATAAACAGATAGATACTCTCATTTTCTTGATTGTTGATTTGTTGTTTTAAGTCCACTTTATGCACAGTAAGGATAACCGGGACTGGACCTACAGTTTAAAGTGGGATCCGAACCACTATGTGCCTCCACCGAGTATCGAACCCGGGACCCCTTGATTACAAGGCAACGATGCTACCGCCGCTTTCATACTCTGAGTATTGTGTGAAACTTGCAAATTGTTCACATAATTTCCCCCCGAGACAGTGAGGATGCCAAAAGGGGTTTCACGCGGTTGTTGGTCAGTCCATTCTGCTATCCTCACCTCCCTAACACAAAAACCTTGCTAGTGTAATTTTAACCTTACATAAATATTTTATATGTGATAGTTTACGCGTATATTAAATATGGTCTTCTAACACAAAATATTCTTGCCCTTCTCTTAGCAATCATTTTTTGTAATGTATTTTTATTGCAATCGAGCAGTGATCTATCTATGCGCAGCTGCTAAGTGTGAGTAAGCTAAACAATGCAGAAAAAATATATTTTGACTACTACCAACACTGCAGACGCTGTCAAAATCCTTGGTACCCTGGCTTCTCAGAACTCTGTGCTTTGAACAGGGAAACGTAGGATGGGGTGAGCCCGGGCAGACCCAAACATATGGTCGGGGCTGATCTGAGCCAATGGGGTTGCCTTCCGAAATTCTAGGGTAGTCAAGAGAAGCGGCTGCGTTTGCTTGCGGAAATCGGCAGAAACGCGGATCGGGTGGGTGCGGACATCACCGAAGGCACAATCGGGATCATTTGGGACTGCGTCCAGGCGACTCAAGGCAGGCAGTAGTGTGTTTGTGCGGAAATCGGAATTTCTTGAAGTGGAAACGCCTTCAGAGCGATAATTGTCGAATTTTCATGTTCAGGGAATGCGAAAAAAAATATTCCTTTTTTTCTTACTGTGTTGTGCGTACCCAGAATGCACGCCGCTGGAAAATAGACATATTTTAAAAAACATGCCTAAGCCTTGGTAAAAAGCTTCTCAAAACCAGTATTACTCCCGTAAAGAATCCCCAAAGACATTAAAAAATCAAAACCTAAAACTGTTAAAAATGTCCTGCACACAGTACCTTTTAACCCAATCCTTGTCTTTTTTTTAATTCGTACCATGGCATGTAGGATAAACTAGTGCCAAGTGAAGCCTGAAGAAGGGGGCTGTAGGAGCCCCGAAATGTTGCTCAAACAACAAAATACTCGCCAATATGTAATAAGTAAACAGTTTTTAGATGTTTTTTAAAATAATTTTTTAAGAAAGCATTATTCAGTTTGCCACAAGTGAGTAATTCGCACATGTGCTATTGTGGTTTGGTTTGATTTGGTGCTTCAAGTCCACTTTATGCACAGTAAGGCTAATCGGGACTGGACCTACAGTTTAAAGTGGGATCCGAACTATGTGGCTCCAGCAGGTATCGAACCCATGTGTGCTATTATGATTTAATAACATGAACACTAATTCACCGAGATATTTAATTTCTCCTGACATACTTACTTGAATCATTTGATGTCATCAGAAGCATATGCAATGTGTTTTTAAATGTTTATACTTATAGAATATTAGAAATGATTACCGACATATAAATTATTACTGAATCCATTTTCCACTATATTTTCTGAAAATTGTGTACTTACTTGTATATGTTATTGTCAATTTATTGTCACTAAATTTGAGGCCTTCTTTAACATAACCTAAACTATAGGAAGCATTTGAAAGTAGACTAGTCTGGCAGGCACCAAGATTTCCACCTGGAAAAGAAATATGTAAAATAAGATTTACACATATTACGAGGGATGCTGGAAAAGTTTCTGCAAACTACCACCAACAGTGGCTCTAGTGTTCCGTTATTATAAAAATCGGAAGAATAGACCTTTTTTATGTTTAAATTATCTTTGATTGTTTGTTTAAGCCTATTCGTTTATTTTTCACAGCAGTTTGAAGTAGTAGTTTCGTGTGAGAAATGGAAATTTCTCGTGAACACTTTCGGGCAATGATCTTTTATGATTTCAAATGTAGTTTAGCACTGAAACAATGCATGGAGCGACTTCATTTGGCTTTTGGGGATGAAGCACCATTCAATAGGACTATGTACAATTGGTTTTCCGAATTCCAGCAAGGTCGCACATTTCTCAGTGATGAATTTCGTGAAGGTCGTCCATCCACGTCTGTTGTTGCCAGTAATGTTGATGCTGTGCGTGAAATGATTGAGAGAGATCGGCATGTGACATACCGTGAGATTCAGGCATCCTTCAACATTGACAAGAAAGCAATACATACAATTTTGCATGGTCTTCTGAACGTACGGAAACTTTCAAGCAGTTGGATTCCACACTTGACCGAAGCTCAAAAAAATTCAACTGAGGCAAGTCAAATTTGGTGTACTACATCCTTACAGGGGATGAAACTTGGATCTATTCATACGAACCTGAAACTAAACAGCAATCCACTGTTTGGGTGTTTCAAAGTGAGCCGAAATCAACAAAAGTTGTTCGTTCGAGGAGTGCTGCCAAGCAAATGATTGCTTCTTTCTTCCGTAATACCGGACATGTGGCAAAAATAGCTTTAGAAGATTGAAGGACTGTAAATGCTGAGTGGTATACAACAATTTCTTTGCCAGAGGTCATCAACAAATTGCGTAAAACAAATCCAAATCGTCGCATTATTCTTCACCACGACAACGTTAGTTCCCACTCAGCACACCAAACTGTTGATTTTTTGTCCAGAAAAAAATGTTGAATTAATAACTCATTGTCCGTACTCATCTGATGTATCACCTAATGACTTCTTTTTGTTTCCACACATGAAAAATAAGATACCTGGTGAGCGATTTGTGTCGCCTGAAGCAGCTATTGATGCATTCCGAACAGCGGTTTCTGAGGTATCAGCTTCAGAGTAGAAAACATGCTTTCAAAATTGGTTTGAGGGTATGCAAAAGTGTATTGATCTTAAGGGTGAATACTTTGAAAAACAATAAAGCCATTCTTAGAATTTCACATGTCTTCTTTCATATTGATTGCCCTCGTACAAACTTGAATCAACAAACCATGTCCGATGGAAATTATAACTAATATACCGGATGTCCCAAAAACCAGGCACAGTACGCTAAATATCGGGTCACATTGAAATGGAGTCGAATCACATCTATTAATGCTAGTTTTAATAGGCTCTATCTAGATTAATAATAGACTTAGGTAGCGTTCAGAGGGGACTGTGCTCCCTCAGTCTGTTGGTCATGTATGCACAGTATGTCACTTGGGTGGAAAACCACCAAGTCTCTTGTTGCTTGTCACCTGCCATACGTCATTTGTCACATTCCATCCGAAAGCTGCCTTAAACACCTCATTTCAATTGCAACATCTAACGAAATCCAGAACCTAGAACTGTTCTCACTGCTACCTTTTTTCCTGATACTCACATGCATTAGGACAGTATTGAAATAAATGTTCCCCTTATGCAAAAGTGTACCTAATCTCCATTAAGATAAATGCAGCAGGTAAAAACTTTGAACTTATAATTGTAATACCGTATTTACTCATGTATAATGCAAACTTTTTTCCAAAATTTTTGTTCCCAAAAACTGTGGTGCGTATTATGCATGGAATAATTCAGACGGTCTACATGAAACTGTACAGGGTCATTCCATGATTTTGTGACACTTCCATTGATTTTTCATGTTTATGGAACCCTATCATGTCATATATTGTTGTAAAGCTTAAATTCTGCAGATTTCTGAATATGGCAACAGTATTCCATTCAAGATGGTAACACTAATGTGAAATGCAGTTGAAGCTGCATTTTGAAGCTTTTGGGGGTACAACTCGTGGTGCTAACTGCTAGTTCAAAAGTCCTAAATGTGCCTCATATTTTGATTTTTTTTAGAAAAAGTAAAGAAGGAATGAACAAAACCATGTTTCAAAGTTTAAAGGCAAATTTTTCACTTTGTAATACAATGTTCTACAACACCAAGAAAAGCAATGCCATTCTGGTGGAATTCGAGCATTTACCTCCTTTCACAGCAGTATTTGTCAAGCAAAATAATAGAAAATAGTAAATAACTTCATGAGTGTTGCAAATCCATAACATAACTTCGGTCTCGCTCTATTCTACTAAGAATAAACAACGTGGTTAAAGAGTGAAAGCTTTGGTATGCTCAACACAGTGGAGGGAGAGGGGGAAGGTCTGGGTTGGTGACTCATTATATACACAAGACAATATTCTCCTCTTGGTTCACATAGCAACAGATGACTCACTGAATAGGTATGATGTCATTCACTCTTGATGGGCACAGGAACAGCTTTATGACCTACAACTAAGAAAGTTGTTCCTTAAACCTGGATTGTACTGCGCATTATATACGAGATATAATTGTTTGCCACCTTTCCCCATCAAAAACCAGGGTGCGCATTATACATGCACAAACATTATACATGCGTAAATACAGTATATCTGGAAATGCAAAAATAAATACACTGAGAGAAGTGAGTCTAGAGGTGACACTCAATGCAATATTTTTAGGGCTGCGCCAACACTACTTTGAACGGACACCACTATTCTTATTGATTCGACCCGATACCAAAACTTGAAAATTTTAACAATTCAAAGTAGTGCAATATGTATATAAATTTTGAGTTTTAAGTATACTTTATGCACAGAAGGCTAATCAGGACTGGACTTACAGTTTAAAGTGGAATCCGAACCACTATGTGTCTCCACTGGTATTGAACCTGGGGTACCTTGATCATGAGGCGACAATGTTACCAGTATGTTATCGGGAGGCCATGTTTATGAATTTTAATATACAAATTTTCCATTAGAACTACACCATATAAATCAACCAAAATTTTGATTTAAATGACTGTCTCATATGTAATTATGAATATCTTAATTGCAAAATACATTTCTTTAGCTACAGTGCGCTATGACAGTGGCAGCTCGTGGTCTAGCTCTATGGGTGTGCACTTTAGTCTCGCGTCCAGAACTTTTATACCACCCCTGTGAAATACTCGCACCCATTTTTTTGTACATAATGATGCTTAATATATTGGCAACACAAGTTTTGGTCACCTTTCACTGAAAAGAAGCTATGACAAAGTTATATTTCATGATTTTTTACACATGTATTTTTTTACAAATTTCAAATATTTCGGAAATTATCCAGCCGATCACGAGAAGAGCGATGTTATTGTGCAATATGTAATTCAGCATTCTGATAACCTGATAAAAACACTCAAAACATAGAAATACCAATCTACAATATCAATACTGTTGTCAATTTGCAAAATATTTCGTAAAAACTTCCTCTCCCGTTCCGCTTATATTAATGAACAAGGTGAATTGGCGTACACCAAAGAAGCCAATCCAACTACCACAGTGAACTGCACTGGTCGCTATAACTGTACGAGTCATAACGTTCCTGTCACAACAGTACATGTTTCATAAAATATATATATTTTAGATTATCCAAAGTTCAATTTATCTGAAACAGGTGTTTTCCAATCAAATTCAGATAAACAAGTTTTACCGTACTTGTAAAACTGTAATTATAAAACACACAAGTAGTCATGGACTCACCTGGACATTTGTAGTTGCCGCTTCTATGAATTGGACCGCAAACGTTTATGTGATACAAAAGGTCTGAATGCTGAGCTCTGGCGTCTATAGACTCCCAGTTATCTGCTTCCTTATGGAGAGGGCTCAGATCGTAAGTGTTTCCAGCATTATCAGTTACCTGGAAATAATATAGACTGTTCATATCTTGTGACATCTGGCAGGTCATGTATTACAACTGAGCACATAACCATCTGTAATGTTTTGTATCATTTTCTGGAAAGTTCTTATGAGGATTGTGAAGTTATTTTATTGATATTTAACCTTAAGCAGAGGTTTTCAAGAAAGTGTAAAAAGAGGTCCTAGGCTTGAAACCTGTTGAAGGCACATTCAGATTCTATTTCAAACTGTAGGTTCTGTCCTAATGAGCCTATTGTGCTGGACTTAAAACAAGAACTCAAGCATGCGGCTTCAAATGTGTATGATGCACAAAAAAAATCCTTCATTGTTTATTGTTGGCAACATACTAAATACCACATTTTCCAGATCTTATGTTATCTGAGCTTTTGTTTTTAAGTCCACTTTATGCACAGAAAGGCTAATCGAGACTGGATCTACAGTTTAAAGTGGGGTCCAAAACGTTATGTGGCTCCAGCAGGTATCAAACCCATGACTCCTTGATTACAAGGTGACTGTGCTATCACTGCGCCATTGGGGAGGCCAGATCTTATGTTATCATAATTTATCGGTACCCATGACCCTCTTTACCTCCTGGAGAAAGTGAAATATTTTGTTGTTTATGAATGTTTTCAGTTGATTTTTGTTCGAGGAAATGTGTTATTGTGAAGTAAAGTACGTCTTTTACTTTAGCATGTTACTTTACTGTCTAGCAGAACAGTAGAACAGCTTCACACAAGTGAATATAGCATCCAAAATGACTTTCCACAACAGCAGATATAATTTTACATAGCTAGGTACTGATAGTTATTTTCGATGTGTTATTTCACTACTTTTTTGTGCACACAGTTCTTAGTAACAAAAAGCGATGGAAGTACACCAAAATTGCAGGTTTTAACTTATGTGGGCCATACTTTGAGATCAAATATCTCCATGATTTGTGCTTTTCTAATGCTGGAACCACGTATTTACTACATAAAATCTGTAGACTTAATTTTAATTGACTTAATTGTCGATGGTGTACAGTGGATCAAGGGCCCCCATTTATCAAAATTTTTACTGTCTTGACTGTATATTTTCATAACTGTTGGTACAAATAAAAGTTTTCAAATCCACTGTCATTTAAATTATTTTCGTCGTTACAATTCCAATGCATTTGCAATCATTACTTTCTCAGGTGATTGAACATCATGAATTTCTATTAGATGCAAAACCTGAACATTTCTGTACTTTACTGATATATCTACAATGCTCCAAAATTCTTTATTTGACAGAGGGAGTTTGCCCCACACATTTCAATTAGTATCTGCATTTCAAGAGAAAAGTCGATTCATTTGATGATTTAATTCCACTTTATGCACACAAAGTCTAATCGGGACTTTACCTACAGATTAAAGTATGATCTGAATCACAATGCCTCTACCGAGGATCAAACACTGAACCCCTTGATTAAAAGGAAACAACGTTACCACAATGCCATCGGGGAGGCTCTAGAAAAGTCAAGAATCCTTCGTTAACTCAGGAATATATATACCGTGCGTCCATTTCGATCTTCAGCCGAGAGATTGGGAGAAGTGTGGCGGGCGTCGCTGACGGAGATGCCGACATTTGCAGCCTGTAATGCCCGCTTATTTTTATAGACATATGAAGACATTTATATAAATATTGCAAAACGAGCACTAACCTGTGTTATAACATGCAAAAGTTCTTCTGTAATTCATCCAAGTTCTGTTCTTACATATACAAATAAATACGCTATAGAAACGATGTTAAGAGCCACAGATAATAAAGCATTTTAATCATAGTTTTGACCAGTAACATCCTGCTTAAGTTTATATCCTTGAAAGAGTTTTGTGGCCTTGGGAATCGTTTGGAGGTTTCGAATGTGCAACACTGTATCAAGATTACGCTCCAGACGAAACCGTTAAAAGTGAATGGTTTTCGTGAGCTTCCTTGCAATCCGAAATATCCGAGCTCGAGTTTCTTTGTTCCTTCGCGACTAGATGAAGACAGAGTTGTGAATATAGTGGCGAGCAATGTAAACCAAGAGCGTGTTAATTTCGTACTGTGCGCAAGTGTGTTATTCTTGTTTACTTGCAGTTACTTGTTTGTGTTATTGCAGTGTGTATGTGTGTCGTGTCACGATTGGAATGCCAGCAGCAAGGTTCATGTTAGAACAAAGATTTTTTATGTATGACACGTACGTGAAAACAGACTCGTGTCGAGACGTGTGTAGGAAATTTGTACAGAAATTCCCAGGCGTTTCACCTCTACATAGAGATACGGTTAGACATCTTGTCCTTAAATTACGAGAAACTGGATCGTTAAATTTTAAAACACCTAAGCAAAAACGACGGATTCTAATGAAGCAAAACTCGATGATATTGGTGCAGCGTTAGAACGTTCTCCAAACAAACCTCTACGCCGTGTTTCACAAGAGGTGGGCGTGTCAAAATCATCGGCACATACAGCCACTAAGCTACTAAAATTAAAACCGTACTCTTATAACACAGGTTAGTGCTCGTTTTGCAATATTTTATAAATGTCTGCATATGTCCATAAAAATAAGCGGGCATTGCAGGCTGCAAATGTCGGCATCTCCGTCAGCGCCGCCCGCCACGCTTCTCCCGATCTCTCGGCTGAAGATCGAAATGGACGCACGGTAGTTTGGAATAATGATAATGAAATTCCACTCACCACACACTCCACAGGCTTTGGAGGACATGCCAAGAATGTCTCGAATACAAATTTGTACACATTATTTTCTTCGGAAACAAATTTTGGCTGTCCATGCTCTGTAAGGTTCCTGCTACACTTAAAGGTGATTTCCGTCCTTGTTCCTGACCCTAGAAAACAAACATAAAACTTTACTCCCAGTTTTGTTTTACAATGTAGCAGTAGGATGCACAAGTATCACTTGACAATTTGTCCAAGACTAGTGTTGTAAATTTTTCCCATGCATCTTTCATGTTTTGAAACAATAGACTCCTATGTCCTCTGGTACAGAGGTTGTCAGTTACTTGCTTGGCTTCTTGTTCCAATTCTTGAGGCTCTCAATGGTTAAAACAAAGAGAAAAAATATGGTGATGGACAATTAACTTGATAACACTTATTCATCCCACTGTACAGTACTGACAAACTTTCACGGCACATGGAGAATGTGAAAACAAACATTTTCCTCATTAAGGGCTTGTTTCGATGCTACGAGCCTTCAAAAATGGCATTTTATATCTTGTATGTATCCAGCCAAGCAACACTGATTCACTGTTGCCACTGACCATTATATTTTCTGTTAGAAAACAATACAATTTTTAGTGTTAAACTGTAAGATCAATCAAGACAAGAACTCTCTTCTGGAGTGGGAACACTTTTCACAAAAACATATGAAGCCCTTCTTTTTTTATAAGAACACAAAACAGGATAAACACCATTGTCTGATTCGATTTGTTTTTCGGTATTTAGAATCGCTTTTCGGCCAACTTTTGGCTAGTTACGAAGATGAGGATGAGTGATGATATGATCAAGGGACACTCACAAAGAACACCCATATCGAGGCTGGAATTCAAACCTCGAGTCCCTGGCATTGTAACATGCTGTGCTAACGCTCCACCATGAAAGCTTGCTAAATGATATTGTGCACGATTTAAAGGGGAGTTTTTAAACTTCAAGCACACAAGGAATGGCCACATCTGGATATCGGATAATTTTCTACGTGGATTTCAAATATGTATGGATTATCCAGATGTCTGAATTACTCAAACTCCAGATATCGGAATCCGAATGTGCGCATGGACAGTTTTATACCTTATCGGTTTTATAGGATATCCACATATTCTTTTATTTGTCATGTTCTACAAATTCTTGATCAAATCTTTACTATCCAGATATTCAGATTATCCAGATCATACTATCTGGATATTCAGACATCCAGAATATCTGTAGCATTCGAGATGGATATCGGATAATTTGAAATCCAGATATCCGTTATCCGGATCTTGTGGACCTAATTAATGCAGGCCCTGCAAGATACCCATCCTCGATACCCTTTTACTGATAAAATTACATCAGTATCGCCTCAGACCTAATACCTTCATATCAGTTTCATTCTCTTTTTCAAAAACTGGACTCTAAGCAATATAAAATTAATATTAATGTATTGAAAAGAAGGGAAGAATATACCTTGCTCCTGCATGCCATAGACCATCTTAAGCTCCTCGTTTGCATACATCAGCATGCTACCCGAAAAGCCACCAATCACAGTGCCCGAATTTCTCTTCGAATCCACCTTACAAGCTGCCACTTTGATGCCCTGAGACGATTGGCCACAGTGTCCCCCTTCCACTGGTCCACAGATATTAAGTTCGAATTTGTGTCCGTTAGAATTCACATAGTAAAACGGGGTACGTTGTAAAGGGTGGAGATCAAATGTAAAATCTTCCTGAGGTAACGGCATGGTGCACTGATCAGTCACATTTTCGTTTTTCACCGGACACGCTACAGCAGTGTCCCACACGATTTGGATTTTACACTTCTGAATACTGCGTAGTAGCCTTGGAACTCCATTCTGAAAGATGCAAAAGTAAAATTAATTATGTGTATTGAATTATGGTTAACACGTTGAATCCCAGGGTATTTAAATTGGCAATAACTCAGAAACCCGGGCATTTTATGTGATTTTCAACAAAGTGAAACAATTTATTTTTTGGTCTTACTATACATGTATTATACATAAAAATAAAGGCAATTTCTCTGCCCACATGATAAAAAGAAACAATTAGAATCTGTGTATTCTTGCATGTGCTAGAGATGTTCAACATAGTCCTTGTTTTTCATATAATGAAAAAGTCCGTACTTCTAATACTAAACATTGGGTTCCAAAACTAGGGGAGCATGTTGCAAAAACAAGTAAATAAATAAGTATTCCATTTCTTTCGATATTTCAAGTAAACACATTGGTCAAGTGCATGGGCGCCCATAGGAGTTTTCTCAGGGGGATGGGGGGCTATTCAAGATTCTCAGGGGGGGACTCATTGTAATGATCAATAGCTTAGTTAGCTAAGTGTTCCAAGTCTACCCATTGTGCTAACCTTTTTCTCCAGCGGTGGCATGAGACTCTATTTTACTCACGGTTCGGGGAAAAAAAACGAGCACTTAGTTGACCAGTTAAGTTCATTGTCAACTCAAAATTAA
The DNA here is from genome assembly GCF_977018435.1 of Lepisma saccharinum. Taxonomy (NCBI): domain Eukaryota; kingdom Metazoa; phylum Arthropoda; class Insecta; order Zygentoma; family Lepismatidae; genus Lepisma; species Lepisma saccharinum. Next base: position 75,070,194 of record NC_139241.1, read on the forward strand.
CTAAACATATAAACGTTTATTTCATCACAAACTGAAGTTAGACCCTTTTACAGTAGGTTTATACATCCAACTTATAGCTTCACAGATACATATATATATATATTCATATTTGAGCCTCTCTATATAGTTACGGCCTTTTGTAGTTGAACTATAAAAACTTTTAACCCTTAAAGAAAAGGGAACAGGTAAACCTATACAACTTCGTATATGATACCTAGTACTCTTGTTAGAAAACAATCACAAAGGGTTTATAGAAAAAGCATGTTTCCATGTAGGAGTAAAAGGCCAAAAACGAAGGAATAGATTCTACGAAGCGAATTTCCCAACATCGAGGAGACGGGGTTTTGTTGTTACCATTCACAACGTCGAGATGGCGGGGTTTTATGAACGAAAAAGTTCTGGTTACCTAAATATCTCTTGCCCGAAAGCAGAGTGGGTCCTCTTACACTAAAGTGGAGTAAATTGCTCTCACCAGAAGGTGGAGTGGGATATCTTTTTCTCTCTCCTGTTAGAAGGAGTTTACCTCTTGCCCATATGCAGAGCCCCACTTCTCTTGTCCGCAGACGGAGTCAAAACTCAGCTGCTAGCCCCGCTCTTGCCTTTATATTGGGTCGGCGACGCTAGCATAAGCAAGTGGAAGAAATATAAACTATTAAAAGTATATTCTTACATTAAATATTAAGTTAGTTTACCAAATTAGAGGTGTAACCTGTTTTTAAATTGATACATTTCTTATTACATATTTTTATCAGAAAGGTCACAAAAATAGAGGTGCGACTCGTACAAATTGTGACGAGACGGGTTCGTTACAGTAACTCCAAACATTCAAGGGAAAATGCACTTGCATGGGATACTCGCCATATTCGTGCTATGCACAAGCATGGGGGATTCAGTGTGTTAATGTTTGATCATCTCTTACTTACTTCAGTTCACTTCCTTGCCTTTTTCGGATAACTGAAGAGTCAGGGTAAAAAAACAGCCAAGTCAACTTGCCAAACTGCAGAAAAGTGATCTTTTAATTGCAAAATGTTACTCAATATGTACACGAAAAGATACAGAAAACATATGAGTCATTCCATGTGAAAGTACCCCTGAACCTCATTTTTAATAATTAAATGCAATGCTGTAACTTTATCCTATCTTGTGAGTGAACAATCTGAAATTGTCATTTGCATAAAAATTCAAGTGTTATACATAATTAAGTTAGAAGGTAGAAGGTATTTTACATATTGTTAGTTTATTTTAACTTTTTGATTTATTTTTGTTCTCTAATGCATCCCACCCGTGACACCTAAAATCATTTAATTTCTCCTTTAACCCTTTCCTTGTGTTCGGCGTAATATTATGCCCTTGGTCACTATAGTTTATTCTGTGTTGGGCCTAATATTACAGCCACGAACATCTCTGACTGAAGTAACCTGTGTTGAATGGAATAATATGTTTTTTGTTGGTGAAACATATTTTTTGCTATTGAAGAAACAACCACCTTTTATTTAGTCACAATTTTCAGTGCCGACAAAGGAGAAGAAGTAGTTCAGAGGAAAGTAAACTGTCTTTGTGTTATGCTGACAAAGTGCAAACGTGAGTTCGTTTGTGTCCCATGTTTAGTCAGTTGCTTTATGTACATTTTTTTGTTGTTGCGTTATTTGAACTGTTGGTGATTTATTTTTGGTTTTTGAGTTTCTAATAGTATTATCAAACAGAATTGCGAAATATTTTCCCCTCATACCTATTGTTGTTGTTGTTGAGTTGGTGTTTTAAGTCCACTTTATGCACAGTAAGGCTAATCGGGACTGGACCTACAGTTTAAAGTGGGATCCGAACCACTTGTGCCTCCACCGGGTATCGAACCCGGGACCCCTTGATTACAAGGCAAGGACGCTACCACTGCGCCATGGGGGAGGCCCTCCTCATACCTATTGAAGATATTGCAATGCAACTTGGTGGATGCATTACGCATAGACCATAGGATTTTTCAAGGTAGATTATAATGGGGTACCTATATCCAGAGAGCCCCAAAGTTACCAAAAGGGATATTTTGGAGGGAAATTTTCCGAATTATCCCCGATTTCCCTTTCCTCATACTTGATGTACACATGTGCGTGGTACCATTTGAAAGCCTGGTCTATTCTGAAGAGAAAGACGTATGAACCATGATACTTGGATGAATTGTGCTGAAGCAGTAGCTACTTAAAAATATTACTATGCAAACTCAGAACGGGAAACCATTTTGTCACAAAATTTCACAGGGAAGGGGTTAAGTAAAGGGGCAGTGTTTCGTCTGTCTCACTTGTGACACAAAATTGTTCACTTGTAGCCACAAATCTGGGAAAGTATTGAAAGGGAAGTTATGTTTAACAAACAGTGTTAAGTTTCATACTTGCACAGAAACTGTAAAATAAATGTTGCTTAACTATCAGTAGAACAGTTACTTTAATACAAAAAAATGTAGTCTGCATGTCCCATCCGTGACAATGGAATGCCTCATATGCTTTGATCAATGGAAGTGTCAAATGTATGAAAGTAATTACAGTAGGCGTCCTCTAGTTCGGTCACCTCAAGACTGAACCGTAAGCCAAACGAACTGAAATAATGCAAAAAACGACCAATAAATCCTATAAACGGTACGGCCATACATTAAAATTAGTTATATGGTAGTTTAAGTCCTCCTCTGTGGCCGTGTGGTCTAAGGCACCTTGCTTTGAACGGCATGGGTTCGTTCCCGGGTTCAGTCTCTGGGAATTTTCGGCCTGTGTATATGGCTGCTGGCAACCCACCATCGTGAGAAAATTGGGGAGCTTCAAATAAGTAAGCGTAATCCGGTCCCGTAGACCTACTACAACGACTGAGGATACGTTGGGCTGACCCCCCCCCCCCTGACTATTCCAATCCTGGTTGAAGATCTCCATGCTTAGAGGTGACGAAGGAAAGCGTGGGAGGGAGACTGGCAGCCGGTAGGTAAGACAAGGCCCTTCATGGGCTGTTACACACAAGGTTGTCATATGGTTGTTTAAACCATGTTTAAAAAACAAACAAACGTGAGCAGTTAGTCTGCACAATAGCAAGCGCTGTAGATGACTGATCTGTACAGCACAATACTTTCCAGTGTTAGACAAACAAGTGGTGGCTTGTCGCCAGCAAGGAGTTGTGGGCGAGCCGAACCAACTGAAGCCATCCAGCACAGCATCAACATGGCAGGAAATGATGAGACTAACTTACTTACGACAGAAAATTGACTGCTCTTTTTCTCCTGACCCTTAAATTATAACACTGATGATGAATTAAATGACTCACACAAAGGGTCAGTCATGGCTAGGCTCAACCTCAGAACATTTAGTCATGAGATCATGAGCAGTAACCAATCATGCAACATGTTCCACAAATGAATTAATCTATTGATATTTGTTATTTAAGCAGCTTCTCTGCCACTCTTGGCTAGTTGCGACGATGAGGATGAATGATGATACTGACGAAGGGACTCCCACCCATGCCTAAGCTGGGATTCAAACCCATGACTCCTGGAATCTTAGAATGCCATGCTAACCACTCTGCCACGCACGTAGCCAGGGGGAGAGCTAAGGGAGTTGAATCCCCTCCACCCTTGTCCTGAAATCCTACAAATATCTGACTTAAATAGTGTATAGTGGTAATTAATTTTACTTCCTTAGCAGGATTAAAAATTACATCTAAAAAAAAAAATTGTGTATAATAGAGGAACCAGGCTATATTTTTATTTTCTACCATTTAATCCAAAGAATAAATAGATCCACAGCTCTCAAAATGTGTAGTTTTCTTTGTGAGAGGTCACACCATATAAACTTTATGAGTAAAATTTGGCCCTAATTTTTAAAGTCTTACTTTTTAACAGAATGTGTAAAAGTTAATAATAAAATACAATAACTATGAATTTCAGTAGACTAACTGTACAAGATGTAAGAAAAATAATGGACAACACTTGTGTTGGATATTCAATCATATGGTGGAAAGTAGCAAAATCTCTCCATTTATATAATAATAATAATAATAATAAAAATTTGGATTAATAATGGTTTATTTTTAATATCATATAATAGTTATTATTGCAAAATGACAATTATAACTGTAGTAATAATTATTATTTCTACTAATCAAGTTTTATCAGTGACCTGCCCCCTCTACAAATATTTCTGGTAATGCCTGTGCTGATAAGGGATGAGTCCCCCCCCCCAAAATGAAATCCTGGCTACAGCCCTTAGGTTATGGATAAAGAAATATTACAAAAAAAATAAATCAAAGCCACTATATTTTTTTTAATATAAGAGAGTGGTTATGCAGAGCTTGAAGACAAACATTAGTATTGAATATATACCAGAGTTTATGTATTTGAAACCTCAGTTGTGAATCTTTCAGCCAATGTCCCTACATAAAATGACTCTGGAGGTCATCTAAACTACAATTGATTCTTTATAATTTGAATTACTAGGCAATTCGAACTAGAAGTTTATTCCCTTTGAAACCATCTTTAATGATATAATGCTTTTGTTAATTTGAATTTTGGATAATTTGAATATTTCTCGAGTCCCCTTGGAGTTCAAATTAGAGTCCACTGTATTATGAATGAGCACATTGATGAGAGGGGACTGTTGGAGCATACACAACCACCGTTGTGGCCAAGGGTTTTTTTTAATATTTTTCTGGCCCAGCAAGATACAATAACTCTGGAAAATAATCAGTTGGTACTGGGAATTAGCTTGAACCGATATACCCGTTATCGATACATCAGTATCGATTCAGCACTAACATGCTAGAATGCATACAATATCGGAAGCTTCAAAATGGAATGTTCCACTTACCATATTCCTGGCGCACACTAAATGTATGGACGTACTGTAGTTATTATGTTCATTACAAGGTTCCCCATCCTTCAAGGTAAAAGACAAAATACCCAGAGCATCATGGACAGGACCTACAGGAAAACAAATATAGTGATGATGAGGTATCTTTTAGTAAAATTATTATTATTTTACTTTTTAAAAAAATCTCATGAACATTGTTACACAAAAGAGTTACAGTGAAGTACTGCCAAAATTTTCCACTTGTTTCTCATTTTAATGAATTATCATTCTTTTTAAAAAAACTGATTGACAATCAGTACATGAATAAATTACATGGGGTGACCTTTCACGTAGTACACCCAATTGTCAACCTCACTTCCACATAGTACACCCTGGACTGTATTTAGCAGACTAACGAGGCTCTGGTGACTGGCCCTTGAGGCCAGTACAATTTTGTGTGTGTTGTCCCGTTTTTTTTCTTTTATGTATGCTGAGTGCCCGTTTACAGCCTCAGCTTTTAACGGAAGTTAGAATATTTTAAAATTTTAGTTATGCAACGTTAGAGTTGTTATTTGTAATGATAAGGGGCTGGACCCACTATCATGTGATGGGTGCAAAATAGCCTAAGTGCTCACGCACCCAAAATTTTAAAATCAAATTCTAAATTCAAATAAATTACATGGTAACATACAGTTATACTTATTTTTACTTTATATTCTGCTGAACAGATATAAAATTCGAAATGTTCCTTCAAGAACATGAATGGTTCATTAACTTCCTTAATTAACATATGTAACCAGATGATTGCAGTGGTTTGGCCTTTGGAAAAAGGAATTGTGTATTTGATATTTACTATACGAAACTGTCATCTTGATAATATCAATAGTTCAATAGACTTACGCTGCCACGAAACTATTGAGAATATCTAAACAACAGCGGAGAGGAAAGTTTGGTGTCAGTGAAAGGTCAAGTCAGGCCTTAAGCTGTAACTGTTATTCAAGTGAGAATAAAGTTTATTAAACATAAATGAACAAAAACTGCAACAACATTCTTACATTATGATTTGGCACAGACAGGAGAACCATTACATAGAAATTTCAGTGATAAATGCAGGCTCAACCAGGATTCAAACCTGGTTCCCTGGAATACAGTGCCATTTCTCTGCCAACTGAGCTACCGAGTCTGCCCTTGTTTTGGCCAATTTTTCATGCACACAGGAAAAATAGCAGCAGTGAAAATCTGGGAAAAATTACTACTGGCTCTGAAGCTGACTTGGCACTGCATGCAAGCAACCAAGGCTTGCATGCATTTTTTGCTGAAATTTCTCTGAAATATTTTATTTAGAATATATCCCATCGAGAAGCTGATCCTTTGGCTGTATTTTCAAACTTCCCTGATTTTCACTCATAGGTTTACTTCCCTGACTTTTCCAGGTAGGTGGGAACAGTGTACATACTTTCAAAAACTGATATAGCAAGGATTACAAGATTCAGGCTTGGGGACATGCGAGCTGCTTCATCTTGGTTTCTGGCTTACGTTTTATTTATTTGCTTTGTTACTGCATTTGTTGTTATTGAGGAATATGCATTGCATGAAACAAAAAGAGGATATTTCTATCTTTTGTATGACATAAGTTTCATCCAAATCTGGCTATTGGTTCCTGAGATACAGCTATTTACAGTTTTACGAGTTAATTTCACTATGAACATTTTATCCATATATTTTATAAATCAATTTAGCAACAACACATCTGAATTTTGACCCCCCCCCCATCATCACTGCACTGGAAGCTGGATCCATTTCTGGATTTTAGAAGCTCCTTGAAGGAGTATCTTCGTTGATTCTACCAGAAAGTTCTGAATGCTAGAAACTGGACCAGGTCAAGTGCCATTGTTGTTGCAGTATCTAAGAAACAACAGATTGTATTCACTGAATGACAGGATATACACCAGCAGTGATAAGAAGAATTTAGTGCCTTCACCAGTTTGTTTGTGTAGTGATTATATTGCAACTCCGAACCATATTATATTCCAGTGCAAATTTTATGAAACGCACAGAGAACAATCTTTACAGGACTTGTGCAAGAGTGGACATCAAGCGCCACTGACACTGCCTTGTTTAATGACTTCCCATTCATCCTCGGTGATCAATATTCTTATAAATATTTCAGAAAGTCAAAAATAATGTCATAAATGTGTAATAAAATGGTTTATCTATTTATTATGAAAGTCAGGTGTGTGTATGTATAAATAATATATGCATGCATGTATATATTGTAAATTGTTAAGTGGTGCATGTATTTTGTCCACAACCAAGTTTTATAAAAAAAATTAGGATGTAGTTTAAAAAAACTTTAAACAAAAGATAGTTGTTAAATGGTATACAACTAACAATAATATTATAATAAACCTTGGTTCATGATACTTTATTCAAGACTAATTCTCTTCTATTTGCATAATATCAGAGGCGAAAAAAACTCACTCAATACCAGAATCTAATCTCAAAGCTTGAAAAATGATTTAACCTTTAGCCACTCGAGCCTCTTTCGCATGTAACCCCCTTGCTGCCCAAACAGATTTTCAGTAAAGTGCAGAGTTTTATAAAAATGACTGTAGATTGGACGCTAATTGCCGTACACAGACAAATGATATATCGTTTTACTCGGAATGAACCATAGATTCGGACTATATAAAATCTATGCATATTCAGTGTATATATGGAGGGAGGGTGGGAGGAATCTGAAAATTCCAAAATTTTTGAAGAAAAAATGGGGGGTTCGCCCCCCGCCACCCCAACAAAAGTACAAGACATTGTAACAATACACATGAAAATAATCGCTGGCATATCTGGAACAAGAAAATAATTGCACTGTTATCATACGAGCAATAGAACACGACTTGTAGCCCCCCCCCCCCCCAATGACATGTCTGTGTGCCACTGACTTAAGCCTCGGATTGTAGAGTTACCTTGAAATGCCTGTATATTGGAGGCTAATTGCCCTAGATGGGTAAATCAAGTACCGTTATACGTGGAATAAACCATAGATTCGGACTACATACAATTTATTCACATTGAGTGTATATATGGATACAGGAGGAGGGAAGGGACCAGAAAATTCCAAAATTTCTGAAGAAAAATGCCCCCTCCACCCTCGACAACAAAGTACAGGATATTGTCAAAATACGCATGGAAATGATCGCTGGCATGTCTGGAACAAGAAAATAATTGCACTATTATCATACGAGCAATAGAACACGACTTGTACCCCCCAAACGACATGTCTATGCACCACTGACTGAGTTTCAAAGGAAGCCGCCATTTCCCCCCCACCCTTTTTATGGAAGAACAAGACGTGCAAGAGTCTTTACGGTGCACAATATGTGTTAACAATAATGTAAAAGAAGAAAACCGCAAATCCAGCCAAAAATAGCGACATTATAAAGTAAAAACTACGAGCATGCTAGAGAATCTTGATCGAGACACTCGGGATGCAAAAGGTTATATCCAATTCCTAAATCACAAATGCTTTCCTTATTCATCTCAGCACACAAAATTCAGTAAAGGCAGTTATGATGATCTATTCTGTATCACATCCCTTAAAACTATTCCATTTATATATAAAGTAGCACAATATTGACATACCATCAGAATATTTTCCACCATTCTTGATAACATTTTTAAACACACCACCCTCCGCCTTCACCAAACAAACAGATGAAGTTGGATCGGTACACATGTGGAAATTCCCAAATGGACCACACATAGAAATATAAAGTGTCTCATTATTATTTCCATCCATGATGACTTGCCATGGCCCATCATCACGCAAGCTGAAATAAAATAAAATTGCTTGAGCATGTGAAGGTGAATTCTTACAATGTATTAGTTGTTGGTGAAATCATTGATTTTTTTCTTATTGAAATGAAAATGCATAAACTGAGCAGAGTACTATAAATTTTAATGTGTTCACTTACTGAAACATTAAAATTAGTTGCAGTTTCACACACCTATGTATAATATCTTTCTGATAAATGACTATAATAATAATAATAATAATAATACTGATATTGAACTATTATTGGACTTACAGAAACATTACTTCCATTACCCACATAAAATCTCCAATGAAGTGAGAATCTGTGCCCAAAAACTAACTGATAATTGGTGCATATAACATCATTCATTGGCTGTTATCTTGGCTAGACTCTACTTTACGTCCATATTGCCTTTTGGTGGTAACCGATGGGAGTTAACAACACTGCAGGCTCGTCTTTGTGTCCGCGATGTGAATGTGTGTACTTTGCTTATTTGCATTCTGCATGGTGATTGCTTCTTTGCGTTTGAGGTACGTTGTGCGTGTGTATGGTGCGTGAAGAAGAACAGGTTTCAAAAACTTGCAGATAGTGTAAAATATGTTTATCCCCAGTAATAATTTATTGCATTGTTCAAAACCGTGCTTGCAGACAGCTGGCATCTCTTCGGGTAAGTACCTTTTTCTTTTTACACTTTCTGTTTACGATAGCTCCACTAACCATTCACGGGTAGCCCCATGAACCATTCACGATAGCCCCACAAACCATTCATGTTAGCCTCAAAACCCATGCACGGGTAGCCCCACAAACCATTCACGTTAGCTCCAAAAACTATGCATGGGTAGCCCCATAAACCATTCACATTAGCTCCAAACACCATGGACGGGTAGCCCCATGAACCATTCATGGGGACGAGGTATGCCTACGAGGTTAGGTTAGGTTCCATTAGCACTCATTTCACCCCTACATATGTGCTTCATCATTGAAAAATTTCCTCAGTACGTTCAATTACGCATATCCGGACAACATTGTTTTTTATCGATTTCCTCCTCCAGGGAATTTTTTCTCGCTTTGGGATTTACGTTGTTGAATTCCTTATACAATAACCTTTCCAACAATATATGACATGTATTCCTTAGGAAAAGGACGTAAAGTAGAGTCTTACCGTTATCTTTGTGTTTTTACACCAATGATATTATCATTATTACACATTCTTGCATGAGTAAGGCATCAACAGAAAATTCGGATTGACAAGACAAAAATTTTCTAAAATATTTCAGGTTGTGAAAAAGAGGATTGTCATTGTTTTCTACAAGCAGTGAAAAGACTTGGTACCACAAAATTACGACAATAACTAAGTGCACAAAAAATTACAAATAAATATAAATCTTAACATCTTTAGTCCCACATATCTGATTCCCTCCTGAATTTCTGGAGATTTCCTGCCTCCTAATGAAGCGCCGGTAATGGTAGATAGTTTTTACCTAGGAAAAATTTCAAAACAATGCGCAGTGTAGGGGGAGCTTGGTATATTGTACCCATATTTAAACGCTAATTTATGTCACCAAAAAAAATCTTACCCAGATAAATCATAGAATATTTGTCCATCACTATCTGATTCTTTAAAGGAAAATTTACAATTCTCACAGCTCGCGAACTTCCATATGATTGCTTCCAACAGCAAAAAAATAAATGTCACTCTTGCGTTTATGAATATAATTTTACATAACATCATGATGGTTGATGACAAACTGTTGTCAATACAAAAAAGCACTAACAGTGGATGGAAATTTATTTTCAGGAAGTATGTATCCTACAGTTCTTAAATATTCTCATCTGCAACAAGCTGTGAAATGCCTTTCCTGGTTCCATTCGTTGTAAATCATTGAAGACAAACTACAAAGATACCCAATTCTAACAAACTACACTGTTCCGAACGAAATCATTAAAAGAAATATGTAAATATTGCTCATCTCCAAAGGAGAATCATCGTCAAAAACCTGTGACTGAGAAATACTGGAAACAGCTGGAGATTTGCTAATAACCCCAGGATACAGAGAAGATCACAAACTGGACAAAATATAAACCGAGGAAACTACATTCAGCTCTCAACCTCATCAGCATCACATTAAAGCTCGTTTGAATAAAAGCAAATATAAAGTAATTTTACAAAAGGCCTGCTATCTGGAAATTTCTGCCTGCTGTGCGGCACGGGACTAATCGCAATATCCAAACAACAAACCTAGCAGCTGACAAGTGACAAGCCGAAAAATAAACATATGCCTGCCGTCACGCGAAATTTCTTTTTCCACATATCCCAGGACCCGCACCGGAAGTGATAATGAAATCCAGATTCCGGGGCGCGAAATTTCTTTTTCCACATAGGACAGGACTAGCACCGGAAGTGATGATGAAATCCTAATTAAGGGGCCTCGCGCAATCGTCATGTAAACAAATGAAGATCAGATACCGAAGCGTGTTGTTTGTTGTTGTCTTATTCTGTATATCAATTGAATATATGTTAATTATAAAGAAGTGTGTGAATAATTTGTCGGATTGATATCATTTTCAGGTGAAATCCTTTTACAAACTCCCGAAAGTTAGTAGACAGTTGAATCAATAATGATAATAATGCAATAACTGGAGTATAAAATTATATTGAAAACTGCAAGATACAAACTCGCCGAAAGTGAGTAGACAAGACAGTTGAATCAATAATGCAATAACTAGAGTATAAAATTATGATACTGAAAAATGGAAGAGGAGCTGTGACGAAAGAAATGTCTGTAAGAGAAACCTTAGCATTGGCGTAATGATCGTTTAGTGCAAGATTCCAGCAATATGCAACATGTTAATATGGGTATGTACTGCGAGGCAGTGATTTATCAGCACAAACCCCACATTTTTTCACAAATGCCCAATTTACAGTTACTTTGGCTGTAAATTTACCCCTACACCACTCTAAATGCAATGTTAGACCTAGCCAGATTAATATTTCTCAATAAACCTCTTCTGTGAGGGGTTGTAATTAATGCAGTTTTTTTTACATTAAATAGTTAATGATATTTTAGTGCAAGCTTCTTGAAACATGTTGATATGAGTGTGTTATGTGAGGCAGTGATATATCCGTATAACCCCCACATTTTTTCATAAATACCCAATTTATAGTGATTTTGGGGCCCAAGTTCCTTTTGTTTTATTGCGATTTCATCATGCTACGTACGTAATTTTTACATGGTTCGATTTCGATTTACGTCTGTTAAGACATACTGTGGAGTTTGGCACCCTTGACCCCGTGTACACCCTCTTTAGAATGTGAAAGGTTTTGCATGGTATATGAATATTTTGTTGTTTGTGAACGTTTTCAGTTGATTTTAGCTCGCTAAAATGTGCCACTGTGAAATAAAGTGTTTCTTTACCAATAAGAGCCTGAAAGTTTTGCGCAATTGAATCTAGCACCCAAAACGACATTCTACAACAGCAAGTATAATTTTACATAGTTAGGTTAGGTTTGGTACGAATAGTTATTATCGACTTGTTCTTTTGCTATTTGAGTGTGCATACAAAGGGTTTTAATAATAACAAGCGGCGGAAGCACTCCAAAATGGCAGGTTTTTGCTTTTGCTGGTCATATTTTATGATCGAATATCTCAGTTATTTGTGTTTTCCGCACGCTGCAACTAATTTTATATTATGCAAAACATCAAAATCTGTCGATTAATATAAATGTCAATGTAATTCAGGAGGGGTATGGTGGGTAAACGGCCCCATGTGCTTGACACCAGTCATTCGTGTATCAAAATGTTTGAAGATTTTGTTCAATAAGCTTCTACAGGTGCCATGATTGCCAAAATACTGCAATTTAAAGGTGTTGAAAAAATTGCACATTTTGCACTCATACTTTCGTAGTTAGGTGGGTCAGGTTTAGTTCTTTAAGCATTTTCACATGGAATGACCCTGTTTAGAATTTGATGATAAATTACAGAACACAATGTTAAAATGCCATTACGTCCATGATGAAAAGGACCAAACTATATACTTTAGGAAATGAGTTCATGTTAATACTAGTATAAATTCTGCTTTTGGTAACAGATATAGTGAAAACAGAATTCTTCAAATTTACAGGAGAAATGATGGGAAAGTACTTACGGAATTGAGTTCCTGTGGACTTTTGGAAGCTGGGAATAGTGTTCTTTCAATTCGTGCAACTTATTCGGCCGGTAAATAATGTCATTTTCGACATTAATGTATCTCCGTTGCACGATAGCTCGTGCCACCATTACCGTCGACTACGTGAATCAAATGTTCCGTGCATTCGAATATGTAATCCCCTGTCAGTGTAGCAACCACGCAGTCGTTTTACAAGATGACGTATGAGCGAGTTTTTTTTTTCCAATTTAATTTTCTATTTTTGCCTAACCGAACTGAACCTAACCTAACCTTCTGTGAATGGCTTGTGGATCAGTGTTAGCCTAGAAACTATCTTTTTTCGGTTAATAAGTGTTAGTGTAGCAACCACACTGTAGTTTTACAAGATGACGTGTGAGCGGTTTTTTCCCCCAATTTAATTTTCTATTTTTGCCTAACCTAACTGAACCTAACTTAACCTTCCATGAATGGTTTGTGGATCAATTTTCGCTTAAAAACCATTTGTGAATAGTTTGTGCGGCATTTTTCAGTTCATAAGTTTGGAAACACTGCATATCAGCTGACGATAGACAACGTGAGTCAAGATTTGCCCGCCATATTGTGTGTAACGAAAGCGAATTAGCAACGACCAATAAATACTTGTAATCTGAAAAATTACACTTTTTTCAGTGAAAAAAAACATAATCCCAAGTTGAAAAATGTTCCACATTATTCGGAGTTAAATGTGTTTTCACTATATCTAACTGGTACCCTGCTTTTTATACAGTAACGCACAGGTTTCCGAAAATTTGATCTAGTGTACCAGATATAGGCCTATGTAATAGATGTAATATATGTAATAGAAGAAAAACACTAATGAAGGCATGCAAGTAAATAAAAGAAAATGGAAATCCAACAACTTCAAATTTTCTGCTTTTTTTAAATTTTTCATAAAATTCAATCTTTACCTACAATTGGACATAGGTTTCCCTGTAGCAAGATAAATTTCCCTTCACATAACAACATTGTCTCTGCCAAGCACCCTGAAGCCTCATGTTTTTAAATAACCACTCTCCTACTTTCTTTTCGTCTCCCTTACCTACAATCTGGGAGGAAACCTGGTCATCAGAAGGGTGTGATGGAGACCAGTTTTTAAGTTTTTGTAAATAATTTACTTAAATTCTGGTTTAGAAGCTTGTTTTCGTAGCTTGCAGAATATATAATGAGCAATAAACCATACTTTAAATGAAATACAATATGAAAAAAGTTGGTTTACTAGCTGTAATCGTGGTAATTGGAGAATGTGCCACTGTAATTTACATACACAGATATGGACATCCGAAAGGAGCCAAGGAAAATGACTGTCCACTTAAAAACTACATATTTCACACATAATTTCATTTCAGTCACGGTAATTCATGTTATTTATTATAAATTCATTGAAGAAACATGATAATTTCAGACTGAAATAGTGTTTTTTGAGGGGTAAAAATATTCCTGCCCACCCCCCTCGAAAAGATCCTGGAGATGTCCATGTACACAGAAGTAAGACAACTTATAGTAAACTTTATTTATATAAAAAGGCTAGGCAATACCAAATTCAAAAAGTTACATATATTTTCAACCAGATATGATGCATCATATACATAGCTTAAACAGTTTTTAAATATCAGTAAAGTAAAGTGCTCCCCTGTGTTATGCACCATGCCATGATGGCGTATAGGGGGTGTGAGGTTAGGTCCCCACAATTTCTTGATCACAGCCGAAGGTGGAGGTGATGTGATCAGCATCATGCCCCTGGCTGCCTTTACCCCCCCCCCCCCCCGAGTTTTCTCTAGGTACCAACTTTATACGATGCTGGGTGGGTACCGTAGCTGCTTGAACAGGTGGAAAAATTCCTGGTTCTCCCCCGCCGGTGATCGAACCCGGATCTCTCACATGGTAGTCAGACGCCTTAATGACTGAGCTACCGCAACTACATTTAAATATCAGTAAAGAAATTATATGGGTCATTCCTTGTCAGACTAATTTCAGAAAGTCTTGGATATTAGGTTTCTCTGAGAAATAGTTCTAAAGCTATAGCCTGTGGAAGAAGGTGGTGCACAACAAAAATTGTGACCCATATTTGATCAATAAGTATTGTAGCTAACTGCAAGGTTCAATAACTTTGGAACTATTGATCAATCACAGCTTGTTTAGCAAATACAAAGTCAAAATATGTGTTAAAAGGTCTTGCATGCCATAACAGGCATATTTTGTGTGCATAAAGTTACAACTGTGATCCACCCAGGAACATGGTATTAATAGTAACACTGATGTCGGCTGAATAGACACACATTTGATTATTTCAATATCTATCACATGTGGCTGAATGTACTAGAAATGGAAGAATCACTGGAAACTGTCGTATTTTCAAAGTTGATGCTCCGATCCCATCAATTTTTCTCGCAGATATCATCCTATTTTTTCAACTTTAAACATTAATTAATATGTACTCTTGAAATTTAACATTAATACATGAATTATGGAATATTCAAAGAGAGTATCAGGCCGTGTCCAAAAGATGCAAGACCATACTTGAAGCGAGTATACTTCGAGAATAATCTTGCAGTGTGGTCTTGAAGGTGTTGACTGGAAGTGTAAATCTTTCAAACTGCACTTCGACTGCAGTGCCAAATACGATCAGTAGATATAACCGAGAACACGTTGCTTTTCCACATTTTAAACACTTGTGTTTCACCACAGAAATCACATAGCAAATGTTCTTATACATACATTTCCACACATTTGAAGAACTGCAACAAACAACTTGCTGGCTTTCTACCTCTGCAATGTCTAACAAATGAACAACAACTCCACTTGTCATGTGACCAAGCCTGTAACTTGGTGTGCTCTTTAAAATCTCTGTGTACGCCACTTGCGGCTCCACCTTGAATAACACACAATAGGTTATAAATGATGGTATTTTCCCTCAGGTTTTTTATCACCCTGTCTCTGAACCGCCCATTCCAATTCTTCCATCAGGCATTAGTACACACTCCGAGCTACCCACATATAAAATTGGTGGGAAATTGAAGGGGGGGGGGGGTATTGCTGGAAATTCGCTATTGAAGTAAGTAATTTAGTCTTCTAAAAATTACATGGAACTATACATAAAAATACATGGTTATTAATACATTCATCTGAAACCTTATTTGAATGAAAGCTTACACCATTTTTAACAAAAGAAAAGAAACTTGAAGTTTCTACGACAAACCTGAGGGAAGATACCATCATTTATAACCTAATGCGTGTCATTCAAAGTGGATCTGCAAGTGGCGTACACGGAGATTTTAGAAAGTGCGTTAACTTCTGAACCCCTAGACCAATCTAAAAAATATTGTTTTTGTAATCAGCATTAAAAATTGTATAAGTATACTGAATTTAGTCAAAATCGGGGATGGTGGGTGACATGACCTGGATGAATTGACATCCAATGACCCCGAAGCAAGTGTCACTTGTTACTTGGCCTGTACTATTTTCTCAGGGAACTTTCAGACCGAAGCAACAAGTGACATGTGTCAGTCACTTGGAAGCAGACTCTCAGTAAACCATTCAACCTTTTAAAACAAAGTGTGACAACGACCTAAACATGTCACTTACATGTTGCTCGGACTACACTGTTTTCTCAATGGTATGCACGGTGAATGTTTTGCTTTATACTGAATGAGACTGTGTCGCTCGTCATCTGTGACTTCAGTCTGAAATCTCCTTCAATGGCGCACATCATTTCACCTCGGTCTTGCTTGTGCATGCATGGTGGATGTTTGCTTACAGACTGAAGGGGCCCATGTCAGCTGTCATGGCCCCCCACTGTCATGTGTTGCTTTGGTCTGAATATTCTCTAAACTTAACAAGATTGTTAGCTACATCATCAGACATTAAGATTTAATTTAGCCTGTAAATCACAGAGAACAAATTGCTAGTACTATTGTTGTAAAAAGGCCGGCTTTTTGATAGAAGTTTCCTTTTATAATCACGAATGGGCCTCTGGAGTGGAATAAATTATTAATGTTGCCTTGTAACAAGAAGATCGAACCTCAGTGGTCAGAGTGCCTCGGATCTCATTTCAATCTGTAGGTCCAGTCCAGAGTTGTAAAATAGGATTTTTTTGCTTGACATTTGCGACCAGTCTTATTTGCTTCTGCTTCAGTTTTAGTGCCAGTGTTTTTCAACTGCTGGGCCGCAAAAATCCATTGCACCCAGGGATTGACAACAAATTTAAATCTAATTTTATATTTTACAGCAAGTCTATACATAATTGAACCATGATTATGCCAGAGTTGATATATAAATATTAATTAAGGGTGCATATTAATTTCCATATAAACTTTAAAGATCAGAAATGTATTTATCAGTGAAATTGTTGGGATCAGGGCATCGACTTGTAAGAAATAAATTTACTGGGCTGAGGTCTCGCAAATATTGAGAATTTTGCAACAAGCAGCGAAAATACACCACTAGTTGCTCTGTGACCAGGTTTAGCAGCCATTTATCCAAATTATGCATGATGTACTGGAAAGCCAGAATACAAATATACATATTTTACTGAACACAAAATTTAATGTAAAGAGATTTGATACTAGACTTTCTAAAGGTAGAGCAGTATTTTCTTTTTTGCTTCATGTACGTGTTCGTATAAGAAATTCAAACATTGTAAATAGTATCTTACTGATCATACTATTAGGTTATATTAAAAAAAAAAACATACAAAACTACTCTAATTACATGAATATGTTTATACTACATAGATTTATTTAATAAGCCAACCAAAATATGAAGATAACACTCGGTAGGAACTGTTTCAACAATGTTTATGTCTATCTACGAATTTCATTTTGTAAATTGTATTTTATATTATGAAATGAGTGTCCACTTTACAGTAGGGAGCTAAACGAAAACAATGAAACAGGAAAAATACTGCCAACTCCTGTATTTTCATTGATTTGACACACTTTTGTGAAAAAAGCTGCAGAAAGCCATTTTTTCCCCGACCATTTCCAATTCTAATTCTGCATGGATTTTTCTCTGTGCACGTGAAAATAGCAACTTTTGTGAATCAAAATTCCATTGAATTTATACATGTCTATAAATTCACTGAGGCACGTTTTTCACAGTTCAGCTTTATTTTTATCAAAGAAGGAAAAGAAAGCTGCGTGGAAAATAGAACAGATTATTGCAAGATAAAATATCTCGAAGTTGATGTTAAATTGAGTTTGAAATTTTTATACAATTAGCAATCTTTCATAGATTAGTATATGCCGTAACATTTGCGATTTATGTTTGTAGATGCATTTCGAGTCTTAGTATGTTAAATGGCAAACGTAAACTCTGCACCATAAATTAAATATTTTTTTAAGTATGTACACCATTTAATTGAATTAGAATTTTTGGATCCATTGGAATGACTCAGACCCTTTATATTGTTACTATATCTGTGTGTGGGTGGAGAGAGACGGTACTAATATCTAGGATTGAAAGAGAGAGACCATCTATCTGCATGTACCCTTGAATTTTTGGAAAATTCGCCTTTAAAACTGGGAATTATACTTGAATATTACCATGGTCCTAAAGTTGCCATCCTGCAAGATCACTTAAACAAAAAAACAAATGTATTTTTGTTTAGTATCACTTTTCTGTCACTTTTGTCTATTCATGATGAAGAGAATGAGTGATGATATGGTGAAGAGACAGTCATAAAGAACACCCATATCCAGACTGGGATTCGAAACCTGGGACACCCGCCATCTTAGCACACTGTGGTCACCCGCTGCCACAGAGGTCAACTAAACAAATAATGAATACTATTTAGGAACAACACAGGAATAGAATTATCCAAAGGCACCCAGAAAATTCAATAGTGGTTCTTTGCCAACATTTTTTTTGTCAGACAACAAAGAACAAGGAAAAACATGTTATGGTGAATGATGATGGCTAAATGTAATGAAGACAACAGTATTGAGCCATGGGAGATAACACAGGTCAATATAAAAGAAGTAAAATAGAGGTTTGTGGTAAGGGATGGAGTTCAATCCAAACTTAACAATTGTAATGTGGTACAAAGGTGCCCGCAGGATTTTTCTCAGGGAGACTCAAAGTAAGATTTCATATCTTGACCCTCAGTTACAGAAGTTGTTACCTTTTGTTGTTGTTATTATTTTACAAATTATAAAATTGAAATTGAGTGAAAATACCTTGGCGTTGTTGACAAATTCTGACTTGAGTCCACTATTTAAATAGAATTTGGATTCGCCTTGCTTCCTTTCCATAAATATCTATCACTTTGATGATGAACAATTCTTTATCATTTTGAAATTTTTCATGATGCATTGATATCAAGCAGAGAGCACTTAATCTGCTCTCCATCGTAGCACCAATGATCAATGTTTTTATGCATCAAAGGTTACTGTATAAAAGAAAAGTAATTCAAAGTGACAGCATGTGAATTGCCAACTTGGGGAAATGATTTTCGACTTTTCGAGATCCCGACAAATCAAGAAATTCCAAAGGATTGTGTTGGGAAATGGTTATTTCTTGGTATTTTTTCTGCTAAAAGTGTCTAAATTTTTTGAAATTAATGTTTTTTTTATTCCAGAAATGCAAAAACAATCACTTAAGAGGGAGGGGGATAGTGTGTAGAATTCAAGATTTTCACCATGAGATCTCTTCGTCAAGATGGGGGAGGATTTTCTCTTTATCGTTAATCAAATAGACATGTGTGCCAATTGTAGCGAAAATAGTCGCATACTCACAGCCAATGACTCCAGCTCCTACAGTTCACAAATTTTGTAAGTTTCCCAAAACATGATTGGGGAGGGAAATCCTATCATACGGAACTGATAAAATTTGCCATTTCTGGACCAGTTTCGGGATGGGGAACTTGCAAAATTTGTGAACATGGTGAAAATCTTGAATTTTACACATGTTCTCATCACAAATTTTTATCCTTGGACACCCCTAGTTATGGCAGTCAAATGTTCTTTCCTTACTTTGTTCGACATGGCAGTAATTGCTATAACTTACAGTTTGCAAGTCACAAAAAAATATTACTCCCTCTGTCCCATAATTATTGTCCGGTACAACTTTGTTTGTTGTCTCGTAATAATTGCCCGATATTCAAACTGTGACATTGATGTAGGCAGAAGAACATGAAACAAGGGAATGAGTCATACAACTTTACTACTCAAGGATCAGTACAAATTGTACTTTTCATCTGCCTCTTCGGCTGTCATTCCTGTACTACCATTTTGGTATACCGGACTATAATTATGGGACAGAGGGAGTAGTATTTATCATAAAATGTCACCACTTGAATTACATGGTATTTTCTCATATCTTAGCTTTTAACAAGTCAGAATATTTTAATAGTTTAGTAAAACAACATTGCAATTATGCTATTTTAGTTATGGTAAGGGCTGGATCCCGTATAACGTGACAGGTGCAAAATAGCCTAAGTGCTGACGGACCCAAAATTTTAAGTTCAAATTCAAATAAATGTATCTCCAGAGTTTTTTACTCCTTAAACCACTCTATTCTTGTGAACAAATTGTTGCGATTGCTGTACAGAAATCTGAACAATTTGATTGAGTTGGTGTTTTAAGTCCACTTTATGCATATTAAGGCTAATTGGGACTGGACCTGCAGTTTAAAGTGGGATCCGAACCACTATGTGCCTCCACCGGGTATCGAACCTGGGACCTCTTGATTACAAGGTGACAATGCCATCGGGGAGGCCAGAAATCTGAACAAGAATTCATAAAAACAGTAGGACGGAGCCATGTTGGTATCGATAAGTATCTTTTGAATTTTCTCCACTGTTGTCAATGATCTTGAGTGACTAGACGAGCAGCCAAGAGAAACAACTCTTTAGTCAAGATATGTCATTTTCAAAGGTTCATTCACCTTTGTGACTTGGGGGTCCAACACAAGAAGTTCCACATAGATTTTCGAGAAATGCTGTACCCTTTTGGAAAGCAGATGACAAGAACCAAGGCAGAACTGATGTGCTGCACCCAAATGTGACATCGAAGGCATGTAACTGCCTAGTGGTCAATGCTATGTGGAAAAATGAAACAAATCATCCATTGCCAATTCTTGCTTGCAAACTCTTGGGTAAGAACGTGGACATTTTCAAAACCACCATTATCATCATGCTGGGCCGATTCCAGAGTTCTTGGGAAAGGAATGAATGTCACTGTGTGGAGGGAGGGTTGTGGATTCCTACCCTTCTGTGTAAGTCTTTTGTGGGACTGCTGACTGATACCTACACTGCAGCGACTTGTTTTTGTTGCACATGACAGAAAAGAATGGGCAGCAGGAGCATAAACAGAGCTGGTCAAATTAGCATTATTATTTTTCCGTATTTGTATATATTTCTATGCCATTTTCCTCCCTCTCCAGGTTAACCCAAACAACAAGAATCTTGATTACATCAAATTGAAGTAGGGACGCTCATAATAATCCACTGCAACACTTTAGAAAGGCTTGCAAACTTTCAAAAACTTCTTCTTTTTGCATCCTGTGTGTCTAGAAAGAAGTTCACATAAAATGTCACAAGACATTTTAAAGTGCTATAATGCTACATGAGAACAATTTACGAGTTATTTAATGTGATGTGATGAGTTGTCATAACTCAGTAACTAGACTTTCTTATTTTAAACTGCTGCAATTATATAATCACACAGCCCTCCATTTTGGGGGAAAAATTTGGATGGTTTCAAATCAGTAGGCGATTCTGAAAGTATAATAGTATTTTGAGTGCAGATCACAGAAATGGCATCCATTTTTTTCCCCATCATGTCAGGATTTTTCAAAATTTCACAATTAAAATTCTCACATTCACCATTCCATTACACTTATTACAGACTGCAATAAACTAAATTTAAACATGGGAAATTTCGGTTGTTTACAAACCAATAGGCTATTCTGGAAGTATTTTGAATGCTGATGGAGGATATGACAAATTTCTTCCCATCATGTCAGATTTTTCTCCATGTCATTAGGTTCAATTAAGCGCCACCGTATTATAACATTCTGTTTTCAACACCTTCCCAAACACTCAATGTGTAATGAGAAGAAAGTAACACATACCAATAATATTTTCTCTTTCGAACAGTTCTTCATGTTATGAATTGGGTATAATATCACATCTTTTTTATTTGGAGTTCTTCGTCTTGTTTCATTTATACATACGTGTATACATCTCTCTCTCTCTCTCTGTGTGTGTGTGTGTGGTGAGAGAGAGAGAGAGAGAGAGAGATATGAAGGAATTGGGAGCATAAAAATTGAAATCTCCATTTGTTAAAGCATAGCTCTGAAACTCATTGGTTGAAAGCTCATTCACCCCAATTTCTACCGGATGCAGAGTCTAGTAATAAGAAATTTCCACTCGGCTCTGCACAGTCAGCAAGGCAATGGCCCTTACCAGCAGTGATTGCACCTCCACTATAACTTTCCACCAGCATCAAGGGATACCCCTGGTGAATATCTTCAGGTGCAAAGTCCACCACATCTCAAACGAATTCTGAAGTATAAAAATAAACCTGGAGATGGTAAATAGACACCATCGACGCTGATTGACAAGATCACATCATCACGAGGTCGCAACAAGCGTGCGGTACGATTGCAGCAGTCTGGACTACAGAGAGCCAGAAGCCAAGAAGCCAGCCCAAGTCCGGAGAAGTAGCGGTCCAGCGATAAGCCACCAAAACTCCTGCCGCCTCCTATCGCTGTCAACATCTAAGCCAGCAGTCTCCAGCATCTCCCGCCATCTCCAGTGCACCCATCTCTGCCCAACTGTCGCCGACGCCAATAGCCGAGGGCCAAATCATCACGCAAGTGGTGAGTATCATTCAACCGACTAAGGCTCCCAACATCCTTAGTCCACACCATTCAGGGTAGAGGTGGTCAAGGGTGACCCAAACTGAAATCTTATGTTTATTTAATTGAGCTACGTCCCGGCATGACTCGATCCCATAATTAACCAGATGCCACACACATGTGTGTGTGTGTGTGTGTGTGTGACACACACACACACTCACACTCTTCAGATTGACCCTGCAAAGAAATAGTCGAATCTCATTAAAGAACGTTACAGGAGGCAAAATATTTTTTGCTATTTTAATGTTTCAAAGGTATTATACTAAAATTCTGTGCAAAGAAGCTGTTTAACAACACCTGGTACGAGTATTTTTTTGGTATACTCAATCTAAAATTTTGTGTCAAGACATTCTTCTGAGGACGACAACTACCATCTTTCTTTAGATGACTCATGCACTGTAAGTAGACTTCTGTCACAATATCTTCTCAACTTTCTAAACCCAATCCTTAGACTTATTTATGCACAACCATAATTCCTATTTTCCATATAAGGAAGGGGGAACACTAAAATTTTGTTGCAATTCTGTTGAAATAGCCATGCTTACGAAGGGTTTGTGGTTCTTTGCATGAACAACATGAGTATGATGATAAAATACAGTTATGTGCCAAGTTTCTTCATTTACTGTGGCTTCAATTCTTGCTGGACAGTTTACATGTTTGATTGCTAGTTGACGAACATACCACTGTTTTATGCATCCATCCTGAAATGTTTTTTGTCCTGATCTGTTGAAATACTTGGTTCTATTCAGTTCCTGTTTCCACTTCAAAAATTCTACAAGAATTGTACATGCTTGCAGTTGTAAGAAATGTAATCAGTGCATTAAAATCTCATGGTAATAGAAGAACCATCACATCAGATAATAAATACTTGCAGTAGTGGAGTGTCAATAGAGATGGGAGACAGTGTCTATCTCAAACTTTTCATTAGTAAATGCAAATAAAATATATATTGATTTCTTTAAATGCTGTATCTGGCAAAAGGATGAGTGTAGTGCAGTTCATAATCTGACAGTAAAAACAGAACACTAATCCAAAACAAACCAAACCATACCTCGTCGGAGGCTGCAGCAGGAATGGGATGAGTACTGATGGGTGATGTCTGGTTTCTATTTAGACAGGTTTATATTTGCTATGCAGAAGTAAACTAGCTGATTGGAAGAATTTATTTAATTACAAGTATCGACACCATCATTCTCGACCGAGCCTCTATTGCTTGACCAGAAGTTTTGTGGAATGAACAAATGATGTGATTTATTATTCAGTTTGTGTCCTTGACTTCTTTGTTTTGAGCTTCCTCCATTGTTTGTGAATCCACTAGGTTTGGAAAACAATGTGTATCTTTTCTTGTTAGGCACAGTGCCAATCATTATTGACTTCAGTAGTAAACATGGTATCCCCCAGCTAGCAAAATTTTCCCAAAGCATCCTTCAACAGTCCCATTGTCACCATGTCAAACCATAAGAGCATCTCCCACAGGGTGTTTACCACAATAACATCCAAAATTCTTGACTTTTCCATGACTTTACATTTTCTTGCCCCTCATTTTTTTCTGAACATTTATTTAATTGTCCTCTAATTAGGTGTAGTAAAGAAAATATATATTTTTATTCAATGAAAAACCCCTACCGCAAGGCCAGTTAAGATGAAAATTGAAGCTCTACTTTAAAAAGA
This sequence comes from Lepisma saccharinum, assembly GCF_977018435.1. Lineage (NCBI taxonomy): Eukaryota > Metazoa > Arthropoda > Insecta > Zygentoma > Lepismatidae > Lepisma > Lepisma saccharinum. The sequence goes on from NC_139241.1 coordinate 75,094,537, forward strand.
GATTTAGACTTGCTTTAATTATTAATACATGTAAAACTTAATGCTTCAGACTTCATCCTGGATGGGGAATGGCCAAATTACTTTAATAGTTTTACAAAACTTCACACATAGAAGAATGTAATTCTTGAGAAACAGAGTGAACTGCTACGTCCCACGTAGCGGTCACTTCACCAGTACACTTACCTTATACGCTCAGCAGAGCATGCTGGATAATCCCATGGATCGGGCTGAATTACTGCGTTCCTTCCCCTTGGATCCACAGGTGAAGTCCAATGACAACCCACGAGTGATGCAGGTATCCACAAGTACGAAATACACTTTCGAAATAAAGAAAAACCGCAATATGTTCAACTTTACGTTTATTTTAGACACGCACGTATATCATGTCAGACTAAAAATTACAATTCAAATACTTTTGAACGGTACAGCACGAGATGCGTAAGCCTATCTTTTCCGTAACGCGAAGCACCTCTGGCTACTTCAAATCTCTCCGCGCGACTCCTAACCGTTTTCCTGGAAGGCGAAAACACCTCCTCAGTTACACAGTGTTACCAGACACAATAACCCTTTTAATACTAGGAAGTTCTATAAAAGCCAACAGTAATATATTAGAAAAGTACAGTAATCTGGCACAGTGAATTTAGGTATGTGGTGGCAACAATGCAATGAAAAGCACGTGATCTTCTCACCCCACAAGAGTTTAAATACATCAACAATGGCTTTCAAAATATAAGAGAAACGAACGGCGTTTGCCAGAAACATGAAACAACAAATAGATATACGGAATTTAACTCAGAAATTATTAACTTCGGCTTCAATTCACTGATCAAAATGAAACTTATAACACTCCTTAGAACATTTAAAAGCAAATGAAACGATTAATGTTGAAACTATGTAAATTGCTTAAATTTGCCGCTTTTCATACTTGTAGATATGTGTATAATTTTGATTATAAAGGCGGCCATATTTATGAATATATATATATGAATTATTAACTATATAATACTACTAATAATAATAATATAAAATATAATAATATAAAACCACGAAGTAATGGTAAACTCGGGGTCATTACAATATCCCCCCTCTTCCAAATAAAAAAAAATCTTTAATGAGAAAAGCAAAGAAAAGTTTTTTTTTTATATAAAACAAATGTAAAACTTGTCTGTGCCAGAAAACGTATAACAACGAAGTATCTTAACATTGATTACAAAAATGTTTTGCAACGTATTCACAATAAACAGATTATGGAGATAACAAACCAAAGTTAGTGTACTATTCCATTCTTGTACACAAAAAAAATCATTCCATCTTTAAATATCTTGTTTTTTTCACTCAAAGCATTGTTACAAAATAAGCTTCCAAAAGAATTTACATTTGCACAGAGCTTAATCTTTAGCTTGCAATATGTTATTCGTGTTTTTCTTTGACAATCAAAATATTCTAGTTTTAACTTACATTAGAAACATATACGATTCGTAAATACAAGCGGTTCTACAATCACAGAAAACAATTACAAAAGGAAAAGTTGTCGGCACTTTGACAACCATCGCCGAACATGAGAAAAAGTTACCGATCTATATGCATTGTTACAGTCATGCTTCTCCACAAAAGAAAACAAAACAAAAGAAAACATACAAATATTTACAGGAAATTACACTCGCAAGCTTCATTCATTGTTACAGGCTTTTACAGAAAAAGCGCGTTCTTGCTTTGAAGAGAAATAAACAGATATCTTTCTTATACTCTCAGTTCTTTTTTTTTTTTCTTGCATTTCAACCTAACAATGGATTCTTTTGTTCGACAGTATTGAGTAATATAAAGAACAAAACAACAATTGAATCTATAAGTTCATTTGGACTTGCGAGATTCCTTCCTTCAGTCAAAATGCATCCATTTGTGAGTTGTCGGGCAAGAGTCGGATGACTTGTGGGATCGAATGTTTGGGAGCCAAAACAATATCAATGATGAAATTAGACCACAACCGCTGATTCGTATGACAATAAAGGCGCAATAAAACATTTCTTGATTAACTCTCCATTCCTTCAACTGTTCTAATTCCTTGTTGAGTGCAGCACGTTTAGCGATGGGAATCGGATAAAGCTTCCGAAATACAGGAATTTGATCAATTAAATTTATTTCACATTCCAGTCCTTTGACCGTTCCTGGTCTGTCAGAAAACGTCGGTTGATATTTTAAAATTAAATCTAACAGTTCCTTTCGTTCTGAAAAACTCAAAGTAATACTTTCATCGACCTTGCACTTCAAATCCTCCTCACTAGCCATCCACTTGTCATACTGAACGTGGTGCACAGCCTTCCTTTGCTCATTTGCACCCACGTTAAAAACTATATTCTCAGACAAGGATGATTCATCATCGAGGCGAAGTATCAGCTGATTGGTTTGAAAGTCCACATTAGCCTTGTAGTCACGCAGAAACGGAACTCCTAAAAACATATCTGCCGGAATGTTTTTGATCACAAAAATGTCCACTTGAACTTCCTGTCCATCAAATGATATTGTAAGTTTTCGTTTTCCACACACACGTACGTGCTGTTTTCCTGTAAAGTCTGTCAGCCTAACTTGTGGTTCTTTTGTAAGTGTCATACCACTGAATTTCTGCACTAAACGTTCCCAAATTTCATAATTCAACAATGATACCTCGCTTCCGGTGTCGATGACACAAGATACCGGAAGTCCAGCGATGTTACTATTCACGATCGGAGTGGTGCTATTTGAAGATAAATTTTGAATTTTAAATACGGCACCTCGGATCACAGCCTTTTCAGTTTCAGTTAAATCAATCGTCGCGGTCACTCCAAAAGATCTCGAATCACTAACGTGGGATAGCTCCTCAAGATGCCCTTGCCCAACACGGAGCTGATCAATTAAGCAAGGTGAGAGTTTTCCGGAGAATTCCCACCTGCCTGATTCATGTTCCAGTAGTAGTTTCGAGTGTCATTTATGGCCTGTTGCTGTTCGTGACTTAACGGCGGCTCATCAGTGTTTGTTTCAGCGTTCACCATCGGGTTATGACGGGGAGAGTCCGATCTTGACCGTTGGTAGCTCGGCCTGTACCGCTGTCGTCGACGAGCAGGTGGTGTCCATTGCCTCGTTCTTTCTGACCGCTCATCTGTTTGAGACGTCCGGTTCTGTTGATTCTGTCGTCGAGAAGTATTGTACGCATGAAATGAATTTTGGTTTTGATTGTTAGGACGGTTATTTTGTCTTACCATCCTTACTTGTGGAGCTCGGTTATTTTGTGTACGACGAAAGTTAGAGTCTTCCTGTCGTCGTACGCCAGCCGTGTTGTCATACGTTTGCCAACCCATCGGCTCTTCGCACACTTCGTAACTTTTAAGAAATGTTGTCAGGTCACGAATGTTCCTAGGAGCGTTGGCAAGGCACAGATGTCGCACTCGAAAAGGGAGCTGTTCGATTATCAAAGTCACCACTTCATTTTCTCGTAAACTGTCAGACAAGTTCTTGAAAGCAGCGTAGGTACTCCAGGCGTACCTTTCCATGGACGAATTAGTTTGCCTAGAATAACGACGCCGTCGCAAAGCAGCAAGTTGTCGTTGTTTAGCTTCCGGGGAAGCAAACTGTGCCCGGAACTGTTCACAAAAGTCCTCATAGTTTTGGAACTGGTCACGGTTCGCTGAAAGCCAATGTTCAGCCGTTCCCACAAAGATTCGAGACAACAAACCTACTCGACACTCATAAGGTACATGCATTAGGTGAAAGCTAAGGTTTAGGTCTGTCAGATATTTTTCCGCTGAGTACGCTTCAATGTTTCCGTCAAATTTTGGTAACTGATTTATGTCTGTCATGCGTGGCAAACGAAGATTCCACTCTCTTAAAGGGGCACTATCCGAATCGGACACTTCATCTCTTACTCGTCGTTCGTCAACGTCGTACTGTCCAACCCGAACTGTCTCTCGAGCAGGTACAACGGACTCGCGCAAAGAAGGTCGATGATCTCTCTCAATGTGCAAGGACTGCTGTTGTACGTACATTTCTGCAATGCGACGGGGCGACGAGGTAATGTTGTGGCCCATGTTTTCGCCTATGGGAGGGGTAACAGTTTCCTCTCGAACAACTAAATTTGTCACACGCTGCCGAAGGTCTGCAATGTCGTTTTGTAGGTTCGTGTGGGTCTCCGTCACAGTCTCCTTTAGCTGGGTCCGCAGACCAGAAATGTCCTGCGAAAGTTCAGTCACTTTATCCTTCAACACGCCTACATCGGACTCAAGGACAGTCTGCTTGGACACTAGACCCTGTTGTGCTTCTTCGACTTGCCCAATACGTTCAGATGTAAGCTGTATTTGAATAGGAAGAGCACTTAGTTGTTGCATAATGTCACCAAACTTTCCCGCTATCTGTTCATTACTCTCCCTTTGTTTTTCCGATAATGCGGTGACGAACTGTTCTTGTCGTTGCCGGTCTCTCTCTTCCCGCTCACGTTCCTGGGCTAACCTGGTCTCTTCCCGCTCACGTTCCTTCTGTTCCATAGCGCTGACGAACTGTTCTTGTCGTTGCCGGTCTCTTTCTTCCCGCTCACGTTCCTGGGCTAACCTGGTCTCTTCCCACTCACGTTCCTTTTCAGCAATTGCAGCAATCATCTGATTCTGTCTCTCCATCACGGCCTTTATCCAATCCGGGATCACTGACACGGTGCCTAGTACAGGTTCCACCGGCCGCATCCTCTGTTCAAAGCACGTTTGACACAGCAACTCCTTGTCATTCTCGCCGACCAGAGTCTCTGCTCGTGCCACACACCCAGTGTGGAATAACCTGTCACAATTTTGACATCGGTATCCAGATTCTTCTGTCCAAGTAGTGCTGCAACACGCCGCTGTCGTCTCCTGTACTACGCTGCGTGATTGGCTCCTTAGGTTCTTCCTATCCATCTTCTGGGAAAGTGGTATAAATTTTGGGAGGACACAAAACACTCGGGACCACTGGGAAGCACTTCACACAATGAGAGAAAGGACAATCTTCACTCTTCACGAGCCCCACGTTGGGCGCCAAAACTTGCTACGTCACACGTAGCGGTGCACTTCACCAGTACACTTACCTTATACGCTCAGCAGAGCATGCTGGATAATCCCAGGGATCGGGCTGAATTACTGCGTTCCTTCCCCTTGGATCCACAGGTGAAGTCCAATGACAACCCACGAGTGATGCAGGTATCCACAAGTACGAAATACACTTTCGAAATAAAGAAAAACCGCAATATGTTCAACTTTACGTTTATTTTAGACACGCACGTATATCATGTCAGACTAAAAATTACAATTCAAATACTTTTGAACGGTACAGCACGAGATGCGTAAGCCTATCTTTTCCGTAACGCGAAGCACCTCTGGCTACTTCAAATCTCTCCGCGCGACTCCTAACCGTTTTCCTGGAAGGCGAAAACACCTCCTCAGTTACACAGTGTTACCAGACACAATAACCCTTTTAATACTAGGAAGTTCTATAAAAGCCAACAGTAATATATTAGAAAAGTACAGTAATCTGGCACAGTGAATTTAGGTATGTGGTGGCAACAATGCAATGAAAAGCACGTGATCTTCTCACCCCACAAGAGTTTAAATACATCAACAATGGCTTTCAAAATATAAGAGAAACGAACGGCGTTTGCCAGAAACATGAAACAACAAATAGATATACGGAATTTAACTCAGAAATTATTAACTTCGGCTTCAATTCACTGATCAAAATGAAACTTATAACACTCCTTAGAACATTTAAAAGCAAATGAAACGATTAATGTTGAAACTATGTAAATTGCTTAAATTTGCCGCTTTTCATACTTGTAGATATGTGTATAATTTTGATTATAAAGGCGGCCATATTTATGAATATATATATATGAATTATTAACTATATAATACTACTAATAATAATAATATAAAATATAATAATATAAAACCACGAAGTAATGGCAAACTCGGGGTCATTACAGAACAAATCTTTACCACAACTCAATACAATTTATCAAATCCCAGTACAATGTACATTCACTATACTGTAAAAAAAAATTAGCAACAATTCTTGACCACAAGCATAATTTTGTGACTTTTTCTTGACTTTCTTGGCCTACTTGCTTGACTTCCTTCACATTCCTAACTGATAGACACCCTGCCCCAGATACAATTTTCAACTTCAGGTGCTAGTTTAATGCAAATATTACATCAGACTGCAAGTTACACCTGCAGGCTTCATTGCCAACAATTTTTTCTGGCCTTCACTACATGCATATTTATCATATTGGCAGGGCCTCCCTGATGGTGTAGTGGTAACCATCTTGTAATCAAGGTGTCCCAGGTTTGATACCCAGTGGAGGTACATACTGGTTCAAATTTCACATTAAACAGTAGATTCAGTCGCGATTAGCCTTACTGTGAATAAAGTGGGCTTAAACTCAAATTCTTAGTGGGTATTGTCGATGTTAGATACAAGCCTTTTGATCATATAAGCAAATATCAGGAAGTAGTTTGGCCCCAAGCAATATCATTAGCTCAGGAGCTTGACAGTCAACATGTTAAAGGATCCCACATTCAATTTGCAATGGAGATACATTACTCAGTGGTTCAGATCCAAAGAGGCCTGAAAACAAAAATTTGGAGACCTTGTATTATTCTGTAATACTGTTTACCATCAAATCGAACATGGCCTCATCACGAATATTTGTTTTAATTGTTTTTACTAATATGCATTTGAACTTAGTGGGTCCATACACATGGTTTAAATTCATGTAGCAATAAAACTAATACATTGTGCGAGAGATTTGCATCCTTCAAGACTCTTATTCGTTTCTCAGACAGTGTATCCACATAAAGTTATTGTGTTAAAATGATAACATAGGTTCCCTTGAGTTTGTTCTGAATAATAATCCACATTTTTGAGAGATCTTAGGGAGAATTCACATCATTTCGAAGTGACACCAAACTGACAAGTGATGGGAGACACTTGTAACTTGATGATTTCACCAATGAAATGTAGCCTGCAATGGTGCTATGGCTTGGAAATCTCCCTCAGTCTCATCTTAATGGACTTAATCACAGTACACCCAATCTGATTAATTTATCATTGCACAACAACTATTCCCCACAGTACCAGACAGTGTTTGCTTCATCTCTACTTGTGGATATTTACCTTCTGTTATTGAAGGCTTTGTAATTTTTCAAGTGTACGCAAATGTCTATAATCATATACAGCTGGCAGCCGACGAGAAGAGCGCTGGCAGAAGAGGTGTGACGTACTGCCAGGCGACTCCACTGTTTCGCGTGGGGGAGGTGCTCTTCCGCCAGAACACTTCTCGTCAGCTTGACAATGACCCGCCAAGAAGAAAACAAGACTTCCTTCTCCCCGACCACCCCCAACCACCCCTAAATTCTGCAAATGAACCTGACCCTCCCTTTCCCTCTGTGCCCCGTCTCCCTTCATTCAGCGATCTTCTCGTCGGCTGCCGGCTGTACAGGGGCCCGACCCTGTGGCCGAGTGGTTAGAACATCGCTCTGCGACGCCAAGGGTCCCGGGTTCGAATCCCGGTCGGGCTTGGTTGTTTGTGAATGTCCATTCATCAATTTCATCATTTCATCACTCATCCCCATCTTCGCAAATTAGCCAAGAGGCACAAAACGCGAAGTAAAATAAACTAAATCAATCAATCAATCAATCATATACAGGGGCATATCCAGAAATAGAATCTTAGGGGGGATCCAGCCAGGGGTGCCCATTCCCAATGGCATGCCCCCCCCCCCACCCTACACCAAGTATTAAATGATGACAGCGTATCTATTATTATTATTACTGCCTGGTAGTAATGCAATATATTGTTTTTAGGAATTCACCACTGCATGTATTATTCTGACGGAAAAAAAAACAACTTTACTTACTGTACCAGAACAGTTACTCACGGTGGAGTTCGACATGGCTGAAGATAGGGATACATTTACAGTATGACTGGCACAGTGGGCATACATGCCTTTTGAGTATTGTTGATTTATTCACGATTGAACACACCTGCCACTCACATCATAACCTTGACCTGTGATTTTTTCCATGTCAAGACCAAGTTTGTGACATTGTTAAAAAAGAACTGATGTCAGATTTTCAGCTGACATATCACCACCCAGTGTGAAACTTGTAAACTTTTAGTGGATATTATTCTCAGAATCCACAAACCATGCACACAGAAAGAATTCTTCTATGCCTGGTACATCGTGTCTCATCGGGAAGTATTATGAATCAACCATAGTATTTTCCAAATTTGAAGGTGGATGGAGTTCCAGCCCCCCTGGGTACACCCCTGATCACATACACACATGTATGCATGAACAATATTAACTAATAATAAGCATGGTCATTTGAAATGTTGTGTGTTCATTTATAAGAAAGTGATTAGGGTGGAGGCACCGGGGCATGAGTTTACAATACCGGACCACTCTCCAATTTCTATAAAATTTCGCCTACTTACTAATTTCGGTGTCCTGATGACGTAACTGTAGTTCATATTTGGCAGTCACTTGTTAATATTGTACATTTATGTCTAGAAATTGTAAAATAACATTGCGATTTACCACGGTGATTGTCCCTACACAGCAATTCGGAACTATCTTTCTTTCGCATTTCATTCATGGTGTTCCTTTATGCACAACAATCTTGCTGACGTAACGAGGAATGCCTATGAGGTTAGGTTAGGTTCCATTAGCATAAATAAAAAAAAAAAAAATATTTTAACTACGAGAACTATACCTTGTCTTGCCTGTTGATTTCTTCATGTTGGGAAAATGGCATCTTCCGTGGAGATATTGTTCTTATGGTAGGGTTACGTTACGTTAAGAAAACATAGTTTATTTAGTTTTTTCCTCGATTCCCATACTTGACCGCCAATTATTACATGCAGATTCGTGTTTAGGAGTTCACAATTAGTGAGTAGGCAACATTTCATAGAAATTGGAGAGTGGTCCGGTATTGTAAACTCTTTCCGGCAGCGGTTATGGTCACCTTAAGACATTTTTGTACTGTAGATGTAATTTTGTATCATAAAAAAATTGATATTGATTTTGGAAGATTTGAAATGTATAGTTTGAAGTTTTGTGAATCTTGTCATATGGTCAAATTTATTCTATACATAATTCCCAAAAGATGAAAACATTTTAAATTTTTGATGACGTTTTCCCACTTTTGGCCACTCTGTATCTAGTTATGGGCATCACTTTCTCCATCTCTAGATTTTAGAAATTTCTTTCATAGGGGAGCTACTTTATCTGTGCCTTCACTGCCCCTGTTGCAGCCTCCCATTTAGACAGAAATCTGTGAATTTGACCTTGATGTCATAATCCACATTCTTTCCACATCAGCGTCAAAGGTCAACAGCTCACAGGTTTTGGGAAGGAAGGGCTGGAATACATGGTAGGCACTATGCTTGAATATTGTACATTCATTTTGTATAATGTATATATCTGTATCATCAAAATTATTTTAGTAGTCAAGTGTGTAGTAGAGGATGATGTCAGTAGCAGTCAATTAACACCTCAAGAAATGTTTTAGAAGATACATAGAAAAACTAGTTTTACAACACACACATTTAATACATTAACATTTCGGTAACCACCAAACGTCTCTAATTCCCTTATTTTCGTATTTTTCACATTGATACTTACATATTCTGCATTAAATTTTGTTAATTTTAAATACATTTAAATTTTGAATGATTTTCATCTTTTTTATATATTTTTTCCTTGCTGTAGAGGATATTGCAACGATGAGATGAAATAGAACGGTCTCACTGCAGTACATGGGCTGCTTTTTTCCTCTAAATAGACGAACAAAATTTATATCCCCTGAAAGTACGTACCTTCTACATCCATTTTCCGGTGGTACTTTTCCGATTACTATTATATTATTGCGCATAAAAAAAGTTTTTCCTGCTACTAAAAGCAATGCATTTCTCCATTTGTTCGCGTCCATATTGTTTACACACAGTTGCTGTCATTTGTTTCGGGGTCTTCCTCTCCGCACAAGAGTTTTGCTACTTTGTCTTCCAATGTCAGACGAGGAATGCTTGCAAGGTTAGGTTCCATTAGCATAAATACAATGAAAAATTATTCTTTGGGCTAAGAGAACTAACCCTAACTACCTATCAACGTAGGCACTTTTTGCTTTAACTAGATTTGTGCAGAAATGTGTGCCACCATGTCACTTTTTCCCCCAACCTGGATACGAATTTCTCGTTTCTTTCAAAGAAAATTTGGTAAATGTCTGTTATATCGGAGACACATTTCTTCATTTTTACAGAAGAAACTACTTACGGAAATGAGTTTCTGTACCATTTGGAAAGTTCATGGAGGTATTTTCTCACCGTAGAATGCTGCACAACAAGAAACAAGCACTTTTGATATAATAAACTTGCATTTTGTGCAAAGCGACAACATTATGCTGTTGTTTCCATTATGTACCTGCAGATGGCGCAAGCGTCGAAAGTCACGTGGTCTCGCCAGTGTTTCCAAAGGTGCCTTTTTTTATGAGAATTTTTTTTAACTATGCTTACCTAACCTAACCTTGCCGGAAATGGTCTGTGGGGCTATCGTGAATGGTTTTTGGGGCTATCCGTCAATGGTTCGTGGGGCTATCATGAACGATTTTTGGGGCTATCCGGCAATGGTTTGTGGGGCTATCCGTCAATAGTTTGGATGACATAATGAACACGAAAGTAGGCATTTTTCGGTTAAGAAGGTTGAAACACTGCATACACACTCCAAATTGACAAAACACAAGCACGATGCGCAATGATCCACAGCTGTGCGTGGCACATTGTATGTTCCGCAACGGAAGAAAGGAACCAAAAGAATTACTCGTAATGTGAAAAATCTATGTTATTTTTGTGTAAAAAGCATAATGGCACCTTTAACTATGTTCCCCAATACATAATTGGTGAAAAATCTATGTTATTTTTGTGTAAAAAGCATAATGGCACCTTTAACTATGTTCCCCAATACATAATTGGTGAAAAATCTATGTTATTTTTGTGTAAAAAGCATAATGGCACCTTTAACTATGTTCCCCAATACATAATTGGTAAGTACGAACCATCCGAAACACAAAATATCCGATTTTAATGTGTCTCCGATATAACATACATTTACCGAAACACAGTTTCATACATCGGAGACACATTTCTTCATTACTTACTACTTACGGAAATGAGTTTCTCTAAGCATAGAACGGTAAAATTGCCCTTGTCTTGGCTAGGGTTCGAAGCCCAGACTTTCGGCAACAAGATCGTGAGTTTCATGGAACAATTTCCCTTCCAAAGAATCGAATTCACCAAATCTTTCTTACGTGAATAACGTCCTCCAAATTTCCAAGCACTTTATACTGGTGTCATTTCAAGCTGCAGCAATCCACTGACATGTAATATTACCTTAATTTGTTGTACATTTATGAGCTCATTTGGCATGTGCATTCAATGACTCTTTATATTTATTTGTAGGGTTTTTGCACAAATGTCGCAGAGAACAATTTCCAGAAGCAAATGCGACATCTTTGCCACGAAGTTTGTATTTGTGTTTGCTTGTGCCTTTCAGTCGCAATGTTGCTAACTAACAACTCTCATTTTTGTTTAAAGAAAACGGCATATTCGCATATGTCCGTAGCTTCTTTCTAAAGCTATTTCTTTTTCTGGGTTGGCATCTCTGATTTTGTGAGGCCCCGGAATCTGGATTTCATTATCACTTCCGGTGCGGGTCCTGGGATATGTGGAAAAAGAAATTTCGCGCTCCGAGCCACGCTCCCTTGTAGCGTCCTGAGCAGGAGGCAAGTTTTCACAGAGAGGGAACGAGCGGGGAAATCCCCGTTCACGATAAAAGTAAATTATTCTATTTCCAGTGAAAGTAAAACTACTTTGTAAATATAAGGCGTAACTAGCATATTAATTTACATAATTTGGTATGAAGACTTACTTTACAAATATAAGTTCTTTGGACTTTCTGTTTACGCTACGGTGTTGGGTGAATCGACAAGACCATCAGCACTTTGACCAGAAAACGAAGTCAGAACTACACCTACTCCGTAATTTTCAATTTCACTTACACTTGTCGATGAAAGGAAGGAAAACCTAAGTTTCGTACAAAATATGGAGAATGTACAATGAAATAGAAATATCTCTGCACGAACACAAGCTAATGTTTATAAAAAATGCCGGTACACCACAAATTTCCAACCCTGGCGGAAATGCAGTGTTGCTGATATTCTGTTCGTTCTAGTAGGTAACACCGCGAGGCCGGCCTCAGGAGCACGTTATAAGCATACGTACAGTACTCGTAAGATTAAGCTTCCCGCATATACGACCGTACGACAGAATGTCAAGAGAAGAGGCCCCAGCAAATGTGCCTCATTCCGTGGAAAGTTCGTATACTGGACAGGGTTAGAATTTTTTTGTAATTATCATAAATGAAAATTCCAAACTTTTCCATTGCATCACATGTGTTTTGACGAAATAAGTAAATACACCTTTAAAAGAGTGATGGCGTGGGTAGGCCCGGCCTCCTGGCCTCATAGGACGTTTCGCCACTGAATTTAACAGATTGTTACATACAAACACACGTATTTCACGTGAATGATAGGCGTCACTAATTTCAACGGCTTGCTTTCCTCCACGTGTCGTTATTGCTTTGTTTCTTCTTCTTCTTCTTCTTTTTCTGACCCTATCAACTGGTAGTCAATTTTAGTCATCTTCCTGAGTTTTTTTTTTTTTTTATTATTTATTTTTTTTTTTTTTAAGTATTTAGTTCGCTATTCACTTATATTTCACAAGAATGAAAAAAAAACATCTATTGATATTTATTTATACTGTTTGTTAGATCGTCAAATTACATCTTCTTGCATATCCATAAAGAAGCCATATGGTGGGAGGAGTAGGGTCCGTGAGCAGGGCAGTAAGAGATGTAGGGAATGGAATTCTATTTCGACGTAAACCACTATATAATTTATCTCGTTCTCTGTCGAAATTGGGACATTGTAAAAAGAGATGTGTAGCATCTTGATTATCTTCTCCACATGCGCAGGCTTGTTTTGTTGTAATATGTAGTCGTGATAAATGATCATTAGTGCGAACATGACCTGTACGTAGACGTATTATAAAAGTAATAACTGATCTTGGAAAATTATATGGGTAGTACCAAGGTTTGTTTTGTGAATGTTCTGCAAACCATTTATATGTGTTGCCCGTGGATTGAAATTGTTCTATACACCACTGTTTCCATTTTTCTTGAAGTTTATATTTAACTCTTGGAAGAAGGTCCGTGTATGGAAGTCTCGCAAGTGAGGTAGTTTCCGATGATCGAGCGGCTTTGGCATATGTGTCCACACGTTCATTTCCCGTGTTTACTTGGTGAGCCTTTACGTAACTAAACTGGACGTTGATATTTCTTCCATTAGCATACTGAGTTTGTTGGATTATAAGTATGATGAATAAAGGATGTTTACAAATCTGAGGATATGAGGAACTCAGCGCCATTAATACGCTTAAAGCATCTGTTATGATGAGAATTTTTGTGTAATTATTATGGATAGCGTATGTGAGAGCTTTATATATTGCATAACTTTCTGCAGTGAAAATAGAAGTGTCAGGTGGTAAACGGAATTGTTTGTTTATATTTTGATCTGGAATGAAATAAGCACAACCCACACCTAGGCGGTCTTTGGATCCATCAGTATATATGATTAGGTGTGTTGGCCATTTCTCTTTATACATGATATGTCTTCCTAAATCCCTGAAATGGATATTGCATTGGGTATATAAGGGTATGTCTAATTGATAAATTAAAGGATGTTGGAAGGTAAAAGACTTTGCACGTGATTCCAGGTCTATGTATTGGCAATATACAAAATAAAAGAATGTGTGTTTAGGATCTATTGCTTTATTTTCTGTCCATTGTTTTTGTATTTCAAATAATTTATTGAATGGGTGCGAATGATTTTCCCAGGTTTTGAGCAGAAATTTTATTGTTAATTGGATCCGTCTATGTGTCAAACTAGTTTCTCTGCTTTCCATATATACACTGACATTAGGACAGGACTGCATGACACCTAAGCAGGTCCTCAAAGCTTTTCTCTGTAGTATGTCTATTTTGTCTAAAAGACTTAATTTTGCACCCCCATAACTAAAGGCTGCATACTCAAAGTTTGATCGAAAACAATTCCTATAAAATAGCAGTAATATTTTGGGGTGGCCACCCCATTTAATTGTTGTGATACTACGGAGTATATTTATTATTTTACGGCCTTTATTGATTAAATGCGTGATGTGTGTATTCCATGTGAATCGCCTGTCAAAATGTATACCTAAATATTTATGTGTTTCTATTACTGGGATATTAGAAATGTGTGGTATATTGTTAGGATGAGTATCCAATCGTTTATTATTAAAGCAAATAATTTTTGATTTTGTTTCGCTGATGGATAATCCTTCTTTGAAAAACCACGCTCTTATGATGGCGATTAAATTCTGCATTGCTATTATACCTTGAGTAGCATCATCTGTAATGTTATAGAAACAGAAATCATCTGCATACTGAAGGGGATGAAATGGTAGAATTGGTAATGCATGTATCTCATTCGTATAGATATTAAATAAGAGAGGGCTCAGAGGTGAGCCTTGAGGTATGCCGATTGAAGTGGAACGAGGATCGCTTAGTTTGTCGGCGAACCATCCGAATATAATCCTGTTGGAATATAGATTCCACACAATTGTTGAAAGTTTTGGGTGTATATGAAGATTCTCTAATTTATGACAAAGATTATTTAAATTTATAGAATCATAAGCTTTTTCAATATCTATAAACAAACTGAAACAGTAGGAACGTGTAATTTTACTATTTTGAATTGCTGCTGTTAGAGTGGCTATAGCATCTTGACTACTAAGATTAGTTCGAAATCCAAATTGTGTGGAATGAAAAAAATTTTCGCGTTCTAATAACCAGGATAGTCTATTTTTCATTGTGCGCTCAAATATTTTTTCCAAAACTGAAATTAGTACTATTGGTCTGTATGAGGATGCATGGTCCGGAGATTTGTTTGCTTTTAAAATTGGAACAACTACATGATTTTTCCATTCTAACGGAACTATGCCGGTTTGATATATATTGTTGTAATGTGAAACAAGAATATCTGTTCCGGTATTCGGTAAATGTGTTATGGCCTGGTACGGAATACCATCAAGACCTGGTGCTGTGTTTTTCACATTTTTAAGAATTGTTGTTAATTCCTCTCGGGTTACAGGTGGAAAATCTTTTGTAAATTTTGAAGGGAGATTCTCGTTATTATCATAATGTAGGTGAAAAGATGGTGGAGTTAATTGGGAGAGAAATTGATGTTGCCAACTGTCATCTATCGGTCTTTTTTGAGGAGAACGTGGTTTGCGTAAAGAATTGAATTTATGCCAAATATTTCGGGATGATTCCTGCATGTCTATCGAATTGCAGTAGTTAATCCATGCTTGTCGTTTGGTTTGTAAGTATATTTTTCGTGCTTGAGCTACGGACTTTTTCCATGATATGAGGTTTTCAGGATTGGGACATGAGGCATATTGTTTTTCTCTGATTTTTCTATTTGATTTTGCCTCTTCACATTCTGTCGTCCACCAATGTATCTTTGGAAACATTGTTTCACAATGAGTATTTTTACGCGAGGTTAGTATATCTAAAGCTTTAGTAATATATTGAAGTAGCAGTGAATAAGATATAGGCTGGGAGGAAGTAAGATGTTTTCTTAAAATAAAGGAATCTATTAATATTTTATATAATTCCCATTTTACATTGTTAGTTTTCCAACGGAGAATTGGTAATTGGACGGGGGGAAAAAGTTGGCTTGGTAAAAATTGGGCACGAATATATATGGGAAAATGATCGCTACCATGGAGTTCATCCTCTATGAACCACTGAAATTGAGGGAATAATGAGTCCGATGTTATAGTTAGATCAATTGATGTTGGATTACTTCCATTTCGAGGTATATGTGTTGGTGATCCATCATTTAAAACGATGAAAGAGTTGTCGTCCATCCAATCCACTATACTAGTGCCAAGTCTATCTGCTGCATGCATACCCCAAGCATCGTGATGCCCATTAAAGTCCCCGACAATTAAATAAGGACTGGGTATGTTGAATGTTAAAGCTTGTAAATCAGTTTGTTTTATATTTTGAGAATTGTAATTGGAAGGGATATACACATTGATTATCGTAATTTTATATCCTGCTATGTAAATTTGGATTGCTCTTGCTTCTACTTTATAATTCTGGAATAGTTTTTTATGTTTATGTAATTGTATTTCCTGGTAGGCTACCTTTTCATGGACATATATACCAATTCCCCGTTCCGTATCTTTGTATGGAGGTCCTATACAATGATAATGGGAAATTCTATATATTTCTTGCTGACGACCCTTAGTTTCTTGTAAACATAGTATTAAAGGGTGTCTTTCCGTCACTAGTTTTAGTAGATCTGGTTTACGTGCAGAGAAACTATTGACATTCCATTGAAGTAATAATGTCATATTAGTCAACTTTTATATAATTGATTTATTATGAGGTGAGATTCTGTAAAACGGCCAGCAGGTTTGTAGATAGGGTATTAATATGTTGTAAAAGAAGTTTCTGTTGCTGTAATTCTTTTATTTGCACAAGAGTAGACCATAGAAGCGGTATTGTCTTTAATAATGAGGTGTAAACCTCTTGAATATTTCCGGATGGGAGATAAGAGGATGATTGTTCTAAGTTTTTATCTATTGAATTAGCATGCTGTACCCTTGAGGAGCTAGAATTAGAATAAGCATTTTGTGCTATATTTAAAGAGGTCTTGGGTTCTGATTCAGCAGAAGAAGTATCTGTAATTGATGTTGTGGAAGGGTTGGATTGAGTATGTATCCTTGGTTTCCTAGGATGTTTCCTTTTTTCTTTTGGTGTCACTCTGATATTTTTATGTACTTCTATCGTCTTCCCTGATGTATGTGGAATAGGATGATGAAACGTTAAAGCAACTGGAGTTAAATTTGATCCAACAGAATGATTTTGCCATTTATTAATGTTGGGGCTGTGATTTGCAATTATGATAGGTTTAGATGTAAGGGTAGGTTGTGCATTATGATTTGGAATTTTTGAGCCTCTAGGTGAAGTATTTAGTCGGGCACGAAACTGAATAGGAGGAAAATCTGTTTTGTTAACAATGGGATTCAGAATTTCCTCTATAGATGGTGGTTGTATATATGTGCCTTCAATAATTTCTCTAACCTCACGGTAAGAGAGATTATCATTCGCCATTCGCTCCTGTATTTGTTGTTCTCTTTGCCACATTGGACAATTTTTATCAAGAGCTGAATGAGCTCCTTGGCAATTAGAGCATTTTACTGGTAGGTTACAGGAGGAACCATGCTTATTATCTCCGCAGGTTGCGCATTTTGGTTGGGAACGGCACTGAGTTGCCGTGTGTGCATATCTGAAACATTGTCTGCACTGAAGAACAGCTTTTTGCCTTGGATTAACTTCATATATCATGCTATTTATGATTAGTTTTTGGGGAATTATACGCCCCAAAAATGTCAGACATATAAGTTTTGTATCTCGTAGCAAAAATGTTCCATCATTTTTCCACAACTTCTTTTTCATGCGTTTGACGTCAATGACTGGGATAGGCGATTGAACGCCATCAAGTACATCCTGCTCGCTAACATCATATTCTATCCCGTAAACTAGTCCTTCTCGTTGAAGTAAAGATTGCGGTATACGAGATTTGATCGAGAGCTCAGCTTGAAATTTTGTATTTTTGACGAATTTGTTTGCCTCCAGAGCAGATTTAAACGTAATTCTAACTCTATTACGACCACATTGATCAATATGTTTCACTGGTATTTCTGCCTTCCTAAATTTATTTCCTAGGCTTCCCCCAGCTAGATTTCCAATATTTTTCCCTATACCCTCTATCAAGACAATGTATGGGCCAGAGCTGTCGAGTTCATATAAATTCTGATAGGGGATCCTTCTGTTCTGAGATTTGATACAATTTTCTGTGTTTTGAGACATTGATCCTTCTTGTGAATTATTACATTGATACTCCTCACTATTGATGTTATCCACTTCGATATATTGCGCCGGAGAAGGAGGAACATTGGGATCCACATAACTAACTTGAACACTAGCATTTTCATGCATTAATGCAGCATTATGACAATCGTTTGAGTCTTCTTCCATTTGGACTCTGTTTGTAGACCTTAAACGGCCTTTTACTTTACTTCTTACTTATATTCTTATATATCTTCTCGAAGATCACACACGCTTAATTGACACAAATTAAACACAATTTCAATCCACCAAATCACACAATTACACCAACGAACTCTCTCTCTTCGGATGCGTTGAGTCTAAAACCCAAATTTTGTTTATTATCATAAAACATCTAGGTTGCAATCTATTGATTATAAATTCTTGGGTTGGTTACTCCATATAACTCGTTTTACTTCATTGGTAACTCAACCAAGACTCAACTCTTAAAATGAAAGGCATTTGCAGCTGATGTGTATTGAAGTAGGATGAAATCATATGAGAGATGTCAATTACGTAGTAATTTCGTCTCGGGGATACAAAAGGATCGCAAGACAAGCAAGTTTACCTCGAAATACGACTGATCGAAACTTCTGAAGAACTTCGGGATTTGCTACGAATTGACAAATTTTGTCCCATTTTACAAAACGGAGTCTTCAAACACCGAAAATATCTTGTACCAGTGCTAGTACGCCTGATTTCGTGAGCGAATAGTTTGCAAAGTAAGTTTCAAAAATATTTCATTGGTTTTCTAGTTTATATTTGTTGACTAGTGACTGAATTCCTTTAATAGTAAATATGGGACACGTGATTTTAATGCCCTGTTATTAGGATGAAAATTAATTAATTAAGAGCAGGAAGGCTCATGTAGTTATGTTTTTTTACACTAATGAATATAACTAGAGAATATTACTTTCGAACTCCGAAATTTGAAGCAGAAATTTAGTGTGTATGTGAGGTAGTTAGGTTAACTGCTCTCTAATTATACTCACTTATATTTCCATGTTATGCTTTATCGTTAGTGTAATAATACTCACTTGTATATTTCCATGTTATGCTTTATCGTTAGTGTAATAATACTCACTTGTATATTTCCATGTTATGCTTTATCGTTAGTGTAAATGATTTAACTTACAAGACATTTACAATGTGTGAATAGCATAAAAGATTCCTGATGAAAATAACACCCCAAGTTCTGATTGGGAGCGAATTTACAATCCCGGACTAGGGTTACCAGACGTCCGGTTTTTCCCGGACATGTCCTACATTTTAGCCTTATGTCCGTCGTCTGTGAGGAATTGAAAAATATCATTTTGAACGTCACATACTTTGAACTAATAAAATGCATGTTTCAGTTGAACAAAGATAAACCACAGTGAAAATATTTATCTGCTGCTGGTTTGATTGATTTGGTGTTTTAAGTCCACTTTATACATAGTAAGGCTAAGATTTATGGTATAATTTAACAATACAGGGAATTTCTCCAATTTGTTTGAATTTTCGGTTACTTACTAATTTGGGTCTCCTAATCACGAATCTGCACTTAAAATTTGGCGCTCACGTATAAATTTGGCGCTTATTTGGGGGCAGGTGAATCCGGCCACTTTCTAACATGCCCTTAACAGGGAGTCTATAGATATAGGCGGGAAGCCGGAGCGAAGCGAAGCGGAGCGAAGCGGAGCGGAGGCGGGGCCGCGATAGCGGTTGGGGGCGGTAGGTCGATTACCCCAGGGGCGGAGCCCGGAACCGGCGGGAAATTCGGAAATCGAGGGTGTGGAAATAAAAACTTAATTTCGATTATTTTGCTATTTCCACGTGTGAGCGCCAAATTTTGACTGCAGATTCGTGATTAGGGGGTCAAAATTAGTGAGTATGCCGAATTTCAAACAAAATGGAGAAATTCCCTGTATTGTAAAATCGCTCCAGATTTATTTATATATATATATATGACGAAGTATTTTATTTACTGATAAGAAAACCTGAAGAAGCTAAGCGTAGCTTCGCGAAACTCAGTTTGCAAGGATTGTTACGACTGTTATACTCACTCATGTAAGTTTTTTATACCGTGGATGTCATACATTTCCCTCATAGTGATCTGGTAACCCTATACTGGACCCCTCCCCGATTTGTGTAATATTTTGCATACTCACTAATGAGGCCTCCTAATCGCGAATTTGAAGTTAAAATTTGGGGGTCACATGTAGAAATTGCAAAATAAGCAAACCATTGCGATCGGAACACAAACCCTGGATTTCTCTGCGAAAACAATGGTTATTGCAATATTTTATGGGTAAATTTCTCGTAAGGTATAGACAGATGAAATTTGCTACTTTTTTTTATTTCAATATTTCTACTTACGTATTCTGCATTGAGAAACATTGTTGAAGGTGGCTTTTCGCTTATTTCACTGCAATAAGCTCTATTTGCAACAGCCCGACCCTGTGGCCGAGTGGTTAGCACATCGCGCTGCGACGCCAAGGGTCCTGGGTTCGAATCCCGGTCGGGCTTGGTTGTTTGTGAATGTCCATTCATCAATTTCATCATTTCATCACTCATCCCCATCTTCGCAAATTAGCCAAGTGGCACAAAACGCGAAGTAAAATACACTAAATCAATCAATCAATCTATTTGCAACATATCGAGTAAGTTTTCTTAGTTTCTTTTTGCCTTCGGTAACACGCAAAATGGCGGTCACAGTTTCACTACCGTACTCGGCTTGCAGTGTTTCCACTCCACTGCACCCAAAAATACCTACGTAGCCCCACAAACCATTGATGCATAGCCCCATGAACCATTCATACATAGCCACATGAACCATTTCTGGTAAGGTTATGTAGGGTCACGTATATGTTACAATAGTTAAAAATTGGTTTCGAAAAAGATATGCGTAGCCCCACAACACCATTCTCACATAGCCCCACAAACCATTTGCGGAAACGTACCTTCTTCAGTTACAAAAACACATGTTTGGAAACACTGACCGGGATTATGTCATTACACACAGGCTACATCCACCTGGAAGTAAATGGATGCAAGAGCTTTCGTGCATCGGTCACACATTTATATTGAAAAATAGATGATTTACTGGCAATATTCAATGAACGATGCGAGAAAACACTTCCCCGAACTTCCAGAAGTATAAAGAAACTGCATTCTGTATGTAATTTCTCCTGTAAATTTGATGAAATCCATCTGTCCCTTACGAGAAATTTACCATTTTATGTTTTAGAACGAAATTTATATATTCCTGATATTACTAAGACCCCAAATTTTAACTATGCTTCCCTAACCTAACCTTACCGTGAATGGTTTGGGGCTGTCCATGAATGGTTTGTGGGGCTACCCGTGCATGGTTCTACAACCCCAAATTTTAACTGTTTTCCTAACCTAACCTAACCTTTCCGAGAATGGCTCCTGTGGCTATCTGTGAGTAGTTTGTGGGCCAATTGCAATCACGGATCGAATAAAAAAAAATGGTTTCGTAGCACTGTAACGGCAAAATTTCCTCACTAAATTTCGCTTTGCAATTTCTACACGTGACCCCCAAATTTTAACTTCAAATTCGTGATTAGGAGGCCTCAATTAATGAGTATGCGAAATATTACAAAAATCGGGGAGTGGTCCGGTATTGTAAATTCTTATCTCTGATTGTTTAATTCTGAACTAATCATGGCACTTTTTACATAGTTTGATTTATTTTCATGTCTGTTGACACATACTTCAGTGTCTTTGCCATTACTTATTGCATTTTATCTGGAGAACTTGGGGCCGTCGACCCACTCTACCCTCTCGAGAATTAAGTCTATTTTTTTTAATCGACAGATTTCAACGTTTTACGTAATATAAAAGTGGTTCCAGCGTTAAGAAACCACAAATAACAAATATTTGATCGCAAAATATGACCCACGTTAGCACAAGGAACTCCTATTCCAGACTGCTATCGGTCATTTTTCCTGTAAAAAATTCCCAAACTAACACTCCTGGCATATGTTGACATTATTACGACCCCAAATTTTAATTGTTTGCCTAACCTAACCTTACCTTACCGTGCATGGTTTGAGGGGCTATCTGTGAATGGTTTGTGGGTTTACCCATGCATGACGTCGGTGCCAAATTTTAATGGCGCCGTCGACCCACTGTACCCCTTCGAGAATTACGTCAATTTTTTTTAATGCTTGCTGCCATATTTTTAACTTCATACACACATTCCTGCGATATAGTCCACTGCATTTAACACATTTATTTTTTCCAGTTACTAAACCATCCTCTGCAACTCGCAGATATACACCTCCGGCTCCCGGCCGAAGAACGCTACGATACTGAAAATGTCGATACACTCCCCAATATGCATTTTCAATTAATAACACTTACCACATTAAAAACGCATGCCCACGTTGCAAATAAAATCCCAGTACCATATGTTATGAACCGAAACATCGTCTGCAGTAAATCTCGCGTGGCCTGACGTAACACCAGAATTGCCAACCTTCAATTTTAAATATTTCCAAGACTGCTCCAAGTTACAAAACACAAATAATGTAACAACATGTTCCTTCATATCACATGCAGATGGCAACGATGAAAACTACGTCATAAATAGTCCCATCAAAAAACTCTCATCACTCCAGTATAACACATGTTATAGAGCTAAAAATAACACAAATCGTTCGTATAGAACATAATCTTCATAAATGACACAAAAATCATAACCTTATGGCGTGGGTACGTACGGACCATTGACGGTACCGAGAACATTTTTTCCTTGGGTTATTCGATGTCAAATCATACATTAATGTAACTCACCGTCTCACATGTTCTTCAGATTTGCTACATTTCTTCCTCATGTGGTCCTTGCAAAAAATGCAATTTTTTAACATTCTTGAACATTTGGTTCAAGAGATACAGGGGTGCAAAGTTTGCTGAAACACTCATCCAACATGAAATTGTTGCATTTGTCTTAAGAAATAAGTGAACTTGCTTGGAAAGATGTAATTTTGTGAAATTTTGAATGTCCAAAAGTTGTGTCTACAGCTAAAATAAAAATTTTCAAAAATGTAAGATTCGGTTTCACAGTAATGTTTCACCATGAGCTCCACTTTGAAAATAAATGAAAATTGCTCCAGTGATAGCTTAATAGAGAAATGTCGAAAAAAGAAATTACACTTTCTGATCCCCATTGGCCCAAGTTCCTTTTGTTTTATTTAGATTGCATCATGCTACGAATGCAATTTTTACATGGCCTGATTTCGATTTACGTCTGTTAACCATACTGCAAAGTTTCAGCGATTACTTTCAATGACTACAAATTCAATCTATGTGTGCAGAAGGAATTGGTGTTGTTTACATAAAAAAATATCAATAAAATTTGCAAGATTTTAAATTCTCATTTCATCTTCAAGTTAAGAGAGTTTTTCTCAACCCACACATACCACTTTAAACAAAATAATAAGAAAAACAAGATTATCACTAATTTGTAAATCAGGAATATGAAGGTTTTGATGTTACTATCTTGAATAAGAATGTATAGAATATATTCAAGTTCTGTAGTATACAAGTAGTAAATTTTACCATGTAATTGACAAATGGTCTCTGATGGTCACAAGTGTAAATATATTACAGCCAGCAAATATTTACTTTCATCAGAATCTCACCCATACCATATGTATCTCATTATTTATTTGTATTTGTTCTTCAACAGGCACATCTCTGCAATGGAGTTTGAAGGGAAGTATAACATTAGAAGCCCAGGTGAGTTTACAGATTTTCTATCTTTACAAGTTTTTTTTTTTTTTAAATAAGATGGAATGGAATAGAGGAAAATATGTTGAATTCTGTATTAATTAATAGATTATTATGTTTTATGTAATATAAAATATGGTTTCTGGGCGTAGAAACCACAAATAACAGATATTTGATCCCAATGCATGGTCGCCTAAGTTAAAATCCAACTTCTGGATACTTTTGCAGTATTTTATCTGTAAACGCCTATTGTATGCACAACCAAATAGTGAAAAAACCTGTTCAAGTCACCAAACCTAGCACCTAAACTAAAGAAGTACGTCAAAAATTGTTATCATTGTTACAACTAACACTCCCAATGATGGTTTAATTTCAATTTTTGGTTTTGTACACTTCAGTCCATCTTGCCTTTTAACATTAATATCTTCTGTTTATGAACTGATATGCAATGTTCCATGTGGTGTTGTTTTGGGTGCTACTTTCACTTGTGCGAAGTCTTCAAGTTGAGCTGCCTCAGGCTATGGAAACTGGTAATTTGCTTCACATCCCTGCAAGCTAAAAACAATCGAAAACATACGTTAACCATGCATAATTTTTCACTCGTTACTAGGGGTACACAGGGTCGAAGGTACCAGCAAAATGAACGTAGTTGTTTTTTGAACTATCTACTGAATCATATTTTAAATTGGGCGTATTTCTTATTTTTAAGATTAAGTTGTATACGGTTTTTCCAATATGACCTGGGGATAATAATATCCTAGGTTTCATTGAGTGATGGACACTCCTGGTTTTACTGTACGTGGGGAGACCCAAGAGAAACAGGAATTTTGTAATAAAGAAATGTGTATTTATTTTTAGGTGTTACAAATAAAATCTCCTTCAAAGTAGTATCCATTTGATACAGTGCACATATCTAAATGTGTTTTCCACTTTTCAAGGCAGTCCTGAAACTCTTGCAAAGTGATGCCTTTTAATGCCTCAATGATTTTTTCTTCACCTCTTCCACATCCACAAAACATTTTCCTTTGAGGACTTTTTTCATTTGGAGGAACAAAAAGAAGTTGCATGCAGCGAGATCGGGTGAATAAACTGGGTCATGCTGTTTTTAGTTAAAAACGTTTCACACTCAAGGCTTTGTGTGTGCTGGCAGGTTGTCGAAGCCACCACTCTCCAGTTTGCTACGACTCGGGGTGTTTTCATCCCATCGCGTCATGCAAACTTTTCAGAACTTGTAGGTAAAATGCCTGGCTAACAGTTTGACCGTTAGGAACGAATTCTGCATGAACAATGCCTTTTGCATGAGAAAAAGGAATCAACATTTACTTGACTTGTTGCCCTTAGCGAGGTTGGTCTGCAAGTGACAATTCACCATTCCTGAAGCAGGAAAACCACTCGTAAACTTGTTTTCCCAAAGGGAAGAGAATATTTTTAATCTCTGTTCATGGCTAATGACATCCAGGAGTGTACTGACTTGTGCACCGGAGGCTGGGATACACGGTTTCAGTTGCATTATTGAGTTAAATTATTTTGTCACTGTCAATTTATTTTAATTCTTTTCAAGTATTCTAGTTGCATTTTTAGAAAAGACATTGGCTTTAGGAAATTTTAATTGCACGTAGGTCATGTTTTAAAATATATTTTATAGTGCCAATATATGATTGTCAAGTCATAATTTTTAGCTTATCATTATTTTACGTTTTCTTCGGTTTCTTGTATTGTAATTTTGAACACATTATTATTAGTACAGGGTGACTACTCACTGGGAATTATGCATAAATTTTTGGCTCCGGGAATTCTGCGTGAATTTTTCTCTGTACACGTGAAAACTTGCAACTTTTATTAATCCAAATCCCATTGAATTTATACTACTTTATAAATGCCCTGTGGCAAATTTTAACAGTTTAGCTTTTATTTTTTAAGGAAGGAAAATAAGGCTGCGTGAAAAATAGAAAAGAATTCTCTAAATCCGTTTACTTTGTTAGTGCCCTTTGCAGAACAGTCTGTCAGACGGAAGATTATTCGAAGAGAGGATATCTTGAAGTTGATTAGGTAAATTTGAGTTTGAGATTTCTTATACAATGAACAACTTTTCCTAGATTAGTGTCTACCATAACATTTGTGACTTGTATTTTTAAATGTATTGTGAGTCCGAGTATGTGAAATGGCAAATGTAAATTCCCAATCTTAAATTAAATATTTTATATATATATACTGTTTAATTGAATTGAATTACAAATTTTGGGTACATTGGAATCGCACAGACTCATTATATTGTTAATATTTTTGTGTGTGTGTGTGTGGGTGATGAGAGTCGGTAATACGTAAGGTTGAAATAGAAAAAACATCTGCTTGAATTTTTGGAAAATTCACCTTGAATACCGGGAATTATACTAGTGTGTTTCTGTGTATTGTAGTATTTCTTATAGTTACGACAATTCTCTTTCTTTCAGAATGCTATTATGAGCAAATACTACTAAATCATGGTTTAGAAATGGTACTAATAATAAAGCAGTAATTTTTTTTAAGAGTTTTGGTTAAAAGTTACTAGTTGATGTGTCATATATTTCTACTAAATTTCACAAGAATAGTAAAATAAGTCATGGTTTTTTTTATGGGGTTTGGTTTCAGATAGCTTGTCGTTCTTTCACGATTACGAACTGTGTCTGTAATAAATAGGAATATAATATACTAATTAGGAATGCCTTGCCCAACCTTTCATTTAATTTAAAACCCAAAGGGAGTTCTATACACAGAAATGTGTATGAAAGCTGTATCCTCAAGCAAGTGTATAAATGCATCGGGTAGAATGCATATGTTTTTATCAATGTTATTCATCAAGTTACTCGACCTGAAAGAAATCATATAATATTTCATAAACGTACTGAGATTTCTGTCCTGATGTTTATAATAATATTACCTTTATGAGTGCAGCAAATTGTGTTCCCAGATAGCACAGTAAGCTCGTTTCATAGCGTAGTGTACCTCACATT
This sequence comes from Lepisma saccharinum, assembly GCF_977018435.1. Lineage (NCBI taxonomy): Eukaryota > Metazoa > Arthropoda > Insecta > Zygentoma > Lepismatidae > Lepisma > Lepisma saccharinum. The sequence continues at coordinate 75,121,373 of NC_139241.1, forward strand.
ATCGAGTTACAGTTACTTTTGTAGAAGGCAGGAAATATGAAAGGAATGCGTTACTTCAGCAGAATGGATTTCTAGCTACAAAAGAGAAAAGTGGAGGGAGGAGAAAGGAAGTAGGAGGAGTCTGTTTTGGGGTGGATGCAAGTGTCTTGAACTGGACAGTTGGTCTTTAGCTTGGAAAGGGAACGTTTGTTTGGGGAAATTGTAAGGAGAGAAAGAGAGGAACACTACGGTAGCTTGCTGCAAGCATATTATGGCAAGCTTAAGCTTGCATCAGGCTTGAATCAAGCCAACTAGTTACTGCATGTCAAAATTGCAGCATGCTTGCCACAGAAACTGTATGCTTGATACAAGCTTACGAATGCCAACTGTCAGCTTCATTCAAGCTTGCCATATCCAACTGGCTTTGATAAGCTGCAACAGGGTGGTTACTCACCGGGAATTCTGCATGAATTATTGGCAATAGGATTTATGCATGAATTCTGCATGACGTGAAAAATTGCACTTTTATTAATACATATCCCACTGTTTCACACTTGAGCTTTTATTTTTATCAAGGAAGGAAACTAAAGCTGTGTGGAAAATAAAACAGAATTGTTTCAATCCATTTGCTTTCTTAGTGTCCTTTGCAGAACAATCTATCTGACAGACGGTAAATTATTGCAATAAGATATCTTGAAGTTGATTGGGTAAATTCGAGTTTGAGAACCTTAGGCAATTTACAATTTTTCATAGATTAGTAAATCGCGTAACACTTGTGACTTGTGTTTGTAGATGTATTTCGAGTCAGTATGTGAAATGGCAAATGTAAACCTAAACCTTGAATTAAATATTCTAAATATATACAGGGGATGGACAGAAATATGGAAACACCTGCGAAGAAAAGCCGGAATACTGTAGCTAATAAGGTGGAGGAACGCCTTTAGCTTCCAAAACACACTGCATTCTCCGAGGAATGGACAAATACAAGTCCTGGATGGTGGATAATGGGATCTTGCACCATTCTTCATGCAAAACATGGCCACAATCCTCCTCAGTGTCCTTCTGTCTCTGTCGCTCAGTGTACATTTTCATCCACACAGGTGTTTATCTGATGACGTCTTTCTGGACACACTATTATGTCATCATGATCTTGGATAGAGTCCCTCTCGGTATGCCAAATAACATGGCTACTCTGGTAACAGAGGTACCTGTAAGACTGGCACCAACTATTTGCTCCCTTTGAAGCACAGTCAGCTAGGACATCATTCAGTATTAACTGTCTGCATGCTATCTACGGTGCAACAGTCTACTCCTACCAGGCCGACAGGCTCCTATCTCACGGTGCAAAACAAAAGAATGTCGCACCTCGTCCGATTTCAAGTGGAAAAATTGTGTCGATATCACCCGTTCCGATGTCGTGGTGTTTCCATATTTTTGTCCATACCCTATATGTACCGTTTAATTGAATTGAATTAGAATTTATTGGATTAGGATATATTGGAATCGCACAGGCCCTTTATATTGTTAATATATTTGTGTGTGTGAGAGGCGGTAATATGTAAGGTTGAAATAGAGAAAACATCTGCTTGTACCTTTGAATTTTTTTTTCAAAAGTTTGCCTCTAAAACCGGGAATTATCCTTGAATTTTATCCTGGTCCTATAGAGACCACTCTTTACAAGCAAGCTACTGCAAGTTTTCTGCAAGCTTACATGCTATCTGGTAGTAAATTGTTTTGGTCATGTCAAATTTGCCTTGTGGGCCAGTACATCCCTGGTTACTGCAATATTTTGAATCGGTGAATGTATCACATCTCAGTCTACTTGTTTTATTTCAGCTGTGAAAAGACTAATGCGTGAAGCATGTGAATTGAAAGATGCCACAGAGGAGTTCTGTGCACGGCCTCTGGAGGATAACTTATTCGAGTGGCACTTCACTGTTCAGGGCCCCCCAGGAACCGAGTTTGAGGGCGGGATTTATCACGGAAGGATCCTATTACCGACCGAATATCCTATGAAACCACCAAATATAATTTTATTAACGGTAAGTGTACGTGCCAAGTCCTAAGAAAGTTATGTATGCATGTTCGGTAATAGTCACACTGAGTTAATACATTTGGGAGTCATGTCAAGTTTGTAGTTTGTACTCTGTCCCGGGAAAGTGTGGAGCAAGATTGTGCATAACAGTAGAGAAGGGGAGAAAGTGAGTGGGCAGAGCAAGGCAGTGTATGCAGGTGCAGCCACGTTTTTCCCTCCACGCACTCACTTCACCTCTCATTCATTGGTTGAGCCCTCTCAAGTCACTACATGAGCAGAGACATGCTTTCGTTCACTTGCTCGAGAGATTTCCTGGACAGGAAGCTTGTATGGACCATCAGAATTTTTTTCCACATTGCGTTGCTGTCTGTCTGTATTAATTGAACATGATCTATTTGAAGAGGGGATAGAATTTCATGTTTGAATAGGTTTCCAAGGTTTAATTATTCTGCGCTCTTTTTATATTACTTTCACAAGCCATGTGAGTGTATATTTTGAAGAACACCTTCTTAGTAGAGCCACATACAGTGAAAGATTTCGGTAGAGGAATTGGACACATTTCAGGATCGAAAGCAGTGACATTTTGGTGTTAGATGGTGGATAAGACCCTAAATTTGATTTAAAAATTACACTTATTATACAAAATTAACTTTTCCATGCTAAAACCACATTGTTTTCTTGTATATACTCATTGCTGCATTGTAGAATTATTTCTCTTGGAGTCTATGGTTTTTTAAGCATAAAAACACAGTTTTTTATTGTGACGCTTCAGGAGAACACACACTCTCTTCATCAGACATTATTTTTAGTTTGACTAAACTAAATTGTATCTTTAATCAAACTACAAAACTTGTAAAAATAAATGTCTGATGAGCGTGTGTGCTCCTGAAACGTCACAATGACAAACTTTTTTTTTTATGCTTGTAATAACCATAGACCACAAGAGAAATAATAATACCACATTTATATAGTTGTCAGAATATTAAGTTTATTCCTATGTGAAAGAGTCTGTTTTTACTTCTCAAATACACTAGACTACTCTGTTTTTACTTCTCAAATACACTAGACTCTCGCTAATCCGGCCCTCAATAGTCTGCCCTCTCAGTGGTCTGGCCCACATCTGGCCTGTAGTCACTCAAGCAGAAATGAGGTGCACAACAATGAATTATCGTGTTCAACAATGTTGTTAGTTAAAAATGTTAAACAATGCTATACAGCATTTGAAATTGTGACTTTCTTACAGTAAAGTTCAATACTATGGCTTCTAAAAGGAAACACGTAAAGTACAGCCTGTATAGTCCCTATGTGTTTAAACTACATAGCAGTATGTAATTTCCGACCCTCTCGATAATCCGGCACTTCTACGAATCCGGCACCCATATGTGCAAGGAATAGCCGGATTAGCGAGAGTCTAGTGTATTTACATCAAAATTAATGAGTTTTCTGTGATTTTCATAACTCACATAATAATTCAAATTTCAAAAAATATCTACATTTTGTGTTCAGGAATTTATTTTGCAGTTCATTTCGTGAGAAAACATGGTAGGAAAATGCACCTCACACCTCACAGAAACATGAGAAATAAACATTACAGTGTGTTATTTTCTTTTTCCGCCAAAAACGAAATATTCATGCCTCTACTTATTAGCCCTGCTTTTCTGAATAATGTTCGCTATTTTAGCCTAATGGGAGATTTGAGGTCAACAACAAGATCTGCTTGAGCATATCTGGCCACCACCCGGAGACATGGCAGCCATCGTGGTCTATCCGTACGGCACTTCTTGCCCTCATAGCTTTCATGCCTACGCCAGGGAGCGGAACAATTGGATCCTTGGATTACACTCCTGAGGAGAGGAAGGTTCTCGCAAAAAGGTACTGTATCAAGAAAATCTGTGACTCCCTCGCAATTCTTACCTCTAACCAGAGGTACATTACATGATAAAGTGAATTTCCACCAGGCACCTTTTTTGTTGTTGATGTTTCAAGTTTGTTTATGGAAATGTAATTTCCTTTTTTAAGTAATGAGTTCAGTGTTTTTGATGTTTGTGTGTTTTCTGTGTCATTAAATCAGAGTAATAAACATGCCACTATATTTTTTTCACTGTTGCTAGCCGCATTTTAAAATCTGTAGAGTGCTTCGATTTTCCATTTATTTCGGATTCCTTTACTTCTAATTTTTTTCCTCGTAAGGTTATTGCACGTTACGACACCAAAAATCTCCCGTGCGAACAAATTATTCTGGTTTTATCATATTGACGAAGAGTCCAACATGCTCTACCATATAGAAGACCAGGTTTTGCAATTATGCTGTATATTTTGTTATTAGGGCATATTTATTGAAATTTTAGGCCAAAAGTGCATGATGTTTTTTTTGTATGTTTTGATGAATTTGAGGTCATAAAAAATGTAACCCTTGTCACGTATGATACGAGATGATGATAATGGACATATTGCACTTAGAATTATGTATTTTCAAGTGAGGAGAATTCCTTAATATTGATATGTTTGTTCCTGTCTTGTCAGGTCACAGGAGTGGCAGTGCACCAGCTGTGGGAAGATAATTTCACTACTCGCTCCACCAAAGACAGCACGTTTGAAAGATTCTTCTAGCGGGAAGCCAGAACCATCCACTACCAAACATGAATTGAAGGTAATTGTTTCATGCATGTTGCGAAACACCATTATGAAAGTGCCATGCATACCTATAGCTTTCTCAGGAGTGGAAAATTGTCAGTAAAAGTCAATTTTTCATCCTGGTCTGTAATTTGTAAGTATTTTTTAAAGTCTTGTTAGTAAAGTAAGTATTTATTATGTTGCCCATTGCTTTTTTGGGGAATACATGATGTCTTTGAACAAAGGCAATAGATTTTCCTCAGTTAATTTAAAGATAAGACTTTTTTTTTGTATAATTTTGCCTAACCTAGTAATTACTATTTTTGTGCTGGCAAAGTAACACATTTATGAAAGCTTTTCTTGAGCATGGACAGTCCATATTGGTTTCAAAATTATATATTCTAGTTTGAAGGTTAGGTTTTTTCCTCTGGTTTCTATTTTATTCACCATTTGTGTTACTAAGTCACCTTTGTTACCCATTCATTAACTTTTTGGTACAAAATGAAAACATTGTTATCTTCATAAACATGTGTTATGTTATGTGTTATGTTTTTTTTGTTAATAAAATGCTGTTATCAATAGCAATTAAATTAGTCAGTATTTGGTCAGTTCTCTTGGTATTCTGGCCAGGTAAATCAGTAATTTGGACCGTTTTACTATTTTCCATCCCCACTATTTACAACAGACCTTTTTAGCCATGAAGAAGGATCTAGGCTCGCCAAAAACATTCAGAGGAAGACATGGAAGGATGCCAATTGTGACATACAATTGCTACCATAATTTTATCGTCTGTGTACCTTTTAAGACACTACCTTTTATCGTGTTTCAACTAGGGCTGAACCTTTGAACCAATACCAATATTCGTAGTGATTCCCACCAATACTGATGCATGAAAATTGTAATGATTAAAAGTTGTTCAAGATATTGATTAGTATTATATAATAATAAATAACCCGTGTCTCTACAGCCCATAATGTCTTTGGCCTATCTCCCGGCTGCCAGTCTCCCTCCCACAATCCTACCTAGAGGTGTGGAAATCTTCAACCAATAATGGGGTGACGTGGGGTCAGCATGTCGAACACCCAGCCATTGTAGGAGATATACATAACCGGGTTACCCTACTCACTCATAGCTCCCCAATTTCCTCATGATGGTGGGTTGCCACCTGTCCTATACACAGGCCGAAAACCCAGGCAGACTTGAACCCATGCCATTCTGCAGTCAGAGCCCAAAGCACAGCATCTTAGACCGTACGGCCACGGAGGAGAACGTTGATTGGTAGAGGCGTACATATTTCGTTTTTGACACCTTTCATGCTTCTGAAAGGTGTGAGGTGCATTTTCCTACCCTGTTTTGTCACGAAATAATGCGAAATGAACTGCAAGATGCGAAATAGACTCCTAAACACGAAATTTAGAGTTTATTTACCGACACAACACTTTCTGAAGTCAGAATTATCCTGTAAATTATGCAATTCATGGAAAATTGATTAATTCTGCTGTAAATATTTGAGACTCAAAAATGGACCCCTTTATACAGGAATAAACTTAATATTCTGGTAACGACATAAATGTACTATTAGAAGGGATATGTTTATTTTGTGTAGTAAGTGCAGTTTTTAAATCAAATTTGGGATTATATGCACATTTTTAAAAACAAAAATGTAATTTTATATACCGCTATAACAGCAAAATTTTATTTCATTTACCGCTTTTGAACCCGAAATTGACTGTTTTTGTACCAAAATGTTGCCTTTTTTTATTTTCAAAAAATGTATGCCCCTATTGATTAGTATGAAGGTAAGGTAAAGTTCCCCGTGCATATAGCACTGTGCCATGATGACACATTTAGGGGATGTGAGGATAGGACCACACACATTCTTGATCTCGGCCATTTTGGAGGTAATGTGGTAAGCACTATGCTCCAGCCACCTTTACTCCACAAGGACTGGGTGAGCCCTGGAACCACTCTGCAGGGACAAGGCTGGAAAAATTCCAACCTTAGATCACCCACCCTGGTAGAGTTGTAAATTACCTTACTATTTGATACATACAGAAGCAGAAAACACAAATTCTGAAATTTAAGGACTGATGCCATGCCTTCTTAGAAATTCCTATGAAGCATGTGGGTGTCCAGTTTGAAAACATGTTCTTTTTTTCCATACACAGGGTGAAGAATTGACGGATGAAACTGAGGTGGATACACTGCTTTCACCTGCTTCGGAGAGAAGAATATCGGAGATCACTGCAGCAGCACTGTCTGAGAACGTACTCAGCAGCATCGCATCCGAAGGGGATGCCGTGCCGAATGAATCCCAACAACATATCACCCACAGACAAATAGTTACAAACAACCTTCTACCCACACAGGTTGGTAGAGCGGTTGGAAACACTCAGGAAGGTGTAAGCGCAAACCACCAGAGCGATCTCCTTATATTTTTTCTCGTGTGCGCTATAGCAGTTTTACTGTACAGAAGAATCTTTCTTTTGTGATGTTGCAGATTGCGAGTTAGGGTTTAACTGTTGTTACTAATATTAAAGCAGTCCCCCATTGACCAGGTATGTAGAAATACTGTATATACATTCAAAACTTGATAGCAAGATCCCCCTAGTGTGATTCTGGGTATTATGATGCATTTTAGTTGTGAACAAGTTAAGTATACTTAAATAAATGTTGCTCTATAATTTTATCATAAATGTCTTTGAATGCAGGATTTTTTGGTATGATTAGCACATTTGTCAAAGTCGTAATCTATGTGCATTTGTGGTAATGTGTGGGTATTTCTCATTGATTATGGTGTGTGATTTTTACAGATTGCAAGCAGGGTGCAAAGTTATGAGTGTCTGCAAATCACTTAACAATTCCCTTTTTCTAGCACGGTTTTAATTGTTTTTGTTTCAGAATACTTTGATGTAGAGGAACCTTTTTTAAAAATTTCATTTGTAAATTAGTCTTCTGAACAGTTTCATAGAGATGGCAACATTGAGAAACTGTAAGAGTTGTGTAAAGGGCATCAAGGAAACAACTTTTCCGAATGTTTAACTTGTAAATGGTAAAAGACTAATTTGTTCTGTTTTCAAACTCACCTGGGTTATTCACCAAGAAATTGAAAGTAATGATAGTTACAGAGAGGAAAAATCAATTTTGAAAAACGTTGGTAGGTAAGCATTTTCAAACTCCTTTCATGTCGGGAAAACAGTGAAACAAATTATAAGGTATGTGTCTTTTACCATTTACATTGGTAATGACAAGTGGCATTAAATTTTACCTTTTTTATAAATGTTTTACTTGCCAGGTATTCGTTCTACTAAGACCCCCCCTCAAATGAAAACAGATTTATCCTGTATGTATGTAACTGTGCATCATAGATTCACTGTTCCCATTGATCTGAATAAACCATTGTTTCGATCAAGAAACTTCAAAATTTTTAATATGCTTTTCACTCTGTAATGAATTGAAGGGTTGACCCAGTGGAGGGACATAGTGGTTCCCACTTTAAATAGGTCCAGTCCCGATTAGCCTGTCCATGCATAAAGTGGACTAAGAAACAAACTCAACCAACCAGCTTAATTTAGGGGTTGACTTCGAGAGAGAGTACTTTTGGGCAAAACATGTGAAACCTACTCCGTAATGCTAAAACATGAAAGAGGATATGCAAGAACATACACACGGAAGGTACTGCATGTGTGGTTTAAGGGGGAGAACCTGTGTGAACAAAACAGTAAGACAAGTTCTTCACGTGTATATCCTCTATGTGCTGTGAAAGTTTGTCAGCATTTTCAGTGATGCTGATATGTGTGCCATTCGGTGTTAATTCGGAATATAAATGTAATTTATGGGTTTGTAGATCAGTGATTTATACCCCTAGATGCATAAAAAGACCTCATTATTCAGAAACTCCAGGCAGATGGTTCGAAATATATGAAAACACTATCAAAAATACAATGTTTATGCTTTACTTTTTATTTTTGGTCTTCACTTGCTCTTATGGTAGTTTTCGACCATGAACATGAATCAGATACTGTTTCTTTTCTTTGAAAGGGGGTCTACTTTAATCTTGTATTTATGAATTGGAACGTTGATTATACAGTTTCTAAGAAACTGTGGGAAAATAATGTGGGTAATTTTTTTACATCTTTCTTTATTATGTCTAGGAAGGTGAAATGTATGAAGTGGGGGGGGGGACTATAATTTGGGTTTCAAAGTAACATAAACTGATATTCATGTGCAAGGGGAAAAGCTGCGATTCATTTTACGATGATGTGGTACACTTTTCTCCCATAATAGTAAGATATGCCTGTATGTATTTAGTTGTTTTTTTCCGTAAGGATTGTGATTATCAGAAAGGTGCTTGTAATCTGATTGTTAGTACAAAGCGCAAATGACGGTGATACATGCAAGGGTTGAAAGTAAGAACCTGTAAAAGAATTACCCCTCACATCTCTCGGAATATTGTTTATTGTTATTTTGAAACTTGTTTCTTTTTCTCCTGTTCTTCTCTATATTTACAAGAGTACAACTTCTGTTTGCGGGCTTCAAGTAAGTTGATTAAATTGTGATTTTAATAAAGAAATGTTAGTGTTATGTGCACGTTAAGTATACTGACATTTTCTTCATCAAAGTAATCTAAACTCGGTGATCACATCCCCACGTAGGAAATCCTATTTAGTATGTTGTATTATAATGTACCAACTTTTATATGCAAGACCACCTATGATCCGGGTACCTCTTCCTGAGGATTCATCGTGTATCGTGAAATCACAAATGTGAGCATCTTCCTAAGTTCATTTACTCGTTCAAAGCTGACGAACCGAAACTCATTGTTCGACAGTTCATTGATGCAAGCAGTGTTTCTTCCCTGGTTGATATACTGACTGTTGTGGCAGGAGCCTCCTACTTCTTCTTTCCAAGTAGTTTTTCAATTGTCCTAATGATGCTGTGTCAGTGGGACTCAAATCTGGAACCGCTAGCTCGAAACTGTAGCCTACAGCCAACCACCTAAAAATAGATGGTTCATATGGGTCTGCAGTCCTTACAAAAACCACTGATTCACAGTATTAATATAAATATATAATTATAGTATATTGTATACAAATGCATCATTAGTGTATAAGATAAGATGGCACTTGTTTAGTTATTGTAATATTTATTGCTAGTCAATAACATAAATTAACTTTCATTTCCTGTGATAGCATTTCAAAGGGAGACTTTATACATTAATGTATTATGGACCATGCATATCTACACTAATTATTAAAGGGTTTGTAAACAAATGTAATTCATTAGATTGATTTGTAGAGTATAGGTTTGCTTATGTAACGTGTGTGTTGTTATATTGAAACGAGGACCAGTTTTCCTGCCACGTCCATTATTTTTCAGTGTTTCTTTTGTAGTATTTACTAGGGAAATTGAGATGACAGATCTTTAGATTCTAAATTATCCATAGTATTGGTAATCTGGATGGTGGATATTAGGATATTCAGATGTCGCAAATATCCGATACCTACAGTTTAATCAGATTTGACCACCCCAGTTTTTTTACAAATTACTCCACAGATGTGCTTTTATGAAAGCATGTATGTTGCAAATTAGTAAATGTTAAACATCTTTCTTTCTTTCCAGAGATTTATTTTAACATTAATGTTTTCTTTGTTGTTACGAGTACCATTTATTAAACTGAAATGAAGTATTCATGTACCTGTGAAACATTCTTGAGGTTCTATTACCTCCGTCCTCTTGGAAACTTGGTTCTAGTGTTGCTTGGCCAGCACCTGGTGTACTGTTTAATGAATGCTCCATTGGTTAAATTATACGAGGGGTGTTCCAGAGGGCAGGCATGATGCATTGCAATTCAGTTAAGCTACTAACTGGCACCACACTTCCACATGCTAACTTGAACCTTAACATTACATTGAGAAACCAGCCCTTAAGGTTATGAGAGAGAGTTTCGCACTAGGTGGGCATTTATTTAAATAACATCAAGATGTGAACTGCTATTTAAAAGGAAAAAAACGATAGAGGCAAAAGAGAGCATGAATTTCTCCCCATGTTGGAAGTGGAAGCGGTTTTTGAAGTTTATTATTACGCCAGATATGATCTGTGAAAAAAATTATGCGTATTTACACGATCCCATATTTTTTTATGGAGAGGCAACTTCATGTTTAATTCAGGTACTCACGTTTTCCGCGAAGCTATTTTAAGTAATTTTCTATTAATTTCGGTAGTCACTTCGTGGAAAACATGAGTACCTGAATTATCTATTACCGCATCTCTCATTCCCATAGTATGGATTCATCTTTAAGTTATGTCTAATCAAATGGACATTTTGACTTTTCCATCTGCAAATGAAATATTGAGCCTGTTCTTTTTCCGTTCATGTTTTTGTACGCCATCGGAAGTTTGATATTCCAAAGAGAAAATGTAAAATAATAGTTCCATAAGTGTAATGCTAAGTTCTCTTCCCCTCCTACAACAAAACAGCAAACAGCCCTCTCGTTCTTCAGCTCGCTGCAGGGAAAGGTCAGTGGGGGAGAAGCAGTTCAGGTCCTCACGTTTGGCTGGACACAAACTGCCCCTCGTAACCTTAAGGATGCAAATGATTCATCTAGGCATTTTGTTAAATGTTTGCCAATCTATATCAGTACAATCTATTATTTAAATTGATTAATTTTATGTCGACACTCCATGTTGTTACTACAAATTTAACACCAGTACAATCTTAACTTATAGTATACGTTAATTTCATGTACAAAATATTGTTTTTATGCAATAGAGAATTGTTTAAGATGTATCTGACCTTCAGAAGTTTTTCAGTTGTGGCAGATAAGATATCTTAAGTGAATATTTTCATTGCTTTTTTTTTTCAAACTTGTTTTATGGTGCTAAAGAAAATAGTTTTTATCTGGTTTGTATATTGATAAATATTTTCTCATGTTCCTGATCTATTGTGTATGATGCCAGTCATAGAAAATATAGAAAACTATGGCTTAGACAGGGTTTGAACCTGGAACCCTAGCTCTTGAGGCATGCGAGTTACAAAATCAACTTCTGACTTCACAATTTTCGCATTTTGGACTCCAAACATCTAGTAGTTCTTTTGTCTTTTCTGACATTCAAACAACAATGCCATCTATATTTCAATTTCTGACATGAAGAGGTCAGCAAGAGATAATGTTGGTGGAAAAGTGTGACTGGTATAATTTCTATTGTTACGTTTAATTTGTTCCTATAATATATTATCAAGTATACAATCCTTTTTTAAAGCTTTAGATAAATATGCAATGAAAAGCTATATAGGCCAGTATGTTTATGTTTTGTGTATATAAAGATGGAGAAATTTGTTATGGAAGCAATCATCCATATTGGTGGATTCCACTATTGCATCATGGGAAGTTACGGTAGCACGTCTTGAATTGGTGAATGTTCACAGGCCAATTGTGACTTGTTAAATGACATGAGATCTTCATTTGGGATGGAAACTTTAGGTAATGATTGCAGTATGCATTGTTTAACAGCTTTTCTGTATAAAAACTAACTGGCTCAGCAAATTGGTCACCATAATTGTGATCGAGAAGCTTATGCAAATGGTTAACTCCCGTATTAAATAGTGAATATACAAGGGTTGTTCAAGCTTGACCAAGACTTTTATTTCTAGACAGGAAATATGCATACATAGAAGCACCAAACAATGTCAGTTTTTCAAAGTATTCCTCCTGAACATCCAGATACCGTTGCCATCTTTGTGGAAGTTCCGTGAAGCCTTTGGTGTAGAAAGAAGTATGTTGGTGTTGCAACCACTGCAGGACAGTGTTCTTGAGTTCCTCATCTGTCTGGAAGTGCATCCTGCCCAAATGCTCTTTAACAGCCCCAAACAAGTGGAAATCACTGGGGGCTAAATCTGGACTGTAAAGACTGTGTGGTAAAACCTCCCAGTGCAAGTTGGCCAGTGTTGTTTGAGTCAAATGGGCGGTGTGTGGCCTGGCATTGTCATGGAGAAGAGTGACATGTTTCGACAACATTCCAGGTCATTTCTTATATTAATTTCATTATAAACCACTGTTCCCCAGCAACAGATAACTACTTGCTGCCATCTTTGTTTACACTACTGTGCATGCACCAAATGCATCGCAAAGGATCATGGTCTGTCCTGCCGAAGTAATGCAGCGCTACATTGATTGATTCATTAATATTTTACGCACGAAAGTCTTGGTCAACCTTGAACGACCCTTGTAGTATGAAATTATTACAATTTTAAGACTAAAAATGTTTTTATTTTCTACCTCTTTAGCTTCATAGTGACAAAGAAACACTCATACCATGATTGGTATTTGAACCTAGAACTTTCAGAGTTATTTTATTTTACCTTTTCCCATGTTGAAGTAAAGGTTGCAATGTCGATTACACACACACACACATGCAGAGTGAGAGTGGAAGCCCTCTTTTAAGTTCCCAAATTTTGTGTTTTCCTGTATTTTAACTTTTTCATTATGGTCCTCTGAAAAGTGTAAAATCGAGGTCCCCCCCCCCCATATGTGCTTTTGTGGTGAGGGGGATAATATACCATATTTCTTAGAATCCAAGATGCCATTGAATGTAAGGTGCACCTTAAATATTGTTTTGTCGTTTGACAAAAAAAAATGACTTCCAATTTAAGACACAGATGTACCAAACCTTTATTAGAACCAATACAGTAGTATTACATTCACTTTGTTGTTGCACTATTATTATATTTCCTGTTAACAATACTACCATAAGAAAATTTCGTCAAGGGTGATTTTTATTAATTTGGTAAAACACTGAGGGGAAAAAATTGAGGCAAGCGGATACAAAGGACGAATGTAACAAAAAGGTCATGACATCATATTGGAAAGTTTTCCAGTGTGATTTGCAAAGATTTTGTTGATTTAGCCTGTGCCTCACAACTTGAAATGCATTTTTCTCAAAATGTTCGTTTGTTGAGTTTGCCTTTCGTATCTGCAACACCTCAATTACTTCCTGAAATAGGCAAATACTCCATTACATAATACACTAATACCATGGTATATTTATACATATATACTCAGCAGACCCAAGACACCATCGAATCCAAGGTGCGGTATCCAAATATCCTATTATATAGGAAACATTTAAAAAAAAAAAATATAAGGAATAAAAAAGTTACAAGAATAAAAGTCTAACCCCTAGGTTACACAGGGCCCATTCTGAAAGTTGCACTAGTTTAACGCATTACGCCAACTGGCCGTCCCATAAGTGCTTTCGTGAGGTTCGTTATGCTGTCCCAAAAGTCGCTTTTCATGCGAGAACGAGATTCACCAAACAATCGTCTGCGGCTTGCAGACAACTCGCATGCTTGATTGTTTCAAACTGCACTAGTTCGGAAAATGTATTAGAATTTTAACAGAGAGCAATATGAAGCAACATTCACAAGATCAGTATGCCTTAACTGTTCTTACAATGTGATTAAAGTGAGTAACAGTGGCTGCAGTAGAGTTCATTTCTGCCAAAAGGACATGCCTTCCGCTGGATGCCATGCAGAAACTTTCTATAAACAAATCGCGGCACCTTCAGTTTCGCCTAGTGTGTCCCATAAGTCTGTAAAATAACTGGTTTCACCAGGTTCACGTGCCCAGTTATCTTAGTTCGTTTCATTAAGACTTTCGGAACACACCCAACGACATTTCCTTCAGTCATTTGCAGCCTAGAATAATATATTAATGGATTTCCTATAATGGAGCTAATTTAATTTGTTCCAGGAGTCCGCTTGCATTAATTCTAACCGTAGGCTTAAAAACAGATATTGAAGATATATTCTGAATTTTGAGGGACAGTATGTTCCAAAGACAGAATGTGGAAATTGAAGATTCTGAATAGAATTTGAGTTATGAAGGGGAATGAGCAACCGAGGTCTCTTTTACAATTTATGGAGAATGGCAAATACAGAATTATGCTGATCGAATCCTAAGTTTTTATTGAATTTTTATAATTAATACATTTCCTATATGTACATGAACTCCTTTATAAACTTGAGTAGTGCCTTGTAAGTTCCCTACGCTTATAATAAAGATCTCATGTCATTGCAGAGCCAAATATATCAGCCATTACATGCTAAATTAGCAGTACCAGAAAGTGTGCATCAAAACCAAAATACATGATTGCATTGTGTACGAAATATGTAATAGTGGATTCCAGCTTTATGGGTAACTTTTAAGTGCGTACACTGAATAGTTGAAGCATGATGAATTTTGTGTTTTAATAAACTTTGTTTATTTTCTGGCTTCAGCACACCAAAGCTCTAAATATTAATTGTTAATATAATGGATATGTTACAAATAAAATTGGTATGCAAACTTTAACTTTGAGTGTTTTTTTTTTTTTTAATTTAGGTAGGATTATACTCAGAATTGATGTTAAGAATGTCACCCATGTTTCTTCACAGGGCCTTGCACACTAAAAAAAATGGTTGCGAATGGGGGAAAAATGAAAAAAAAAGATTACGAATGGGGGAAAATGAAAAAAAAAATTGTGTAAAATTAAAGAATAGATAAAATCATTATTATTTAAGGGTGTGCAGGATGGAATTTATTTTTTAATCTTGACATTTTGGTATGGGAAATGTTCAGGATTTGTCCCTCTTCCCTTTGTCTGATATCATTCCTGGTTGCTATAATGTCTATGGAGTAATGATGGATTGTGTCTATCAGACCTGGTGTGGTACTACACAATTTTTTTTATGGAGATTGTGATTTGAATTTGAAAATTATTTTTTTTGTGTTATTTATTATTTACTTATATCCAAATATGTGCTCTCCAACAATCAGAAAACTGAACAAAATTAGGACAATTACCACTTGAAGCTTTCCTGGTGACGAATGACGAAAATATTATCTTGAGCTATCGACCAGGTGAGTTGTGGAAATGATTCCAAGCTTTCGAGAGCTAATGTCACACTCATCTTCAGGGTAGAAGTGCATTTCTGAGCGTCAACCCAGTGTGTGTACATTCGTGGAGGTGGGATCCCGGTGAAGATGGGGGACCAATCGGGTGTTGTGTCTGCTGCATGCATGCTTCTGGTTAACGAACGCTAACTAAGCTGGGTCCAGTTCGAGCCCTGTGTTGCGATTAAGATTGTCATTTTCTTCGTGAATGTCTATTGCTTCCTTGATGATGCGGTCCCAGTAGTTGGAAGTTTTGGCTATGATTTCTGTGTTGCTGAATTCTGGTCTATGTCCCTCGTTGATTGAATGTTCTGTTAGTCCCGACTTCTCAGGATGGAAATACTTGATGTAGCTTTGGTGTTCTTTACAGCACTGTTCTATTGTCCTGCCCAATGTATGACAATAGACTCACCTGGTCGATAGCCAGAGAGAATCTTTTCGAGGACAGAATAATTGTTAAATAATACATTAAGTGACCAGACATGTTTGTTCAACAAAAATGTGGTTCATATGTTTTTCTGAGAAAGCTGAACCAACAATCAAAGGATATGGCACATTTTTAGACATCTTGACAAGTTGAAAAGTCACAGTTGTAACAAAAATGAACACACGAGATTACAGGGTTAATTCTAAATTTGTGGATCAGTTCTCATCAAATTAAATTTACGCCAAGGAAATAAAAAAATATATTGGATGGGAATTTGAGGACATTTACATTACCCCAGGGCAGTATCAATATCTAAAACAAGCATAAAGTGCAGATCAAATTGTACTTAACTTATGGAGGCACAATTTAAAAAAAAAGCATAAAATGTTTTTTCTTTTGAATTCATTCTGGGTAAAACAAAGGTACGTTACAATTTGGAGTAGGCATATCTATCTTTATATTTGGCATTTAATTATTGTACACTACTGTTCACATAAATTGGCACATTTTATAATGTTGGACAGTTGAAGTATGGGCCTCTTTATCTGAACAGGACTGTACATTCCCTTGTTCTGAATTCTACTTTGTACTGAACATTTTTAAATAAAATACCAGGCCTGTAAAAGGAAAAACTTTATTTGTTAAAACAAAGAAATTAACAGTCTACAGAAGCACAATATGCATTGTTTTGCACTGAATTAGATATTCCATAATAAATTTAGATTAGTGTGTAAAATATATGATGCAAGATTATGTATTCATATAATTAACATATATGAAGCTAATCTGTAATGGGTAGATATATCAAGGTATATTAGTATTGCTTTTTTGTTTTCCGTAGTAAGTTACAATACCTTAAGGCAAGCAAGAGGATGGGAGACGTTTATATTGGTCTGTCTCTATGTTCCTAACTTCTCTTCCCACTGCGTGTCCCCTGTGAAAGAAAACAGTATATTATTATGACTATAATATTTTTTCTTTCTTCAAAAACACAAATGTATTAGTTTTGCCTGGAAAGAAAGATTCTAGTATTCTTCATACCTCAGTTTGCTATGTTATCGTGAATAATAGTGAATCAAGGTCAGTCATAGGAACTGTTGAAAAATAACATTAATATACGTGTGTGTGTGTCATGGAATTTTTGGGGTGTAGGAAGTTATGGTAAACAGACAGGAAAGTTTTCGAAAATGCATTAAATTACACAGTGACATGTATCGCCTGTATCTTGGAATAGCCATTGGATTTGTAATGTTAGCTGCAGGCCCTCCCTGCCTGTCATGTGTGGATTAAGAACAGCTTTGACAATACCAACCTCCTGATAAGAATAGGTGCTGTTTCAACTCATAAATTATGCTAAATGTGATAAAATTATGCTAGGGTTTATTATTATTATACAATTATTGTTAATTTATTATTTTCTGATGACTAGTAGTTTTTAAGTTCAATTTTATTTTGCTATTTTGGATTTGTGAACTGCGTTATTGATTATTTATTGTAGGTAAACAACGTTAGGAATTTCGACCATTAATAAAATGGGTTTAGCATAGTGCTTGAAAAACGTTGAAGAAAATTCCATGACTGGTAACGGTCCATTTGTTTTATTTGTGACCTCCAACTTTCTACCGATTTCCTTTTATGAAATGTTCCTCCCTTGTTAAATCGGGAGGATAAAGAAAAGATGAAAACAAGAGGATGGATGAGGGCCTATAAAAGCTTATCCCTTGGTCGGCATACTTCCTTTTGTTTGAAACAAATCTGCTAGAGAACTACAAACAAGATCTGGAGGTTTTCTTAAAAATAAACATTTCCTCAAAATATCTTCATTAGAATTCAGTTTCTCTTTTTTCCCAGCGATGCCCATTTTTGAGATAATGCTGGATTTTCCATTATGCTAGAGTTGGCATCACTGTTGAGGAACCCACAGGACCTTCCTCACGGACCAAATAACTGGACAACCTCCCCCTGTACCCCCACTCTCCCTTGCACTGCCCCTCACCCATCTGCCTGTAGGATGACGAGAAAGGTTCCTCAGCAGCAGGCAAAGATCGTCGGTCATCTTTGAGCAACATCTAGAATGAGTGGGTGATAGCTAGCACATTGATTCTTGACAGTCAAGTAGCGAACCTTGATTGCGCTCAAAATTTTATAACGCTCATTAAACTCTTACAAAGTAGAAAACTGGAAATAAGTATAAATGGAACTGTAGGAAGTTCCTCACTGGTACAGTGTCAAAATTGAAGCAAGCAGGTGAATTATTGTCCGGTACACCTTTGTTTGTTGTCCCATAATAATTGTCCGATATTCAAACTGTGACATTGGTGTATACAGAAGAAGAAAATGAAACACGGGAATGAGTCATGCAACTTTATTACTCAAGGATCAGTACAAATTGGCTGATCAAGTATACAAAAGAACCTAAATAAAAAGTAATCAATCCAGGATCAATACAAAGTGACCAAGAAGTTCGACAAAATAAAACATCAAGACGAAAGAGATTGTTGGTCCAGGAAGGGTGTCATCCCATCAACGAGCTAGAGCTAGTGCTGCAGTGCTGCTGTAGCCTCCTCGTAAATGTTTCGAGGACACTCCAAGCGAGATGGCAGGACGTTTCGGTGGTTCAAGTGTGCTTTTTGCATATGGGGAATCCTGTAGTTGTTCCCACCTTTGGAGGCGCATAATTTCAATGAGACAGGACTGCAAAGTGAAAAAGATGTTGATGAGCTTGTCGCGTGTCAGATCAGAGATGTTTCAACGGCGGTGATCAACTCATCAATAGTTTGTGGAGCTGCCTGATGCTGGAGAGACTGAATTGCCCGGAAGTACCCCAGATCTAAAACATTCATGTCCGGACTGTTTGGCGGTTGGCATAGAAGATCCAAAGTGATTCCACTGGCCGCTGCAGCATCCATCCAGGTGCGGTCATTGGGAACGATATGCGGACATGCATTGTCCTGCTGAACGGACACCTGGATTCTCCCTGCGTGCAGTCCACGAGGCCATTGTGCATCTATTGCTGGGATTAACTTGTTGATGAGCATGTCCCGGTAAACATCTTTGGTAACAGTTAATGGTTTGGTGACCATTGTACCAGCAGGACGATTCCTACTGTTCCTCTTGGCAGGTTCCTTGCTGACGAACGGCCAAATGCCTAACTTACCATTAAACCACTGCTTGCGACCAGGATCCCAATGAGGCCGGACGACGGCAGCCAGAAACATGTTAGGAATAAAATATTTGCTTTTACATGTTCACTACGGGTCTGGTTCGTTGGGCAGCAAGACAATTTCTGACCGTCCTTCATCAGGTAGAACGATTTTTCATCCACATGAACTGTCTCCATCATCATTCTTGCTACCCCTGTCGCTTCCTATCATGGGTTGAGTTTTCATGGCTGTTCTTCTCTCACGTACTCACGGAAGGAGTGCTCTACTAACGATTTGCAGCGTGCCTTGCTAGACCAGTTGCCATACAGTGCCACACCAGCACACCACTCCTTAATCCAGGATTATCTGCACTCACAGACACGGTGTGTCACCCTTTCAGGTGCCTCTTCTGATTTTCTTCCTGTCTTGTCTGGGGTGCCACAAGGGAGCATCTTGTGCCCTCTCTTGTTCATCCTATACATGGACGATCTCCCTCAAAGATTTTCCTCACTTCCTGTCAATATACTCATGTTTGCTGACGACTGTAAACTTTTCAAAGAAATCTCAACCACACAAGATGCTGTGATTCTCCAGAATGCTCTTTCCGAACTTGTCACATGGTGTAAGCAGTGGAATCTACAACTTAACCCACAGAAATGTTCCTCCCTCACAGTCTCTTTAAAAAAGAACAAAATACATTATCATTATGTTCTTGAAAACAATTATATTACCACACGTGCAACCCAGAAACATCTAGGTGTTATCATAGATGAAAAACTGAACTTTAAGGAACACATCGCAGCTACAACTAAAAGTGCAATGCGCCTCTTAGGCCTCCTCTACAGATTCACTGAAATTGATACTCCAACTTCTCTTAGCCTGTTTTTCAAGTCATTCATTTCTCCGATTCTTGAATACTGTTCTCCAGTCTGGGCCATGGCTTCCAATACAAATCTTTCTAGCATGGATTCCGTCCTCAGCTTCTTTACCGCCATTGTTCATCATAGAATACCTTCTCTGCGGCATCTTCAGAAACCTGACATCCTGACTACTTTGAACATCCAGTTACTGCAGACCTGACGCGATAAGGCCGATATGATATTTTTCTATAAAATCATCAATGGATAATTAAGATCTGAACTTCTACTTACAGAATTCAACTTCAAAGTTCCCTCTCGATCGACCCGAAACACTGAATTGTTCCACAACTCTACCGCTAGGCTTTCCCTTATACAGCGCTCTCTGATTCACAGGCTGCCACAGTTCTATAATAAACTACCTACAAACATCGACATTTTTGCCCCTGAAAGTATTTTCCGATCTTCTCTAACAACGAATATGTAAATCTTTTGTTTGTTTCCTTGTTTATGTCTTATCTGTTTATATGTATCCTTTTTGTTTTTACCCAAAACCATTTGGACTTGTTCTTATTGATTTATTAGAATTTTCAGTGTAAAATGGCCTTACAAGTGCTGTATCTGAAATTTGAATAAATAAATAAATTCATCTAGATGGAGGGTGGCTGTGTAATAAATATATACAATTAATAATTGTGGTAAACTAGGTAAAATTTTCAAGATACGCCACCATGATTAAAATGAGCTGAGACAAAACCAAAGGAAAGACAAAAAATTACAACTAGAAGAAATAAATAATATACCCTTGTGTCAGTTTTAGTTTTCCTTGGTGTTGCTGTAGTTGGGAATATTCGACGAAGCTTTGAGCAGAGTTCATTATAGGACTTCACAGATTTTGACAGGAGTGGGTTAACAGATAAAAGATTGCCCTCTTCATCTTCTGAAATGAAGAAGCAGTGAATAAAATATTGCAATATAATAAAATATATATATTACATGAAGAAGCATATATTTTTTTCATTGGCGAAGGTCCACTGGTATTTTCTTGGAATCTCATAACAGTTGGGCTGAAAAGTTCGTGGGCTAACATAGTAAAAAATATTTTTTTGACAAAATTCGATTTTATTATTCAATATAGTTGCCTTCGAGGGCGATACAACGGTTATAGCGGTCATACAATTTTTCAATGCCATTTTTATAGTACGATTTCTCTTTAGCCTCAAAATAGGCCTCAGTTTCGGCGATTACCTCTTCATCAGTGCTAAATTTCTTTCCAGCGAGCATTCTTTTAAGGTCTGCAAACAGGAAAAAGTCACTGGAGGCCAGATCTGGAGAATATGGTGGATGGGGAAGCAATTCATAGTCTAATTCATATAATTTTGCCATCGTTTTCATTGATTTGTGACACGGTGCAGTGTCGATTGTGAGCTCATTGATTTGTGACACGGTGCAGTGTCGATTGTGAGCACGCGCGGCACCCATTTTGCACAGCTTTCGCATGTTCAAATATTCATGCACAATATGTCCAACACGTTCCTTTGATATTTTTAAAGTCTCAGCTATCTCGATCAACTTCACTTTACGATCATTTAAAATTATTTTGTGGACTTTTTTGATGTTTTCGTCGGTAACAGCCTCTTTGGGGCGTCCACAGCGTGCTTCGTCTTCGATGCTCATTTCGCCTCATTTAAATTTAGCAAACCACTTCTCAACGGTTGATTTTCCTGGTGCAGAGTCCGAATAATGTTTACCAAGCCAAGCCTTGGCTTCAACAGTATTTTTTTCGCCAAAAAGCAATGCTTTATTAACACACAAAATTCTTTTTTTATCCATTTTTTCACAATAACAAAAGCTGCTTCACTCACAATGCTATATCTCACGAACTAATTATCCGGCAGCTGTGAAATTTATACACATATCTTTTGAAGGTTAGTACTAAGTAAAAATCACATGGATTTAATTCTAGTAACGCCATCTATGAGTCAGCCTATGAACTTTTCAGCCCAACTGTTATAAGGACATATCAAAAAGTTTCAAGACTAGTTCTGTAACACACCAACAGATGGCAGCGCAAGGCTGCACGTACAGGCACAGGGAGCACCAACCTTCATAAGGCACTGTGCCAAGGGACATCGTCCTGTGTACATCGTGATCTGTGCAGCTGGTGCTCTTCCGACCACGTGCGTTACCACGTTTGAGATTTCATCATGGACAGCAAGTTAGAACAGAATACGTGAAATTCTGTGTGAAACTGGGCAAATCCGCCACAGAACATCACTGGAAGACTGCACGCTGACGGAGTTCTTGGCATACTTGGATGCAGTGTTCCTTCTGCTCCTGGGTCTGCAGCCTGGGGACGAACTTGGCAGCAACACGGTGCATGTTCAACTCACATGTGAGGATTGCCTGCACTGTTCCGTATGACACACTGACAATGGCAGCAATGTTGTGGATTGTTCTCTAATGATCCTCATGCATAAGTTGCTGAATGGTTTCGACATTTTCGGGTGTTGTGCTCATTGAAGGTTGTCCTGATCTCTCGTCGTCTTCCAGTGATGTTCTTCCATTCTTGAAGCGCACGCTCCACTCAAAACACCTCGCTTGACTCATTGCAGCATCGCCGTACACTTGCCAAATCATGTGAAGCGCGTCTGTGGCGGATTTGCCCAGTTTCACACAGAATTTCACGTTCGCTCGTTGTTCTAACTTGCTGTCCATGATGAAATCGCAGACGTGGTAATGCACGTGGTCAGAAGAGCACCAGCGGCACAGCTCACGATGTACACAGGACGATGTCTCTTGGCACACTGACTTATGAAGGTTGGTGCTCCCTGTGCCTGTGTGTGCAGCCTTGCGCTGCCATCTGTTGGCATGTTACAGAACTAGTTTCGAAACTTTTTGATACGTCCTTGTATGTACAATACTAACAGTTACAAGTGTCGGTTAACGATATATCTTCAAAAACTTGACTGAAATTGCAAAATCACAGTATCTTACATTTCTTTTGTGAATGGAAGTCAGACTTTTGTGAATGGAAATCAGAAAATGCATAAATATTAATTTTCACATTGTTTAATCATTCATCTTTATTGTAGGGTTGCTACATTTCATAACTAAAAATCTGGGATGCACTGACTGGAAGTCATATAATTATTATGGTTTATACACTGAAACTTGCTGTAGGATTACAAAATCATTAAGTAGTTCAGACACAGAGGAAAATTAAAACATCATCTTACAGCCTAAGTTTAAATGACACACAAAGGGCACAGAAATTCAAGACTTAAAAATAATTTTCAGAAAACTATTTTATATCTTACGTAACAGATTAATATATAGGAATGTAATTAATAAATAACGAAAACTATGCAATAGAAGAGAAGGTCAACTGAAATTCAACACTGCAAACAAATGGAAATAAAAGTAGCATCATTTCTAATTGTTGTCGGCAAGTGGTCATTGTGAAGTCAAAGATCTCTACAGCACATCTTTGTATCCGTAACTCTTGTGTTATTAAGAGGGAGTGCTTAAATTTTCTGTAAAATTAGCATTTTAAAATTACGTTCACACATTCAAATAGAAATAATCTTCATGGAAGTATAGTTTTAATCATTTCTGCTTTTCCTCCAGATTCCAGGGCATTGCTGCATCCCGAAGAAACTTTTCGGGACACCAGGACAAATGATACCATTCCTGGACTGTCCCAGAAAGTGTGGGACATATAGCAACCCTATTTTATTGTCACTGTCACTTACATTTGTCAACTCTTCGCTAGAAATAGGAATCAATTGAGCTTGAGCAACTTTTCCTTCCCTGTTATCTCTCAATTTTTAGAACTTGAGTTTTTAAATTGATGTCCTTCTATCAATAATGATTACTTATTCCTGTTTGGATTCTACTTTGCTGAATATCATCCAGATATTCCTTAAATCTCTTACTAACAGTCCTCTAATGCATTTTGCTTCCTCCACTCTCAGATTGTTGTAACAGATTTCATTCTTTACATAACTATCAAAATTGTTGTCGCTACAAAGAAATATGTATTATTTTAATAGTTGCACCACCTTTCTATCAGCTATTCTACAAATGGATATGTTTTTTGTCTCAAAGAATGGAGAGATGCAACAGAATCTGAACTTGGGACCCATTGACTTCATTTAACTTATGTCTGAAATATTGAACATTCTATCTAATTGGCCTATGCCACAGTAACATTGTTGACAGCATTTTGTCTGACTATAACATTTGAAAACTTCCTATATTAAGTTAGTATAGTATACTAATTCCAAAAAAATGACTTCCAACATTGTAATTGTTTGTGGATTACTATTTACGAGTAACACAGGGTGACTACTCGCTGGGAATTCTAGGAATTACGCATGATGTGAAAACTTGTGACTTTTATTAATCCAAATCCAACTGAATTTATTCATATTTATAAATGTTCGAAGGCAGCTTTTATTTTTATCGAGGAAGGTAAAGAAAGCTGGGTGGAAAGTAAAACTGAATTCTTTGTTAGTGTCCTCTGCAGAACAATCTGTCCGACAGATGAAGATTATTGTAAAATAAGATATCTTGAAGTTGAATCGGTAAATTAGAGTTTGAAATTCTTGATTGATTTGCTTTATTTTACTTCCCTTTTTGTGCTACTTTTGGCTAATTTGCGAACATGGGAATGAGTTATGATATGATGAAATTGATGAATGGACACTCGCAAGCATCCATGCCCAGGCCAGGATTCAAAACCGGGACCCCTGGCATCGTAGTGCGATGTGCTAACCACTCTGCCACAGGGGAAGTTTGAAATTCTTGTATAATTGACAATTTTTCATAGATCAGTGCATCCCGCAACATTTGTGACTTGTGTTTCTATTCTGTTTCCAGCTTTAGAACAAAGTAGGTGTGGCCAATAAGTTACCGAAATTTATATTAATGCGCGCGGTGCCCAGTTTCTATTCGCCAGCACTTGCCCCTCCCTCCCAGCGCACGTGTTAGCTTCAGTGTCAGTATTTTCCACAACGTTTCGAGACTAGAGTGACTTTTAAAAATGTGCAAATATTAGTTTTAAAATGAACACTGTTGTAAATACGAGAGATGAAGAAAATATAATAAAATTGAGGTAAAAACTTACCAACGATGTCAGTTCTCGTCAGTGGTAATATACCATGTAAGAAGAATTCACACAGCTGTCCGTTGTAGCGGAGTGGTTATCACTGTGCGCTACGACGCCAGAAGTCCCAAGTTTGAATCTTGGCCTTGGCATGGATGTTCTTTGTGAGTGTTATTTCATCAGTTTCACCATATCATCACTCATCCTTGCGATTAACCAAGTGTGGCAGAAATGCGAAGTAAAATAAACCAAATGAATCATGCAATAATTTAACCAGCGTAGACAAACTCATATCCATGAGAAAAAAAAAACATCCACTTTCCTGCTAACGGCAGCAAGTCCAAAATCGACTAAAATGTGCCTTCCGCGTTTTTGTTCGGCTGAATTTCCTTGCGGACCGCATAAATGCTTGTTTTTAAGACACCTGTTCAGAAGTTAACGATTCAACACAATATTCTGGATCCACCGCAATTTTGGTATCGCCACTTGTTCAAAGTTTCAAATGTAGATGTTTTGTAACACTTGCTGTTGAAGCCACATCAACATTCAATGATATTTACAACCTATAAACACTACGCAAAATCTCGAGAACCACCACACGGCAAGGAAGAGAAGGGCAGGTTTTGCAGGGTCGAGGGGAGGAAAGCTATAAATAGCCGTGTGCTTGAGGGTAACAGTGTTTCGGAAGATTCTTGACCACGAGAAGTAGTGTCTTCAACTATGTTATTTTTTCCCTTACGAATTAGATACAAGAAATGTGAAGATCTTATTACGTACACCCGTGTTCGAAGATTAATAAAACTTTGTAGTTGCGAAATTGGCTATATAGCAATTAGATACGATAACATCTTTGGAATATTACCGAATTGTAACGATGTTTCTATAAAGGTCGGGTAGCAACACTGAATGGCACAGTTTGCCCATCTGTAACGCCAAAAGCTTGTGTCCCCGCCCTCTACAAATTCCTTCTTGGAAGCAGTTGCCAGTGTATGCATCTGGCATTTTTCTTTGACAAGCTGGGGGAATTCAGGTTCCTGAAATTTGAGCATGTTTTATGTGGGAAGTAAACGAAAGGTAGCATAGGTGGATCATTTAATAAATGCTAAAGTAACATTCCGTACGATTTTAAGCATCACTGGTTATATTTGCACCAAGCACTTTGGCTTTTCTCAAAGGTTTCCCTACAATATTTTGCAGTGTGTTGATTTTACCATTGTAGATAAAACGCATGAAGTTGAAAGTAGTGTGTGCGTGTTTGTGGTATATACATCAACACGTGTGTAATCTAGAGATTCCCATGTCAGTCACTGTCAGTCTAAATCATGTTCTGATTCTGTCTAGTCCGGTGTTTCAAGATTATAGACTTTACTTAATATTGTGAATTTGCAACACTGCACAACACAGAGTGACGGACAAGTAGCGGGAATTTCGTTAATTTGAATGAGTGAATGTCACCGTAAAGAATGATTACTAAAGAATGATTATGAATTCATAAGCAAGGATAAGGCTAGTAAATGCTTTGAACAGCATATAATGCTGTATTACTCTAGTTTCAAGACGGCATTGAATGGACTATCTATCAGGGTGCAAAAGGTCTGCGGAGGGACTACTGCCAGAATCCACCAATAGGGCTGCACTGGCTTTCTCTGGAACACGTGCTTTTGTTTACATCCACTTCGTAGTGGAAAAAAATGGACTTTAGATGTATTTCGAGTCACTATGTGAACTGGCAAATGTAAAGTCTGCACCTGAAATTAAATATTTTAAATATACATACCATTCAACTGAATTAGAATTTTTGGACACATTGGAATCTCGCAGACCCTTTATATTGTTATTATATTTGTGTGTGTATGTGTGTGGGTGGTGAGAGACAGTAAGTTTGAAATTGAGAAAACATTACTTGTACCCTTGAATTTTTGGGAAGTTTGCCTCGAAAACCCCGAATTATACTTGAATTTTACCATAGGCTTACGAGTACCCACCCTGTAATTCTGAAAAAAGTAAAGAACATATCAGTGGTGTGTCCAAGGTATTTGGGGGGGGGGGCATAATCCTACTTTTCACTTGCAATTCCTTAAAAAAATAGCTTAAAATGCAAGAAAATATAGTTAAACATAGGATTGGGTACTAAATAAGAGTAACACTGTTAAACCTTGTTTCCATCTTAATAAAACATTAAAATGCTGACCAAGGAAACTTTTATAGTCTAAAAAATATACATAAAAACTTAACGTTTCCACCCTCTAACAGGGTCATCTTCAGACGAATATTCACAATTCACAATCATTTTAATGTTTTATAAATAAGAGATACAACCTCTCTCCCCTTACAAAATCCAAGACACGTCACTGCAATCCACAAGTGAAATTATACATACTCTCAAAAAAGACTATAAAGTAGACTCCACGATGCTGAAACAGTTCTGCTGTACTATTCCAAGGTAAGAGATTATTCACCATTGTCACATTCCCACTTTCATCACACAAATCCATGTCAGCTAGAAGATAAACAGATGTAATACAATTGTAATTAGTAAGAATTAAATGCAGAGCTTGAATTCTGTGTAGAAATTATTTTGTTAACCCTTTCTATAACAGGTTTACGTGAGGTCTTTCTGAAGGGAGGAGCTGCAGCCTCTCAAATGGTACCCCCCCCCCCCCCAAAACATGAAACTAGAAAAAGTAGGTAAAAAAGTCTTAGTATGAAATTAAGAAGTAAAATATTTTTTTCTAGAGCAATTAATAATCTGTAATGCAATTAGTTTCATTATAGTTTTTCATTGAATACCATTTTCTTTGAAACATGGAATGTTCTCGTGCCTCTTTACCTTCCATTTGCTTCTCTATTTCTGCCTGCATTCAGTCTGTTGCAAGGGGTTGGCAAACAATATAGTCACTGAAGGTTCTGGCTACAAGTTCCAGTCTTGGTCATGGGTATTCCTGTGTGTCTCTTCAACAATTTAATCTACTCATCATTCATCCTCATTGTGATTAGCCAGAAGTGGCAGAAGAAATGACACGGAATATGAAAGACATTCCATCACATAAGCAGAGGATACACCACCATTTGTAGGTACAGTAGCTAAAAAATTTACGCCTCCTAATGGTATGATAGGTTCTAGTCAGGGCTGGCCCATCGTCAGAGTCCATGTGTTCCCTATGACCAGTGATTTCTTCTGGAAATGCCACACTCCTTGAAACCTCTTAGATTGAAAATTTTTGTAGGGGGAGGGACAAGTTTTACCTCTAGTGTCAGTTTTCTGAGCTCCCACAGCTGAACGGTACTCTTGGCTTTGGTGTGTGACGGTACCATGCTTGATTCCTGACGGAGCTGAAAATTTTGCTATTGTTAGAAATTATATTATTTTGGCTTATACAATGTTTCTCATTGGCTAAAAATAAATGAGCAGCAATGATTTAGAGTTTAAATCAGTGATGTGCGTCTACGCGTAAACAACGATTGTCTACATTCTACGTGTAGACAATGCAGACTATGTAAACTGTGTAATCTACGTAATCAACGTAGATAACATGGCGCTCGGCGTTCTCCGTGCAAGGAAAGCGCATCATTCTAGAAGCAGCAACCAGCATCAGCAGGTGGACATGGAGAGTGTGAAGTATTCCACTATCCAGAAATAGTGTTGTAAGTATTTATTTACGTCCAAACAATTCATTAGGTATTAACTGAACTGCAAAATAAACTTGTCGCGACATACCCAAAAAAATGCAATGTCCGTAGAATGACAAGATTTGTTTTACTTTTATTTTCACCATTTCACACGTGTAAAAATCTGTTTTAAAGACACATGCACTTTCCTAAGCAATAAGACAAAAAAATATATTTTAGCCTTCCCTTTTGTCAGTGTAAAAAATGTCCGTTTTCACTATGGCTGTTATTTGTTTCTCTTCCGGTAGTCCCTTTTCCCCTCGTTTGTGAAAATTCGATAACTTTGATTACGCCGGATGGTCTTAAGTTGGTTATAGGCTCAAATTATCGACATGTTTGAAGAAAAAAATTATTTCTCTTTGAAAAACCACTGGGATTTCTTTCTTCCCTGTTGTTTGCATTGTCTACGGTAGACTATGTAAACTATAAGCCAATGTAATCTTCATGTAGATTACGCGTAGACAACGCATGTAGACGTAAATTTAGAGAGTACGGCACATCACTGGTTTAAATATAAAGCAAACAAAGGTAAAAATTGTAATTCAAAGCAGCAGGAGGAATATAATTTGATCTCTGTTTCATTATCCATAAGATGACCAATCCTGTACTTCAGACAACTGAAATTCATATTTATGTTTTTTTTTTTTTTTTATTAAACTACGAAAACGCTAAATGTTTACCTCCTGTAGGAATATCAAGTTTCATGTGTATGTAGTCCAGAAATGCTCCAGCTGTACAGTTTGGGTTTACATACAGGTCCTGATCTTCTGGTTAAAAAAATAATAGGATGCACCATTAAAACAAATATATAAACATATTATCAATAAAAGTATTATATAATTTACAGTTCAATAGAATTCTCTCTGTGAGAGAAAATCGTTAATCTGTCACTCTCTCTGCCCATCAATCAACCCAGTCATTCTTACATGCAACAAACCTCCCATCTGTCTATCCCTTCACTTGCTCAAAGACCATAGAGTACTCTATCATACCAAATCTTGGTCTAGTGGAATTTCCTTGCAATCAAGGGGTCCTGGGTTTGATACACTGGTTTGGATCCCACTTGTAACTGTGGGCCTAGTCCTGCCTTATTTCAAGAATGCACATGCATCTTGTGAATCGATCACTACCACAGTTTCAGTTTGAAACGGAAAATCTTTAAATAACAATCTATTCATATAATCTTATGTTCATGTACAAACACAACTAATATTAAGTGAGTGTTATTTAATACATGATTGCTAACAGAGGGTGTTCCCACTTCAAACTGTAGGTGGTCTCGATTAGCTTATCTGTGCATAAAGTGGACTTAAAACTCAAGCAATCAATGGAGGAAGAAATCATTCTTGCTCACGTTCATACTTACCGCCGTATTTGATGCGTATATACATTATTTTTGCATCCAATTAAAATGTTCATGCAAATTTTCAATTGATATCAAACATCCCGCCAAGTTGAGATTGATTATTACTACGGTTGTCATGGAACCATAGAAAAAAATTAAGAAAGATTGAAGTTTTTGGAACCATGATTAATTGATTATGAACATATCATGAAAATCATGTTAATTATATTTTTGAAAGAAGATTATAAATTATGATTGAAAAATAAAGGAAATGAATATTGTTCGCAAAACTCGGTAACGGAAAATAAATCCCGACTTTTTTCAAAAAAAGTCTAGAAATTCCAAATGAACTTGTTTAAAATTGATTTATTCTCGATTTTCTCCCAGCAATTTTTATTCCAGCAGTGGAAAAACAATCATCATTTGAGGGGGATATAATGTGTAAAATCGAGATTTTCAGTGCCGGAAAATGATAATTATCTCGTGTTTTTTAAAATGAGCTGGTCCTCATCCCGCTCCGTACACTCCTAGAAATACAAAATATAATAATCTGTTTTGTTTTGTTGTTATAATTGGGTGTGTTTCTTCTCTTACGGCTGTGACGCCGGCAGCGAAATTTCTTTTTCCACATAGGACAGGACTAGCACCGGAAGTGATGATGAAATCCTGATTAAGGGGCCTCGCGCAATCGTCATGTAAACAAATGAAGATCAGATACCGAAGCATGTTGTTTGTTGTTGTCCTATTCTGTATATCAATTGAATATATATTAATTATAAAGAAGAGTGTGAATAATTTGTCAATTGATATCATTTTCAGGTGAAATCCTTTTACAAACTCCCGAAAGTTAGTAGACAGTTGAATCAATAATGATAATAATGCAATAACTGGAGTATAAAATTATATTGAAAATTGCAAGATACAAACTCCTGAAAGTGAGTAGACAAGACAGTTGAATCAATAATGCAGTAACTAGAGTATAAAATTATGATACTGAAAACTGCAAGAGGAGCTGTGACGAAAGAAATGTCTGTAAGAGAAACCTTAGCATTCGCGTAATGATCGTTTAGTGCAAGATTCCAGCAATATGCAACATGTTGATATGGGTATGTACTGCGAGGCAGTGATTTATCAGCACAAACCCCACATTTTTTCACAAATGCCCAACTTACAGTTACTTTGGCTGTAAATTTACCCCTACACCCCTCTAAATGCAATGTTAGACCTAGCCAGATTAATATTTCCGAATAAACCTCTTCTGTGAGGGGTTGTAATTAATGCACTGTGTTTTTTTTCATTAAATTAATGCACTGTGTTTTTTTACATTAAATAGTTAATGATATTTTAGTGCAAGCTTCTTGAAACATGTTGATATGAGTGTGTTATGTGAGGCAGTGATATATCCGTACAACCCCCACATTTTTTCATAAATGCCCAATTTATAGTGATTTTGGGGCCCAAGTTCCTTTTGTTTTATTGCGATTTCATCATGCTACGTACGTAATTTTTACATGGTTCGATTCCGATTTACGTCTGTTAACACACACTGTGGAGTTTGGTACCCATGACCCTGTGTACACCCCCTATAGAATGTGAAAGGTTTTGCATGGTATATGAATATTTTGTTGTTTCTGAACGTTTTCAGTTGATTTTAGCTCGCGAAAATGTGCTATAATGTACCAATAAGAGCCTGAAAGCTTCGTGCAATTGAATCTAGCACCCAAAACTACATTCTACAACAGCAAGTATAATTTTACATAGTTAGGTTAGGTTTCGTACCAATAGTTATTATCGACTTGTTCTTTTGCTATTTGAGTTGGCATACAAAGGGTTTCAATAATAAAAAATTGGCGGAAGCACTCTAAAATGGCAGGTTTTTGCTTTTGCTGGTCATACTTTATGATCGAATATCTCAGTTATTTGTGTTTTCCACACGCTGCAACTAATATTATATTATGCAAAACATCAAAAACTGTCGATTAATATAAATTTCAATGTAATTCTGGAGGGGTATGGTGGGTAAACGGCCCCATGTGCTTGACACCAGTCATTCGTGTATCAAAATGTTTGAAGATTTTGTTCAATACCCTTCTACAGGTGCCATGATTGCCAAAATACTGCAATTTAAAGGTGTTGAAAAAATTTCACATTTTGCACTCATACTTTCGTAGTTAGGTGGGTCAGGTTTAGTTCTTTTACCATTTTCACATGGAATGACCCTGTTTAGAATTTGATGATAAATTACAGAACACAAAGTTAAGTTAATATGCCATTATGTCCATGATGAAAAGGACCAAAATATATACTTTAGGAAATGAGTTCATGTTAATGCTAGTATAAATTCTGCGTTTGGTAACAGTTAGATATAGTGAAAACAGAATTCTTCAAATTTACAGGAGAAATGATGGGAAAGTACTTGTGGAATTGAGTTCCTGTGGACTTTTGGATGCTGGGAATAGTGTTCTTTCGATTCGTGCAACTTATTCGGCCGGTAAATAATGTCATTTTCGACATTAATGTATCTCCGTTGCACGATAGCTCGTGCCACCATTACCGTCGACTATGTGAATCAAATGTTCCGTGCATTCGAATATGTAACCCCCTGTCAGTGTAGCAACCACTCAGTCGTTTTACAAGATGACTTATGAGCGAGTTTTTTTTTTTTACCAATTTAATTTTCTATTTTTGCCTAACCTAACCTTCTGTGAATGGTTTGTGGATCAATGTTAGCCTAAAAACCATCATTTTTCGGTTAATAAGTGTTAGTGTAGCAACCACACGGTAGTTTTACAAGATGATGTGTGAGCGTTTTTTTCCCCCAATTTAATTTTCTATGTTTGCCTAACCTAACTGAACCTAACCTAACCTTCCTTGAATGGTTTGTGGATCAATTTTCGCTTAAAAACCCTTTGTGAATAGTTTGTGCGGCATTTTTCGGTTCATAAGTTTGGAAACACTGCATATCAGCTGACGATAGACAACGTGAGTCAAGATTTGCCCACCATATTGTGTGTCACGAAAGCGAATTAGCAACGACCAATAAATACTTGTAATGTGAAAAATTACTCTTTTTTTCAGTGAAAAAAAAAAAACATAATCCCAAGTTGAAAAATGTTCCGCTATGCATATAAGGTAAGTACAAATGTAAATAATTCGGAAATAAAAGAGTTAAATGTGTTTTCACTATATCTAACTGGTACCCTGCTTTTTATACAGTAACGCACAGGTTTCTGAAAATTTGATCTGGTGTACCAGATATAGGCCTCTGTAATAGATGTAATATATGTAATAGAAGAAAACACTAATGAAGGCATGCTAGTAAATAAAAGAAAATGGAAATCCAACAACTTCAAATTTTCTGCTTTTTTTAATTTTTCATAAAATTACCTCTTTACCTACAATTGGACATAGGTTTCCCTGTACCAAGATAAATTTCCCTTCACATAACAACACTGCCTCTGCCAAGCACCCTGAAGCCTCATGTTTTTAAATAACCACTCATCCTACTTTCTTTTCATCTCCCTTACCTACAATCTGGGAGGAAACCGGGTCATCAGAAGGGTGTGATGGAGACCAGTTTTTAAGTTTTTTAAATAATTTACTTAAATTCTGGTTTAGAAGCTTGTTTTCGTAGCTTGCAGAATATATAATGAGCAATAAACCATACTTTAAATGAAATACAATATGAAAAAAGTTGTAATGTATGTAAACGTGGTAATTGGAGAATGTGCCACTGTAATTTACATACACAGATATGGACATCCGAAAGGAGCCAAGGAAAATGACTGTCCACCTAAAAACTACATATTTTACACATAATTTCATTTCAGTCACCGTAATTCATGTTATTTATTATAAATTCATTGAAGAAACATGATAATTTCAAACTGAAATAGTGTTTTTGAGGGGTAAAAATATTCCTGCCCACCCCCCTCGAAAAGATCCTGGAGATGTCCATGTACACAGAAGTAAGACAACTTATAGTAAACTTTATTTATATAAAAAGGCTAGGCAATACCAAATTCAAAAAGTTACATACATTTTCAACCAGATATGATGCATCATATACATAGCTTAAACAGTTTTTAAATATCAGTAAAGTAAAGTGCTCCCCTGTGTTATTTGCCATGCCATGATGGCATATAGGGGGTGTGAGCTTAGGTCCCCACAATATCTTGATCACAGCCGAAGGTGGGGGTGATGTGATCAGCACCATGCCCCTGGCTACCTTTACCCCCCCCCCCGAGTTTTCTCTAGGTACCCACTTTATACGACGCTGGGTGGGCATCGGAGCTGCTTGAACAGGTGGAAAAATTCCTGGTTCTCCCCCGCCGGTGATCGAACCCGGGTCTCTCACATGGTAGTCAGATGCCTTAATGACTGAGCTACCGCAACTACTTTTAAATATCAGTAAAGAAATTATATGGGTCATTCCTTGTCAGACCAATTTCAGAAAGTCTTTGGATTTGGATGATGGTCCAGTTATGTATGGAAAGGTTCTATACAAATATTAGGTTTCTCTGAGAAATAGTTTTCAAGCTATAGCCTGTGGAAGAAGGTGGTGCACAACAAAAATTGTGACCCATATTTGACCAATAAGTATTGTAGCTAACTGCAAGGTTCAATAACTTTGGAACTATTGATCAATCACAGCTTGTTTAGCAAATACAAAATCAAAATATGTGTTAAAAGGTCTTGCATGCCATAACAGGCATATTTTGTGTGTATAAAGTTACAACTGTAATCCACCCAGGATCATGGTATTTATAGTAACACAGGTCGGCTGAATAGACACACATTAGATTATTTCAATATCCTTCACATGTGGCTGAATCTACTAGAAATGGAAGAATCACTGGAAAATGTAGCACAAAAAGGGTGATATCCAAGCCAAGTTAGACACACTATCTAATCAGACTTCTCCTTAATGAGTGACATAATACTAACTTGTTATTGCAAGGCATTAGTGTACAGTAAAGGTTTATAAACATGTATTGGGATAGGTGATGTAAACAAAGTTTTAAAAATGTTGATTCGAAATCTCCTTCATTGCCATGTGCCATGATCTCATAGGAAAATCATTTGTAAATGATGAAGCATCGAAGGTGAACAAGAAAATGGATGCTCTGAACAACAATGGTTCTCTACATTTCTAAGCCCACAGCCCAGTAAATTCGTATTTTCAAAGTTGATGCTCCGATCCCAACAATTTCTCTCGCAAATATCATCCTATTTTTTTCCAACTTTATACATTAATTATACATAAATTAATAGGTACCCTTGAAATTTAACATTAATACATGAATTATGGAATATTCAAAGAGACTATCAGGCCGTGTCCAAAAGATGCAAGACCGTACTTGAAGCAAGTATACTTCGAGAATGATCTTGCAGTGTGGTCTTGAAGCAGTTGACACTTCGACTGCAGTGCCAAATACGATCAGTAGATATAACCGAGAACACGTTCCTTTTCCACATTTTAAACACTTGTGTTTCACCACAGAAATCACATAGCAAATGTTCTTATACATACATTTCCACACCTTTGAAGAACTGCAACAAACAACTTGCTGGCTTTCTACCTCTGCAATTTCAAACAAATGAACAACAACTCCACTTGTCATGTGACCAAGCCTGTAACTTGGCATGCTCTTTAAAATCTCTGTGTACGCCACTTGCAGCTCCACCTTGAATAACACACAATAGGTTATAAATGATGGTATTTTCCCTCAGGTTTTTTTATCACCCTGTCTCTGAACCGCCCATCCCAATTCTTCCATCAGGCATTAGCACATACTCCGAGCTACCCACATATAAAATTGGTGGGAAATTGAAAGGGGGGGGGGGGGTATTGCACGAAATTTGCTATTGAAGTAAGTAATTTATTCTTCTAAATATTACATGGAACTATACATAAAAATACATGGTTATTAATACATTCATCTGAAACCTTATTTGAATGAAAGCTTACACCATTTTTAACAAAAGAAAAGAAACTTGAAGTTTCTACGGCAAACCTGAGGAAAGATACTATCATTTATAACCTAATGCGTGTCATTCAAAGTGGATCTGCAAGTGGCGTACACGGAGATTTTAGAAAGTGCGTTAACTTCTGAACCCCTAGACCAATCTAAAAAATATTGTCGTTTTTGTAATCAGCATTAAACATTGTATAAGTATACTGAACTTAATCAAAATCTGGGATGGTGGGTGACATGACCTGGATGAATTGACATCCAATGACCCCAAAGCAAGTGTCGCTTGTTACTTGGCCTGTACTAATTTCTCAGGGAACTTTCAGACCGAAGCAACAAGTGACATGTGTCAGTCACTTGGAAGCAGACTCTCAGTAAACCATTCAACCTTTTAAAACAAAGTGTGACAACGACCTAAACATGTCACTTGCATGTTGCTCCGACTACACTGTTTTCTCAATGGTATGCACGGTGAATGTTTTGCTTTATACTGAATGCGACTGTGTCGCTCGTCATCTCTGACATTTCAACCTGAAAGCTCCTTCAATGGCGCACATCATTTCACCTCGGTCTTGCTTGTGCATGCATGGTGGATGCTTGCTTACAGACTGAAGGGGCCCATGTCAGTTGTCATGGCCCCCCACTGTCATGTGTTGCTTTGGTCTGAATATTCTCTAAACTTAACAAGATTGTTAGCTACTTCATCAGACATTAAGATTTAATTTAGCCTGTAAATCACAGAGAACAAATTGCTTGTACTATTGTAAAAAGGCCGGCTTTTTGATAGAAGTTTCCTTTTATAATCACAAATGGGCCTCTGGAGTGGAATAAATTATTAATGTTGCCTTGTAACAAGAAGATTGAACCTCAGTGGTCAGAGTGTTTCGGATCTCATTTCAATCTGTAGGTCCAGTCCAGAGTTCTAAAATAGGATTTTTTTGCTTGACATTTGCGACCAGTCTTATTTGCTTCTGCTTCAGTTTTAGTGCCAGTGTTTTTCAACTGCTGGGCCGCAAAAATCCATTGCACCCAGGGATTGACAACAAATTTAAATCAAATTTTATATTTGACAGCAAGTCTATACACAATTGAACCATGATTATGCCAGAGTTGATATATAAATATTAATTAAGGGTGCATATTAATTTCCATATAAACTTTAAAGATCAGAAATGTATTTATCAGTGAAATTGTTGGCATCAGGGCATCGACTTGTAAGAAATAAATTTACTGGGCTGAGGTCTCACAAATGTTGAGAATTTTGCAACAAGCAGCGAAAATACACCACTAGTTTCTCTGTGACCAGGCTTAGCAGCCATTTATCCAAATTATGCATGATGTACTGGAAAGCCAGAATACAAATATACATATTTTACTGAACACAAAATTTAATGTAAAGAGATTTGATACTAGACTTTCTAAAGGTAGAGCAGTATTTTCTTTTTTGCTTCATGTACGTGTTCGTATAACAAATTCAAACATCGTAAATAGTATCTTACTGATCATACTATTAGGTTATATTAAAAAAAAAAACATACAAAACTACTCTAATTACATGAATATGTTTATACTACATAGATTTATTTAATAAGCCAACCAAAATATGAAGATAACACTCGGTAGGAACCGTTTCAACAATGTTTATGTCTAGCTACGAATTTCATATTGTAAATTGCATTTTATATTATGAAATGGGTGTCCACTTTAGAGTAGGGAGCTAAACGAAAACAATGAAACAGGAGAAATACTGCCAACTCCTGTATTTTCATTGATTTGACACACTTTTGTGAAAAAAGCCGCAGAAACCCATTTTTTCCCGAGCATTTCCAATTCTAATTCTGCATGGATTTTTCTCTGTGCACGTAAAAATAGCAACTTTTGTGAATCAAAATTCCATTGAATTTATACAGGTCTATAAATTCACTGAGGCACGTTTTTCACAGTTCAGCTTCATTTTTATCAAAGAAGGAAAAGAAAGCTGCGTGGAAAATAGAACAGAATTCTCTCAATCCGTTTACTTTGTTAGTATCCTTTGCAGAACATTCTATCTGACAGATGGAAGATTATTGCAAGCTAAAATATCTTGAAGTTGATGTTAAATTGAGTTTGAAATTTTTATGCAATTAACAATCTTTCATAGATTAGTATATGCCGTAACATTTGTGATTTATGTTTGTAGATGCATTTCGAGTCTTAGTATGTTAAATGGCAAATGTAAACTCTGCACCATAAATTAAATATTTTTTGAAGTATGTACACCATTTACTTGAATTAGAATTTTTGGATCCATTGTAATGACTCAGACCCTTTATATTGTTACTATATCTGTGTGTGGGTGGTGAGAGACTGTACTAATATGTAGGATTGAAATAGAGAGAACGTCTGTCTGCATGTACCCTTGAATTTTTGGAAAATTCGCCTTTAAAACTGGGAATTATACTTGAATATTACCATGGTCCTAAAGTTGCCATCCTGCAAGATCACTTAAACAAAAAAATAAATGTTTAAACAAAAAAACAAATGTATTTTTGTTTAGTATCACTTTTCTGTCACTTTTGTCTATTCATGATGATGAGAATGAGTGATGATATGGTGAAGAGACAGTCATAAAGAACACCCATGTCCAGACTGGGATTCGAAACCTGGGACACCCGCCATCTTAGCACACTGTGGTCACCCGCTGCCACAGAGGTCAACTAATCAAATAATGAATACTATTTAGGAACAAGACAGCAATAGAATTATCCAAAGGCACCCAGAAAATTCAATAGTGGTTCTTTGCCAACAATTTTTGTCAGACAACAAAGAACAAGGAAAAACATGTTATGGTGAATGATGCAATGGCTAAATGTAATGAAGACAACAGTATTGAGCCATGGGAGATAACACAGGTCAATACAAAAGAAGTAAAAGAGAGGTTTGTGATAAGGGATGGAGTTCAATCCAAACTTAACAATTGTAATGTGGTACAAAGGTGTCCACAGGATTTTTTCTCAGGGAGACTCAAAGTAAGATTTCATATCTTGACCCTCAGTTACAGAAGTTGTTACCTTTTCTTGTTATTATTATGTTACAAATTATAAAATTGAAATTGAGTGAAAATACCTTGGCGCTGTTGACAAATTCTGACTTGAGTCCACTATTTAAATAGAATTTGGATTCGCCTTGTTTCCTTTACATAAATATCTATCACTTTGATGATGAACAATTCTTTATCATTTTGAAATTTTTCATGATGCATTGATATCAAACAGAGAGCACTTAATCTGCTCTCCATCGTGGCAGCAAAGATCAATGTTTTTATGCATCAAAGGTTACTGTATAAAAGAAAAGTAATTCAAAATGACAGCATGAGAATTGCCAACTTGGGGAAATAATTTTCAACTTTTCGAGATCCCGAGAAATCAAGAAATTCCAAAGGATTGTGTTGGGAAATGGTTATTTCTTGGTATTTTTTCTGCTAAGTGTGTCTAAATTTTTTGAAATTAATGGCTTTTTATTTCAGAAGTGCAAAAACAATCACTTAAGAGGGAGGGGGATAGTGTGTAGAATTCAAGATTTTCACCGTGAGATCTCTTCGTCAAGATGGGGGAGGATTTTCTCTTTATTGTTAATCAAATAGACATGTGTGCCAATTGTTGCGAAAATAGTCGCATACTCACAGCCAATGACTCCAGCTCCTACAGTTCACAAATATTGTAAGTTTCCCAAAACATGATTGGGGAGGGAAATCCTATCATACGGAACTGATAAAATTTGCCATTTCTGGACCAGTTTCGGGATGGGAAACTTGCAAAATTTGTGAACATGGTGAAAATCTTGAATTTTACACATGTTCTCATCACAAATTTTTATCCTTGGACACCCCTAGTTATGGCGGTCAAATGTTCTTTCCTTACTTTGTTCGACATGGCAGTAATTACTATAACTTTCCTTTTTTCAAGTCACAAAAAAATATTACTCACTCTGTCCCATAATTATTGTCCAGTACAACTTTGTTTGTTGTCTCATAATATTCAAACTGCGACATTGATGTAGGCAGAAGAACATGAAACAAGGGAATGAGTCATACAACTTTACTACTCAAGGATCAGTACAAATTGTGCTTTCCATCTGCCTCTTCGGCTGTCATTCCTGTACTACCATTTTGGCATACCGGACTATAATTATGGGACACAGGGAGTAGTATTTATCATAAAATGTCACCACTTGAATTACATGGTATTTTCTCATATCTTAGATTTTAATAGTTTATTAAAACAACATTGCAATTATGCTATTTTAGTTATGGTAAGGGCTGGACCCCGTATAACGTGACAGGTGCAAAATAGCCTAGGTGCTGACGCACCCAAAATTTTAAGTTCAAATTCAAATAAATATATCTCCAGAGTTTTTTACTCCTTAAACCATATTCTTGTGAAAAAATTGTTGCGATTGCTGTACAGAAATCTGAACAATTTGATTGAGTTGGTGTTTGAAGTCCACTTTATGCATATTAAGGCTAATTGGGACTGGACTATGACAATAAAAATAATACATTGTCATAACTACTTTTGAAAATGGTTAGGCTAAGTCCAAAGTTCCACATTTGTGCTATATCTATAATAATTTAGTCATATGATTGCTCAAAATTTTATTCATATAATGCAATTAAGTGTCTGAAATTACTATTTAAACTAATTTCATTAAATATGATGTTTAAAAAAGCCAATTTGTATATCATGACAAAATTATCAAATTGTGCAATATTCTGAATTCATATTCATAACAGTTATTTTTGACTGACAATATGAAAAAACAAATATCTTCAATCATATGTGTTATTTCAGGCAAGCAAGATAAGTTACATTCAAATTTATAATTAAATTTATTGAAATTATGTACATTTGCATTGACATCAAGGTTTATATACAAAGGTCAACTCTTTAAAATTGTTCAATGTCTTATATGATGTCATACTTGGTATTTTATATCAACATTCATAAAATGGTAATTGTAATCATTAGATAAGTATATTGTGATATACATAGTAAAATAGCTGTAACAGAGCAAATATGTACATTTACTAAACAAACATTCAAGGTGTTAAGCAGTTATGGACAAAAATATAAAACAAAAACAATTGAAGATAACTCATACTAAAAAATCTGGCTTGAACTAGTTGCTCTAATACTAGTTGTCTGTGACTTTAGAGGAATCTCAAGATGGATGGTACATAAGTAAAAATGTGACTATTGGTGAAGGTTTGATATCATTAAAAATCTGGATATTTTGAAAGATTATACTTTACAAATTAATTTTTAATAGTTTCTTTAAACTATAAAGAGACATTTTGTTGATAACAGAAGCTTGAAAATGGTTTTATAATGGAATAATCTGTATAACGAAAAAGGAAAGATTTGGAACTGGTGTAAAGTGCCTAGTTTAATAATTGAGAGCAGGAAATTATTATCTGATGGCATCTGCATTAACTAGCTAGTAAATGAATATTGCATTATCTAAAATGAGAATCTTATGAGAAATAAGACTAAGTGAGTGAAATATTTTCGGCATTTTGGATGTGAATAAGTCAAATGTGAAGTTTTGAAAATTGAAGGAAGCCATCTTGTGGACCTGATTGAAGAATTTGACATGTTGAGTGTGCTCAGAAGTAGAACTGAGGCATACTCAAATATTTAGTGAAGGACTTGCTCTGTCTCACAAGGAGATAATAAAGAAATGTTTTCTACATATAAATAACATTTATATGTTATAAATGTTCTTGTAAACAATTGCATAATTTGATGCTCTTATAACATTTGTTATTTCTAGTTATTTTATCAATGTAATAATTATAAAAATATTTATTATTGTATGAACATAAACACTGTTCATCAGTATATGTAAATTTAAATTTCCTTTTCAACATAGCACCATAGTTACCTATTGTGCCGATACCGAGTTTAAAATATACTGACAAAGTTGTCATATAAATAAGATTATGAGACTTAGGTGATTAGTTGAAAAGGTTCAAGCTTATAATAATCTTTGTATT
This sequence comes from Lepisma saccharinum, assembly GCF_977018435.1. Classification (NCBI taxonomy): domain Eukaryota; kingdom Metazoa; phylum Arthropoda; class Insecta; order Zygentoma; family Lepismatidae; genus Lepisma; species Lepisma saccharinum. The sequence goes on from NC_139241.1 coordinate 75,163,494, forward strand.
GTTTTGCTTCTTGTTCTGGTTTCTGAGGTTAGGTGTTTTTACCTTTAAATATGTCAGATCCAAAGGGTGATTTCTGCTTGGCAGAAGTTATGGCTGCTCTCAGTGCTATCAAGGATGGCCAAACAGAGCTCAAAGCTAATCAGGAGGATCTCAAAGCTAATCAGGAAAAGACTGATGCTCAATTGACAGAGCTGAATGATATTATTAAAACTAGTATCTCAGAAGTCAGAGTGTTCAGAGATGAAATCGAAGCTACTTGTACAGAGCTTAGAGAAGAGATCAAAGATGAACTCGAGGTGGGCGAAAAGACAAAAATGGCGGCTATATGTGTGGAAAGAGCCCAGTTAATGTCAACCTCAGATAAGTTAGAGGAAATATATGATATGTCCAGGCTTCTGCAAGAACAGGGAGATGAAAGTGAAGAAGATGCAATTTGTGTCAAAGAACAAAGTATCTTGAAACTAGGAGAGACTTACAAGAAAGATGGCAAAGCAAAAGAACTGTCTGAACTTATTAAGCAGACGAGACCTTTCCTCTGCACCATTAGTAAGGTGAAGGCAGCAAAATTGGTTCGTGCTCTGGTTGACATGTTCTTGGATCTGGAAGCCAACATTGGCAGTAAAGTTCAGTTGTGCAAGGAATGCATTGAGTGTACAAAACAAGATAAAAATACTATCCTCGGGCAGTATTTGGAAGCCTGCCTAATAGCTTTGTATTTTGACACTGGCATGTTTACTGAAGCTCTTCACCTAGGATCGACCTTATTAAGAGAACTGAATAAGTTTGATGACAAAATGTTATTGCTAGAGGTTCAACTTCTAGAAAGTAAAACTTACCATGCCTTGAGTAATCTTTCAAAAGCACGTGCAGCACTTACCTCAGCTCGGACTACAGCTAATTCAATATATTGCCCTCCAAAACTACAAGCATCGCTTGATATGCAGTCAGGCATTCTTCATGCTGCTGATGAGATAGACTTCAAAACAGCATACTCTTACTTCTATGAAGCATTTGAAGGCTATGATAGTGTGGAAAGCTCAAAGGCTTTGACTGCATTGAAGTACATGCTGCTGTCTAAAATAATGTTGAACACACCAGAAGATGTGCAGCAGATCATAAGCGGGAAACTGGATCTGAAGTATGCCGGAAGTGCAATTGAAGCTATGAAGTGTGTTGCTCAAGCAAGTCTTAAGAGATCTCTGGTAGACTTTCAGAAGGTTGTGGATAAGTTTAAAGAAGAACTGGAAAATGATCCAATTGTTCGAGCACATTTAGACAGCCTTTATGACACAGTGTTAGAACAAAACCTTTGTCAAATAATCGAACCTTATTCTCGTGTTCTGGTGGATTATGTTTCAAAATGCATTAACATACTTGTAAACCAAGTAGAGAAGAAACTTTCACAAATGATTTTGGAGAAGAAGTTTCACGGTATTCTACACCAAGGTAAAGGGGTGTTTCCCCAAAGTGTTCCAAATGTTCAGTTGAAGGATAGAATAAGGAAAGGCACCAAATTTAAATTGAAAGTAATTAGTAAGACTGTTTTCACCAATTGCCCAGGTGCAAGGAGAAAAGTAACAACTCATCCTAAACATGTTCGTAAAAGAACATTCAGGCAGCGATGTTTGAAATTATGGAGGAGAAAATTTAGTCTAGAAGCATTCCATGCTTACTCCTCACATATTTGTACTTTGCCTGTGATAGCATGCTTGATCATGCATCGTACACATGTACGCAGAAGATGTCACGATGATGTCATGAAGTTAAAGTTAACTTCAAATTTGTAATGTCGTAGACTTTTATTTTAATCATTTGATTACTTACCTGTAATGTATCTTTATCTTTTCAAAGGCATTGTTGCAGTGTGCAGACATGTCTTACTATATTTTATCAGATATGTGACTGAAAATTACTTGATGGGTAAAGATTGTTACATACTTATAGTGCTTATCATTTGTGATTAAGTTTAGAATTACAGTAATATGAACTATGAGTGTTGTAACATTCTTATGTGGTTGCATATATTTGGAAAAAGTATGTTATGAAACATACATAGTTTTATTAGTATGTGAATTTGAAACATACAGTTTAGCAAAATAACTATATTGTGTACATGTAACATCTGATACGAAGAGTTATCTTGAATACTTTCACTATGACAGTATCAGTACATGTTTTAATTTGGGTATTGTCGATGGAGTAAGGTCAGTGGTTACATAGCTTGACATGTTGAGTCATGAATATATTTCTGTTTCAATGCTGAAATCAATCAATCACATATGCAAACCCTAAAGTTGAAAAATATTATCAAAGATTCTTTGTTTAAAGAAAAGAATTACACTTTACTTTGTTCTGTGTGAACATAAAGTATAACTTAGTGGCCTAAGGATAGGTTCACATGCTTCCGATATCATGTGAAGTAAAGACATGTCGACTTTGAAGTGTTAAAAGGGGACGTTGAAGAAACCGAAGAAAGGTTTCATCCAAACACAGAAAAGTCTCGGATCGTCAAGCCTTAATAGGTTCAATATAATAATTTGGAATTTAATATCGTTTATCTCAGATTGCACGGTGATGGTAGGGAGAGTAGTTAGAATGCTCACACCCGATGGTAACCTGTTGTCTAGGTAAAGTAGGGGAATATTAATAAAGGGGTTCATGCATATTTATTCACTTTGTTCAGCAGCCTGATTCTTCTGTTGGAATACACTGTTAGCAATAAAGGTGCGGTAATTTGGGCACACATGTTAACATTTGACCACATGTAAGCTGACAACTTATTATGATTGTATACCCATCTGACTTTCAAAGATTTTTAATTTTAACAAAGATTGATTTCCTATACATCCTGAAATATTGTTGCAGGATAATTTAATCTATACTTATCATCCACAGAGTAAAGTAACTTTAAGGGTTGGTTGGTTGGGAGTTTCTTATTGACTGAGTGTCAAGGGTGGTATATAAGACCTCAGTTCTTTATTTTTTCAGTCTTCGTATATTAATTTTGGCATTATGAAATTGCTTATGCTAACATGTTGTTTATTTTGTTGGTTTGAAGGACAAAAGATACTTCTTCATTCCACAACCATACCCATAAGGGTTGGTTGGTTGGGAGTTTCTTATTGACTGAGTGTCAAGGGTGGTATATAAGACCTCAGTTCTTTATTTTTTCGTTCTTTGTATATTAATTTTAGCATTATGAAATTGCTTATGCGAACATGTTGTTTATTTTGTTGGTTTGAAGGACAAAAGATACTTCTTCATTCCACAACCATACCCACAAGGGTTGGTTGGTTGGTTGAGTTCTTCTTCTTAGGATGTTGGTTAAAGGTGGTACTGTGAGTCACAGTACTTTGTGCAGAATTTTTCTTTTGTCGGCTGTCAATGTAAAAATTTTCTCTTTTTCGTGCTTCTTTTCTTGAGTCAGAAACATTAGTTCAGATATGAAGTCTTCTTCTGTAGAGTTTGCTTTAAGTTGATCTTCATGATCCAATATCGGTCCTCATTCACATTTCTTGATCCTTAGTTGTGTTGAACGGTGGAAAAATTCAATATAACAAATATTCTTTGTTATGTGTATTTTGGAGTGCAAAAAATGTATAATATAATGTGATGGCATGTGCATAATAATTTTGAATGCTAAGATTTAGCTTTGGCTTGAAAAATATTTACTAGAGCACAAAGATTCCAAGAGTTGAATCGTAGGCTCAAATAGGAATGAACTTGACAAAGAGCAAAGAGATTCACGTGTTGATCCAAGCTTCAGTCAAGTAGTTGTTTCCTTTAAAAATGCTAGAATGCATTATGGCTCCAAAATGTGTTCACAAAGGGCTGAATAGTAAGTTCGAGCCATGACGCTGCGAGTTCAGGAACAACAATTATTTATGATTTATAATTTTAGTGCGCACATCATAATTTATACATTTCTTGCATGAATTCATTTGTGATGTAAAAAAAAATCTTATATTCAGCACTCCGTAAATCTGAGGATGTTTGCTTCTTGATGCAGGGACTTAGATTTTTGTCTTGTTAGCTGATCTTACCAGATAAATGGATGAATTCCCAATGGGAAACTTAGTTGGATCAGAGGTTACTTACTCTACATGTAAAAAATTATTATTAATATATTTTTTGGCTAAATAAAGATTAATATAGAAATTATGCTCTCAGGTTGAGAATGAATTTCTGAATGGTGCTTCATGGGTTGACAATAAATAATAATGTTAGGTAGGTACATTGTTTATGTAAAAATGATTCATGTGGTACTTCACTAGATAATAATTGTTGGTATGTCGAACTTGAATTTCATTTTTTCAATATTATTATGTACTAAAAATTCATTATGCATAGTTGCACTGTATTGGTTCATGATGAACAAGTTCTTGTTGTATTGTTGGAAAACAAATATTCAGTCACACTCAATTGATTATAATGCTGAACATGTAAACAGATTGTAAATATAGAGGCATTATATTAATTATTATATGTTAAATGTCTCAGTAGGACTCAGGTCTGTTGTGGGTTCGTCCCTTGTTGAGCGCCAGTATGACAATAAAAATAATACATTGTCATAACTACTTTTGAAAATGGTTAGGCTAAGTCCAAAGTTCCACATTTGTGCTATATCTATAATAATTTAGTCATATGATTGCTCAAAATTTTATTCATATAATGCAATTAAGTGTCTGAAATTACTATTTAAACTAATTTCATTAAATATGATGTTTAAAAAAGCCAATTTGTATATCATGACAAAATTATCAAATTGTGCAATATTCTGAATTCATATTCATAACAGTTATTTTTGACTGACAATATGAAAAAACAAATATCTTCAATCATATGTGTTATTTCAGGCAAGCAAGATAAGTTACATTCAAATTTATAATTAAATTTATTGAAATTATGTACATTTGCATTGACATCAAGGTTTATATACAAAGGTCAACTCTTTAAAATTGTTCAATGTCTTATATGATGTCATACTTGGTATTTTATATCAACATTCATAAAATGGTAATTGTAATCATTAGATAAGTATATTGTGATATACATAGTAAAATAGCTGTAACAGAGCAAATATGTACATTTACTAAACAAACATTCAAGGTGTTAAGCAGTTATGGACAAAAATATAAAACAAAAACAATTGAAGATAACTCATACTAAAAAATCTGGCTTGAACTAGTTGCTCTAATACTAGTTGTCTGTGACTTTAGAGGAATCTCAAGATGGATGGTACATAAGTAAAAATGTGACTATTGGTGAAGGTTTGATATCATTAAAAATCTGGATATTTTGAAAGATTATACTTTACAAATTAATCTTTAATAGTTTCTTTAAACTATAAAGAGACATTTTGTTGATAACAGAAGCTTGAAAATGGTTTTATAATGGAATAATCTGTATAACGAAAAAGGAAAGATTTGGAACTGGTGTAAAGTGCCTAGTTTAATAATTGAGAGCAGGAAATTATTATCTGATGGCATCTGCATTAACTAGCTAGTAAATGAATATTGCATTATCTAAAATGAGAATCTTATGAGAAATAAGACTAAGTGAGTGAAATATTTTCGGCATTTTGGATGTGAATAAGTCAAATGTGAAGTTTTGAAAATTGAAGGAAGCCATCTTGTGGACCTGATTGAAGAATTTGACATGTTGAGTGTGCTCAGAAGTAGAACTGAGGCATACTCAAATATTTAGTGAAGGACTTGCTCTGTCTCACAAGGAGATAATAAAGAAATGTTTTCTACATATAAATAACATTTATATGTTATAAATGTTCTTGTAAACAATTGCATAATTTGATGCTCTTATAACATTTGTTATTTCTAGTTATTTTATCAATGTAATAATTATAAAAATATTTATTATTGTATGAACATAAACACTGTTCATCAGTATATGTAAATTTAAATTTCCTTTTCAACATAGCACCATAGTTACCTATTGTGCCGATACCGAGTTTAAAATATACTGACAAAGTTGTCATAGGACCTGCAGTTTAAAGTGGGATCCGAACCACTATGTGCCTCCACCGGGTATCGAACCTGGGACCCCTTGATTACAAGGTGACAATGCCATCGGGGAGGCCAGAAATCTGAACAAGAATTCATAAAAACAGTAGGACGGAGCCATGTTGGTATCGATAAGTATCTTTTGAATTTTCTCCACTGTTGCCAATGATCTTGAGTGACTAGACGAGCAGCCAAGAGAAACAACTCTTTAGTCAAGATATGTAATTTTCAAAGGTTCATTCACCTTTGTGACTTGGGGGTCCAACACAGGAAGTTCCACATACGAGGGGTGACTGAAAAGTTCTCGGCCTACCCATGAAGGGTTGCATGGAGCTCAATCGTTCATGGCTATTTTCCAACATAGCCCCATTTCAGCGCCACACACTTTTGCCACCGGTGCTGCAGGCCCATGATAGCTTCCTTGTAGAACGTTTCATCCTGCACTGCAAAAAAGTCCTCCACCGCAGCCATGACGTCATCATCTGATGGAAAATGGATTCCACCGAGGTGTTGCTTGAGTTTAGGGAACAGATGAAAGTCTGAGGGAGCCAAGTCTGGCGAATAGGGAGGGTGTCGAAGCAGTTCGAAGCCGCAGGACTCGATGGCGGACATTGCAATGGTGGACGTGTGCGCGGGTGCATTGACTTGGTGGAAAAGGACGCGCTTCTTCAACATTCCATGACATTTCACCTTGATGGCCTGCCTCAAACGCTTCAGTTGAGCAGCATAATACGCACCGTTCACCGTTTCACCTTTTTTTAGATACTCAGCCAGGATGACACCCCTCGCATCCCAAAAAACGGAGACCATCACCTTGCCAGCTGATTTCACCGACTGGAACTTTTTAGGGTAAGGGGAGGAGGGGTGTTTCCACTGTTTCGATTGCACCTTGGACTCTGGCTGAAAGTGGTGGACCCATGCTTCGTCCATGGTTACAAAACGTTGGAGAAATGTCTCAGGATCAGCCTGAAGGAGGGTCAAGTTTGCTGCAGACAAGAGGTGTCTCCGACGTTTGTTCTCAGCACTCAACATTTTCGGGACCCATCGACATGACACCTTGTGCATGTCCAGCACAACTGTTAGTATGTGTCAAACGCATTCCTGGGACATCCCCACTTTCTCTGCGATGTAATGTTCTGTCACTCGCCCGTCTGCCATAACAAGATCCTGTATTGCTGTGATGTTTTCTTCCAGTACAGCCCGTTGCCGGCCTTCCACTGCGAGGTGCATCTTGGACAGAGGTGCTCGAATTCCGCCACCCACTTTTTCACAGTAGAATACGATGGGGCATCCTCCCCCAATGTTTCCACCGTGTCCTTGTGGATGTCCTGTCCACTCGTGCCTTTTTTCAGGATGTATTGGATAACCGCACGAATGCTCACTTTATCCATTTTTCAGAAAATGCTCACCGTCTTCACTTCAAACATCAAAATCTGAAAAACAAGAAAAGATAGTGCTATGAAATTTGGTATGGGGCTTTGCAAAGCCATATATTATGATTAGCTAAAGTAACATTCAGCTACGATAAATGCATCATGGGTAGGCCGAGAACTTTCAGTCACCCCTCGTAGATTTTCGAGAAATGCTGTACCCTTCTGGAAAGCAGATGACAAGTACCAAGGCAGAACTGATGTGCTACACCCAAATGTGACATCAAAGGCATGTAACTGCCTAGTGGTCAATGCTATGTGGAAAAATGAAACAAATCATCCATTGCCAATTCTTGCTTGCAAACTCTTGGGTAAGAACGTGGACATTTTCAAAACCACCATTATCATCATGTGGGCCGATTCCAGAGTTCTTGAGAAAGGAATGAATGTCACTGTGTGGAGGGAGGGTTGTGGATTCCTACCCTTCTGTGTAAGTCTTTTGTGGGACTGCTGACTGATACCTACACTGCAGCGGCTTGTTTTTGTTGCACATGACAGAAAAGAATGGGCAGCAGGGGCATAAACAGAGCTGGTCAAATTAGCATTATTATTTTTCCATATTTGTATATATTTCTATGCCATTTTCCTCCCTCTCCAGGTTAACCAAAACAACAAGAATCTTGATTACATCAAATTGAAGTAGGGACGCTCATAATAATCCACCAATTTTTCGGTGTAACTGCAACACTTTAAAAAGGCTTGCAAACTTTCAAAAACAACTTCTTCTTTTTGCATCCTGTGGGTCTAGAAAGAAGTTCACATAAAATGTCACAAGACATTTTAAAGTGCTATAATGCTACATGAGAACAATTTAGGAGTTATTTAATGTGATGTGATGAGTTGTCATAACTCAGTAACTAGACTTTCTTATTTTAAACTGCTGAAATTATATAATCACACAGCCCTCCATTTTGGGGGAAAAATTTGGATGATTTCAAATCAGTATGCGATTCTGAAAGTATAAGAGTATTTTGAGTGCAGATCACAGAAATGGCATCCATTTTTTCCACATCATGACAGGATTTTTCAAAATTTCACAATTAAAATTCTCACATTCACCATTCCATTACACTTATTACAGAATGCAATAAACTAAATTTAAACATGGGAAATTTCGGTTGTTTACAAACCAAAAGGAGATTCTGGAAGTATTTTGAATGCTGATGGAGGATATGACAAATTTCATCCCATCATGTCAGATTTTTCTCCATGTCATTAGGTTCAATTAAGCGCCACCGTATTATAACATTCTGTTTTCAACACCTTCCCAAACACTCAATGTGTAATGAGAAGAAAGTAATACATGCCAATAATGTTTTCTCTTTGGAACAGTTCTTCACGTTATGAATTGGGTATAATATCACATCTTTTTTATTTGGAGTTCTTCATCTTGTTTCATTTATACATACGTGTATACATCTCTCTCTCTCACACACACACACACACACAGAGAGAGAGAGAGATATGAAGGAATTGGGAGCATAAAAATTGAAATCTTCATTTATTAAAGCATAGCTCTGAAGCTCATTGGTTGAATGCTCATTCACCTCAATTTCTACCGGATGCAGAGCCTAGTAATAAGAAATTTCCACTCGGCTCTGCACAGTCAGCAAGGCAACGACCCTTACCAGCAGTGATTGCACCTCCACTATAACTTTCCACCAGCATCAAGGGATACCCCTGGTGAATATCTTGAGGTGCAAAGTCCACCACATCTCAAAGGAATTCTGAAGTATAAAAATAAACCTGGAGATGGTAAATAGACACCATCGACGCTGATTGACAAGATCACATCATCACGAGGTCGCAACAAGCGTGCGGTACGATTGCAGCTGTCTGGACTACAGAGAGCCAGAAGCCAAGAAGCCAGCCCAAGTCCGGAGAAGTAGCGGTCCAGCGATAAGCCACCAAAACTCCTGCCGCCTCCTATTGCTGTCAACATCTAGGCCAGCAGTCTCCAGCATCTCCAGTGCACCCATCTCTGCCCAACTGTCGCCGACGCCAATAGCCGAGGGCCAAATCATCACGCAAGTGGTGAGTATCATTCAACCGACTAAGGCTCCCAACGTCCTTAGTCAACACCATTCAGGGTAGAGGTGGTCAAGTGTGACCCAAATTGAAATCTTATGTTTATTTAATTGAGCTACGTCCCGGCGTGACTCGATCCCATAATTAACCAGATGCCACACTACAATATACATACATATGTGTGTGTGTGTAACACACTCGCACTCTTCAGATTGACCCTGCAAAAAAATAGTCCAATCTCATTAAAGAACATTACAGGAGGCAAAATATTTGTTGCTATTTTAATGTTTCAAAGGCATTATACTAAAATTCTGTGCAAAGAAGCTGTTTAACAACACCTGGTACGAGTATTTTTTTGGTATACTCAATCTAAAATTTTGTGTCAAGACATTCTTCTGAGGACGACAACTACCATCTTTCTTTAGATGACTCATGCACTGTAAGTAGACTTCTGTCACAATATCTTAACTTTCTAAACCCAATCCTTAGACTTATTTATGCACAACCATAATTCCTATTTTCCATATAAGGAAGGGGGTACACTAAAATTTTGTTGAAATTCAGTTGAAATAGCCATGCTTACGAAGGGTTTGTGGTTGCTGTGCATGAACAACATGAGTATGATGATAAAATACAGTTATGTGCCCAGTTTCTTCATTTACTGTGGCTTCAATTCTTGCTGGACAGTTTACACGTTCGATTGCTAGTTGACGAACATACCACTGTTTTATGCATCCATCCTGAAATGTTTTTTGTCCTGATCTGTTGAAATAGTTGGTTCTATTCAGTTCCTGTTTCCACTTCAAAAATTCTACAAGAATTGTACATGCTTGCAGTTGTAAGAAATGTAATCAGTGCATTAAAATCTCATGGTAATAGAAGAACCATCACATCAAATAATAAATACTTGCAGTAGTGGAGTGTCAATAGAGATGGGAGACAGTGTCTATCTCAAACTTTTCATTAGTAAAAGCAAATAAAATATATATATATTGATTTCTTTAAATGCTGTATCTGGCAAAAGGATGAGTGTTGTGCAGTTCATAATCTGACAGTAAAAACAGAACACTAATCCAAAACAAACTGAACCATACCTCGCCGGAGGCTGCAGCAGGAATGGGATGAGTACTGATGGATGATGTCTGGTTTCTATTTAGACAGGTTTCTATTTGCTATGCAGAAGTAAACTAGCTGATTGGAAGAATTTATTTAATTACTAGTATCGACACCATCATTCTTGACCGATCCTCTATTGCTTGACCAGAAGTTTTGTGGAATGAACAAATGATGTGATTGATTATTCAGTTTGTGTCCTTGATTTCTTTGTTTTGAGCTTCCTCCATTGTTTGTGAATCCACTAGGTTTGGAAAACAATGTGTATCTTTTCTTGTTAGGCACAGTGCCAATCATTATTAACTTCAGTAGTAAACATGGTATCCCCCCGCTAGCAAAATGTTCCCAAAGCATCCTTCAACAGTCCCATTGTCACCATGTCAAACCATAAGAGCATCTCCCACGGGGTGTTTACCACAATAACATCCAAAATTCTTGACTTTTTCGTGACCTTACATTTTCTTGACCCCCCTTTTTTTCTTAACATTTATTTAATTGTCCTCTAATTAGGTGTAGTAAAGAAAATATATATTTTTATTCAATGAAAAACCCCTACCGCAAGGCCAGTTAAGATGAAAATTGAAGCTCTACTTTAAAAAGAGATTTAGACTTGCTTTAATTATTAATACATGTAAAACTTAATGCTTCAGACTTCATCCTGGATGGGGAATGGCCACATTACTTTAATAGTTTTACAAAACTTCACGCATACAAGAATGTAATTCTTGAGAAACAGAGTGAACAAATCTTTACCACAACTCAATACAATTTATCAAATCCCAGTACAATGTACATTCACTATACTGTAAAAAAAATAGCAACAATTCTTGACCACAAGCATAATTTTGTGACTTTTTCTTGACTTTCTTGGCCTACCTGTTAATTGCTTGACTTCCTTGACATTCCTAACTGATAGACACCCTGCCCCAGATAAAATTTTCAACTTCAGGTGCTAGTTTAATGCAAATATTACATCAAACTGCAAGTTACGCCTGCAGGCTTCATTGCCAACAATTTTTTCTGGCCTTCACTACATGCATATTTATCATATTGGCAGGGCCTCCCTGATGGTGTAGTGGTAACCATCTTGTAATCAAGGTGTCCCACGTTTGAAACCCAGTGGAGGTACATACTGGTTCAAATTTTAAATTAAACAGTAGATTCAGTCGTGATTATCCTTACTGTGAATAAAGTGGGCTTAAACTCAAACTCTTAGTGGGTATTGTCGATGTTAGATACAAGCCTTTTGATCATATAAGCAAATATCAGGAAGTAGTTTGGCCCCAAGCAATATCATTAGCTCAGGAGCTTGACAGTCAACATGTTAAAGGATCCCACATTCAATTTGCAATGGAGATACATTACCCAGTGGTTCAGATCCAAAGAGGCCTGAAAACAAAAATTTGGAGACCTTGTATTATTCTGTAATACTGTTTACCATCAAATCGAACATGGCTTCATCACGAATATTTGTTTTAATTGTTTTTACTAATATGCATTTTAACTTAGTGGGTCCATACACATGGTTTAAATTCATGTAGCAATAAAACTAATATATTGTGCGAGAGATTTGCATCCTTCAAGACTCTTATTCGTTTCTCAGACAGTGTATCCACATAAAGTTATTGTGTTCAAATGTAAACATAGGTTCCCTTGAGTTTGTTCTGAAGAATAATCCACATTTTTGAGAGATCTTAGGGAGAATTCACACCATTTCGTCATTTCGAAGTGACACCAAACTGACAAGTGATGGGAGACACTTGTAACTTGATGATTTCACCAATCAAATGTGGCCTGCAATGAAATCTCCCTCAGTCTCATCTTAATGGACTTAATCACAGTACACCCAATCTGATTAATTTATCCTTGAACAACAACTATTCCCCAAAGTACCAGCCAGTGTTTGCTTCATCTCTACTTGTGGATATTTGCCTTCTGTTATTGAAGGCTTTGTAATTTTTCAAGTGTACGCGAATGTCTATAATCATATACAGGGGCATATCCAGAAATATAATCTTAGGGGTGCCCATTCCCAATGGCATGCCCCCCCCCCACATCAAGTATTTAATGACGACAGCGTATCTATTATTAATAATAATAAAATTTACTACATACGAAGTGAATCATGTTTTGCTTAAAATCATGTTTCACACACTAACAAATAGTGTTTAATAGAACGAAGAAGAAAAAACAGTTTTGCGGATAAAGTGAGTATTAGTTTCTCTGTATTTAAATAGTGTTTCTTACTGCCTGGTAGTAATGCAATATATTGTTTTTAGGAATTCACCACTGCATGTATTATTCTGACGGAAAAAAAACAACATTACTTACTGTACCAAAACAGTTTCTCACGGTGGAGTTCGACATGGCTGAAGATAGGGCTACATTTACAGTATGACTGGCACAGTGTGCACACATGCCTTTTGGGTATTGTTGATTTATTCACGATTGAACACGTCTGCCACTCACATCATAACCTTGACCTGTGATTTTTTTCATGTCAAGACCAAGTTTGTGACATTGTTAAAAAAGAACTGATGTCAGATTTTCAGCTGACATATCACCACCCAGTGTGAAACTTGTAAACTTTTAGTGGATATTATTCTCAGAATCCACAAACCATGCACACAGAAAGAATTCTTCTATACCTGCTACATCGTGTCTCATCGGGAAGTATTATGAATCAACCATAGTATTTTCCAACTTTGGGGGGGATGGAGTTCCAGACCCCCTGGATACGCCCCTGATCACATACACACATGTATGCATGAAACAATATTAACTAATAATAAGCATGGTCATTTGAAATGTTGTGTGTTCATTTATAAGAAAGTGATTAGAGTGGAGGCACCGGGGCATGAGTTTACAATACCGGACCACTCTCCAATTTCTATAAAATTTCGCCTACTTACTAATTTCGGTGTCCTGATTTGGCAGTCACTTGTTAATATTGTACATTTACGTCTAGAAATTGTAAAATAACCTTGCGATTTACCACGGTGATTGTCCCTACACAGCAATTCGGAACTATCTTTCTTTCGCATTTCATTAATGGTGTTCCTTTATGCACAACAATCTTGCTGACGTAAGACGAGGAATACCTAAGAGGTTAGGTTAGGCCTGTTGAGTTAGGTTCCATTAGCATAAATACAAAGAAAAATTATTTTAACTACGAGAACTATACCTTGTCTTGCCTGTTGATTTCTTCATGTTGGGAAAATGGCATCTTCCGTGGAGCTATTGTTCTTATGGTAGGGTTACGTTACGTTAGGAAAACATAGTTTATTTAGTTTTTCCCTCGATTTCCATATTTGACCGCCAATTATTACATGCAGATTCGTGTTTAGGAGTTCACAATTAGTGAGTAGGCGACATTTCATAGAAATTGGAGAGTGGTCCAGTATTGTAAACTCGTTGCGGCAACGGTTATGGTCACCTTAAGACATTTTTGTACTGTAGATGTAATTTTGTATCATAAAAAAATTGATATTGATTTTGGAAGATTTGAAATGTATAGTTTGAAGTTTTGTGAATCTTGTTATATGGTCAAATTTATTCCATACATAATTCCCAAAAGATGAAAACATTTTAAATTTTTGATGACATGTTTTCCCACTTTTGGCCACTCTGTATCTAGTTATGGGCATCACTTTCTCCATCTCTAGATTCTCTAGATTTTAGAAATTTCTTTCATAGGGGAGCTACTTTATCTGTGCCTTCACTGACCCTGTTGCAGCCTCCCGTTTAGACAGAAATCTGTGAATTTGACCTTGATGTCATAATCCACATTCCTTCCACATCTGCATCAAAGGTCTACAGCTCACAGGTTTTGGGAAGGAAGGGCCGGAATACATGGTAGGCACTATGATTGAATATTGTGCATTCATTTTGTATGATGTATATATCTGTATCATCAAAATTATTTTAGTAGTCAAGTGTGTAGTAGAGGATGATGTCAGTAGCAGTCAATTAACACCTCAAGAAATGTTTTAGAAGATACATAGAAAAACTAGTTTTACAACACACACATTTAATACTGTTAAATTTTGTTAATTTTAAATACATTTAAATTTTGACTGATTTTCATCTTTTTTATATATTTTTTCCTTGCTGTAGAGGATATTGCAACGATGAGATGAAATAGAACTGTCTCGCTGCAGTACATGGGCTGCTTTTTTCCTCTAAATAGACCAACAAAATTTATATCCCCTGAAAGTACGTACCTTCTACATCCATTTTCCGGTGGTACTTTTCCGATTACTATTATATTATTGCGCATAAAAAAAGTTTTTCCTGCTACTAAAAGCAATGCATTTCTCCATTTGTTCGCGTCCATATTGTTTACACATAGTTACTGTCATTTGTTTCGGGGTCTTCCTCTCCGCACAAGAGTTTTGCTACCTTGTGTTCCAACGTCAGACGAGGAATGCCTGCAAGGTTAGGTTAGGTTCCATTAGCATAAATACAATGAAAAATTATTCTTTGGGCTAAGAGAACTAACCCTAACTACCTAACAACGTAGGCACTTTTTGCTTTCACTAGATTTGTGCAGAAATGTGTGCCACTTTTTCCTTCCAAGAGCGCCCAACCTGGATACGAATTTCTAGTTTCTTTCAAAGAAAATTTTTAGTCCGCACCTTCAAACTTACTTTTCCCGATTACTAACTACAAAACATTACCAAAAAATTATGAACTACGTTCCTCCTAAGCAGCCCATATTCTGCAGTCTTACCGATCTTCCACTCGTTTATCATATCCTGTGATATTTTCAGTTTTGGAACGGTCTCACTGCAGAACATGGGCTGCTTTTTTCATCTAAATAGACGAACAAAATTTATATCCCCTGAAACATCCATTTCCCGGTGGTACTTTTCTGATTACTATTATATTATTGCGCATAAAAAAAGTTTTTCCTGCTACTAAAAGCAATGCATTTCTCCATTTGTTCGCGTCCATATTGTTTACACACAGTTGCTGTCATTTGTTTCGGGGTCTTCCTCTCCGCACAAGAGTTTTGCTACCTTGTGTTCCAACGTCAGACAAGGAATGCCTGCAAGGTTAGGTTAGGTTCCATTAGCATAAATACAATGAAAAATTATTCTTTGGGCTAAGAGAACTAATCCTAACTACCTAACAACGTAGGCACTTTTTGCTTTCACTAGATTTGTGCAGAAATGTGTGCCACCATGTCACTTTTTCCTTCCAAGAACACCCAACGTGGATACGAATTTCTCATTTCTTTCATAGAAAATTTGGTAAATGTCTGTTATATCGGAGACACATTTCTTCATTTTTACAGAAGAAACTACTTACGGAAATGAGTTTCTGTACCATTTGGAAAGTTCGTGGAGGTATTTTCTCACCGTAGAATGCTGCACAACAAGAAACAAGCACTTTTGATATAATAAACTTATGTGCAAAGCGACAACATTATGCTGTTGTTTCCATTATGTGTACCTGCAATGGCGCGAGCGTCGAAAGTCACGCAGTCTCGCCAGTTTTTCCAAAGGTGCCTTTTTTTATGAGAATTTTTTTTAACTATGCTTACCTAACCTTGCCGGAAATGGTCTGTGGGGCTATCGTGAATGGTTTTTGGGGCTATCCGTCAATGGTTTGGATGACATAATGAACACGAAAGTAGGCATTTTTCGGTTAAGAAGGTTGAAACACTGCATACCCACTCCAAATCGACAAAACACAAGCACGACGCGCGATGATCCACAGCTGTGCGTGGCATATTGTATGTTCCGCAACGGAAGAAAGGAACCAAAAGATTTACTCGTAATCTGAAAAATCGATGTTATTTTTGTGTAAAAAGCATAATGGCACCTTCAACTATGTTCCGCAATACATAATTGATACGTATGAACCATCCGAAACACAAAATATCCGATTTTAATGTGTGTCCGATATAACAGACATTTACCGAAAATTCTTATTCCGCACCTTCAAACTTACTTTACCCGATTACTAACTACAAAACATTACCAAAAAATTATGAACCGCGTTCCTCCTAAGCAGCCCATATTCTGCAGTCTTACCCTAACAACACACACATTTAATACTGTTAAATTTTGGAAAAAATGAACTTTGAGATCAATTCTAGCTACGGGCTTGGTATAGACTTTGAGATTTTGGTACTATTATAGTATAATGGAAACACCTAGAAATCATATATTTTGCACTTTTTTACATTGCTAAAGTACTATTCTGGGGGTATAATTTAACAATACAGGGAATTTCTCCAATTTGTTTGAATTTTCGGTTACTTACTAATTTGGGTCTCCTAATCACGAATCTGCACTTAAAATTTGGCGCTCACGTAAAAATTTGGCGCTTATTTGGGGCAGGTGAATCCGGCCACTTTCTAACATGCCCTTAACAGGGAGTCTATAGAT
Source organism: Lepisma saccharinum (assembly GCF_977018435.1). Classification (NCBI taxonomy): domain Eukaryota; kingdom Metazoa; phylum Arthropoda; class Insecta; order Zygentoma; family Lepismatidae; genus Lepisma; species Lepisma saccharinum. The sequence goes on from NC_139241.1 coordinate 75,180,483, forward strand.
ATAGGCGGGAAGCCGGAGCGGAGCGGAGCGGAGCGGAGGCGGGGCCGCGATAGCGGTTGGGGGCGGTAGGTCGATTACCCCAGGGGCGGAGCCCGGAACCGGCGGGAAATTCGGAAATCGAGGGTGTGGAAATAAGAACTTAATTTCGATTATTTTGCTATTTCCACGTGTGAGCGCCAAATTTTGACTGCAGATTCGTGATTAGGGGGCCAAAATTAGTGAGTATGCCGAATTTCAAACAAAATGGAGAAATTCCCTGTATTGTAAAATCGCTCCCATAAATGTACAACAAATTAAGGTAATATTACATGTCAGTGGATTGCTGCAGCTTGAAATGACACCAGTATAAAGTGCTTGGAAATTTGGAGGAAGTTATTCACGTAAGAAAGATTTGGTGAATTCGATTCTTTGGAAGGGAAGTTATTTCATGAAACTCACGATCTTGTTGCCGAAAGTCTGGGCTTCGAACCCTAGCCAAGGCAAGGGCAGTTTACCGTTCTATGCTTAGAGAAACTCATTTCCGTAAGTAGTTTCTTCTGTAAAAAGGAAGAAATGTGTCTCTAATGTATGAAACTGTTACCGGCCTAACCTAGTGGGCATACCTCGTCCCCGTGATGATTCGTGAGGCTATCGTGAATTTTTGGGCTAACATCAATGGTTTTGGGGCCTACCCGTGGATGGTTTGTGGGAAATAAGGAACAACAGTAAGTACTCGTTAATGTAAGAAATAGACATTATTTTCGTTAGAAATTCATTATTTCACCTTAGGAAATGTTCCGCAATGTTACTATACCTGAGACACCTGGGAATCATTTCTTTCACACTTTTTTACATTGCTAACGTACTATTCTGCATTCCGGAACACTTATTTAGGTGAAATAATTGAATTTGTTAGGAAAGTAATGTATATTTCTTACATTTACGAGTACTTACTGTTCTTGTTTATTTCCACACACAACATGGCGATAGCTTACTGTTGATCGTTCCTTGAGCCAGAAAAACCATTGACATTAGCCCAAAAATTCACGATAGCCCCACAAACCATCACGGGGACGAGGTATGCCTACTAGGTTAGGTTAGTTTCCATTAGCACTCCTTTCGTTCAATTTAGCATATACGGACAATACGAGAGCGTATTGTGCTCTCATGCAGGAAGCAAATGGCGGCAGCAGCAATAGCGCGTCGGAAATAGATTTTCGTACAAAACCACATGCATTCGCATTAAAATGAATCAAAATTACATTCCCGAACATCAACAACGCTACAGAAAATGATTTGCGTAAGTACTTTATCCTGTAAATTTGAAGAAATCTGTCTCAGGTATAGTAAAGTGTTACCCATTTATGAGCTCATTTGGCATGTGCATTCAATGGCCCTTTATATTTATTTGTAGGTTTTTGCACAAATGTCGCAGAGAAAAATTTCCAGAAGCAAATGCGACATCTTTGCCATGAAGTTTGTATTTGCGCTTGCTTGTGTCCCTAATCCGCCCTAATTTGTGCTGGTGCCTTTCAGCCGCAATGTTGCTAACTAACAACTCTCATTTTTGTTTAAAGAAGACGGCATATTCGCATACGTTCGTAGCTTCTTTCTAAAGCTATTTATTTTTCTGGGTTGGCTACTCTGATTTTGTGAGGTCCCGGAATGCGAAATTTCTTTTTCCACATAGGACAGGACTAGCACCGGAAGTGATGATGAAATCCTAATTAAGGGGCCTCGCGCAATCGTCATGTAAACAAATGAAGATCAGATACCGAAGCGTGTTATTTGTTGTTGTCTTATTCTGTATATCAATTGAATATATGTTAATTATAAAGAAGTGTGTGAATAATTTGTCGGATTGATATCATTTTCAGGTGAAATCCTTTTACAAACTCCCGAAAGTTAGTAGACAGTTGAATCAATAATGATAATAATGCAATAACTGGAGTATAAAATTATATTGAAAACTGCAGTAGACAAGACAGTTGAATCAATAATGCAATAACTAGAGTATAAAATTATGATACTGAAAAATGGAAGAGGAGCTGTGACGAAAGAAATGTCTGTAAGAGAAACCTTAGCATTGGCGTAATGATCGTTTAGTGCAAGATTCCAGCAATATGCAACATGTTAATATGGGTATGTACTGCGAGGCAGTGATTTATCAGCACAAACCCCACATTTTTTCACAAATGCCCAATTTACAGTTACTTTGGCTGTAAATTTACCCCTACACCACTCTAAATGCAATGTTAGACCTAGCCAGATTAATATTTCTCAATAAACCTCTTCTGTGAGGGGTTGTAATTAATGCAGTTTTTTTTTACATTAAATAGTTAATGATATTTTAGTGCAAGCTTCTTGAAACATGTTGATATGAGTGTGTTATGTGAGGCAGTGATATATCCGTATAACCCCCACATTTTTTCATAAATACCCAATTTATAGTGATTTTGGGGCCCAAGTTCCTTTTGTTTTATTGCGATTTCATCATGCTACGTACGTAATTTTTACATGGTTCGATTTCGATTTACGTCTGTTAACACATACTGTGGAGTTTGGCACCCTTGACCCTGTGTACACCCTCTATAGAATGTGAAAGGTTTTGCATGGTATATGAATATTTTGTTGTTTGTGAACGTTTTCAGTTGATTTTAGCTCGCGAAAATGTGCCACTGTGAAATAAAGTGTTTCTTTACCAATAAGAGCCTGAAAGTTTTGCGCAATTGAATCTAGCACCCAAAACGACATTCTACAACAGCAAGTATAATTTTACATGGTTAGGTTTGGTACCAATAGTTATTATCGACTTGTTCTTTTGCTATTTGAGTGTGCATACAAAGGGTTTTAATAATAACAAGCGGCGGAAGCACTCCAAAATGGCAGGTTTTTGCTTTTGCTGGTCATACTTTATGATCGAATATCTCAGTTATTTGTGTTTTCCGCACGCTGCAACTAATTTTATAATATGCAAAACATCAAAATCTGTCGATTAATATAAATGTCAATGTAATTCAGGAGGGGTATGGTGGGTAAACGGCCCCATGTGCTTGACACCAGTCATTCGTGTATCAAAATGTTTGAAGATTTTGTTCAGTAAGCTTCTACAGGTGCCATGATTGCCAAAATACTGCAATTTAAAGGTGTTGAAAAAATTGCACATTTTGCACTCATACTTTCGTAGTTAGGTGGGTCAGGTTTAGTTCTTTAAGCATTTTCACATGGAATGACCCTGTTTAGAATTTGATGATAAATTACAGAACACAAAGTTAAAATGCCATTACGTCCATGATGAAAAGCACCAAAATATATACTTTAGGAAATGAGTTCATGTTAATACTAGTATAAATTCTGCTTTTGGTAACAGTTAGATATAGTGAAAACAGAATTCTTCAAATTTACAGGAGAAATGATGGGAAAGTACTTACGGAATTGAGTTCCTGTGGACTTTTGGAAGCTGGGAATAGTGTTCTTTCAATTCGTGCAACTTATTCGGCCGGTAAATAATGTCATTTTCGACATTAATGTATCTCCGTTGCACGATAGCTCGTGCCACCATTACCGTCGACTACGTGAATCAAATGTTCCGTGCATTCGAATATGTAATCCCCTGTCAGTGTAGCAACCACGCAGTCGTTTTACAAGATGACGTATGAGCGAGTTTTTTTTTTTCCAATTTAATTTTCTATTTTTGCCTAACCGATCTGAACCTAACCTAACCTTCTGTGAATGGTTTGTGGATCAGTGTTAGCCTAAAAACTATCTTTTTTCGGTTAATAAGTGTTAGTGTAGCAACCACACTGTAGTTTTACAAGATGACGTGTGAGCGGTTTTTTCCCCCAATTTAATTTTCTATTTTTGCCTAACCTAACTGAACCTAACTTAACCTTCCATGAATGGTTTGTGGATCAATTTTCGCTTAAAAACCTTTTGTGAATAGTTTGTGCGGCATTTTTCGGTTCATAAGTTTGGAAACACTGCATATCAGCTGACGATAGACAACGTGAGTCAAGATTTGCCCGCCATATTGTGTGTAACGAAAGCGAATTAGCAACGACCAATAAATACTTGTAATCTGAAAAATTACACTTTTTTCAGTGAAAAAAAACATAATCCCAAGTTGAAAAATGTTCTGCTATGCATATAAGGTAAGTACAAATGTAAATTATTCGGAGTTAAATGTGTTTTCACTATATCTAACTGGTACCCTGCTTTTTATACAGTAACGCACAGGTTTCCGAAAATTTGATCTAGTGTACCAGATATAGGCCTATGTAATAGATGTAATATATGTAATAGAAGAAAAACACTAATGAAGGCATGCAAGTAAATAAAAGAAAATGGAAATCCAACAACTTCAAATTTTCTGCTTTTTTAAAATTTTTCATAAAATTCAATCTTTACCTACAATTGGACATAGGTTTCCCTGTAGCAAGATAAATTTCCCTTCACATAACAACATTGTCTCTGCCAAGCACCCTGAAGCATCATGTTTTTAAATAACCACTCTCCTACTTTCTTTTCGTCTCCCTTACCTACAATCTGGGAGGAAACCTGGTCATCAGAAGGGTGTGATGGAGACCAGTTTTTAAGTTTTTGTAAATAATTTACTTAAATTCTGGTTTAGAAGCTTGTTTTCGTAGCTTGCAGAATATATAATGAGCAATAAACCATACTTTAAATGAAATACAATATGAAAAAAGTTGGTTTACTAGCTGTAATCGTGGTAATTGGAGAATGTGCCACTGTAATTTACATACACAGATATGGACATCCGAAAGGAGCCAAGGAAAATGACTGTCCACTTAAAAACTACATATTTCACACATAATTTCATTTCAGTCACGGTAATTCATGTTATTTATTATAAATTCATTGAAGAAACATGATAATTTCAGACTGAAATAGTGTTTTTTGAGGGGTAAAAATATTCCTGCCCACCCCCCTCGAAAAGATCCTGGAGATGTCCATGTACACAGAAGTAAGACAACTTATAGTAAACTTTATTTATATAAAAAGGCTAGGCAATACCAAATTCAAAAAGTTACATATATTTTCAACCAGATATGATGCATCATATACATAGCTTAAACAGTTTTTAAATATCAGTAAAATGCTCCCCTGTGTTATGCACCATGCCATGATGGCGTATAGGGGGTGTGAGGTTAGGTCCCCACAATTTCTTGATCACAGCCGAAGGTGGAGGTGATGTGATCAGCACCATGCCCCTGGCTGCCTTTACCCCCCCCCCCCCTGAGTTTTCTCTAGGTACCAACTTTATACGATGCTGGGTGGGTACCGTAGCTGCTTGAACAGGTGGAAAAATTCCTGGTTCTCCCCCGCCGGTGATCGAACCCCGATCTCTCACATGGTAGTCAGACGCCTTAATGACTGAGCTACCGCAACTACATTTAAATATCAGTAAAGAAATTATATGGGTCATTCCTTGTCAGACCAATTTCAGAAAGTCTTGGATATTAGGTTTCTCTGAGAAATAGTTCTAAAGCTATAGCCTGTGGAAGAAGGTGGTGCACAACAAAAATTGTGACCCATATTTGATCAATAAGTATTGTAGCTAACTGCAAGGTTCAATAACTTTGGAACTATTGATCAATCACAGCTTGTTTAGCAAATACAAAGTCAAAATATGTGTTAAAAGGTCTTGCATGCCATAACAGGCATATTTTGTGTGCATAAAGTTACAACTGTGATCCACCCAGGAACATGGTATTAATAGTAACACTGATGTCGGCTGAATAGACACACATTAGATTATTTCAATATCTATCACATGTGGCTGAATGTACTAGAAATGGAAGAATCACTGGAAACTGTCGTATTTTCAAAGTTGATGCTCCGATCCCATCAATTTTTCTCGCAGATATCATCCTATTTTTTCAACTTTAAACATTAATTAATATGTACCCTTGAAATTTAACATTAATACATGAATTATGGAATATTCAAAGAGAGTATCAGGCCGTGTCCAAAAGATGCAAGACCATACTTGAAGCGAGTATACTTCGAGAATAATCTTGCAGTGTGGTCTTGAAGGTGTTGACTGGAAGTGTAAATCTTTCAAACTGCACTTCGACTGCAGTGCCAAATACGATCAGTAGATATAACCGAGAACACGTTGCTTTTCCACATTTTAAACACTTGTGTTTCACCACAGAAATCACATAGCAAATGTTCTTATACATACATTTCCACACATTTGAAGAACTGCAACAAACAACTTGCTGGCTTTCTACCTCTGCAATTTCTAACAAATGAACAACAACTCCACTTGTCATGTGACCAAGCCTGTAACTTGGTGTGCTCTTTAAAATCTCTGTGTACGCCACTTGCGGCTCCACCTTGAATAACACACAATAGGTTATAAATGATGGTATTTTCCCTCAGGTTTTTTATCACCCTGTCTCTGAACCGCCCATTCCAATTCTTCCATCAGGCATTAGCACACACTCCGAGCTACCCACATATAAAATTGGTGGGAAATTGAAGGGGGGGGGGGTATTGCACGAAATTCGCTATTGAAGTAAGTAATTTAGTCTTCTAAAAATTACATGGAACTATACATAAAAATACATGGTTATTAATACATTCATCTGAAACCTTATTTGAATGAAAGCTTACACCATTTTTAACAAAAGAAAAGAAACTTGAAGTTTCTACGACAAACCTGAGGGAAGATACCATCATTTATAACCTAATGCGTGTCATTCAAAGTGGATCTGCAAGTGGCGTACACGGAGATTTTAGAAAGTGCATTAACTTCTGAACCCCTAGACCAATCTAAAAAATATTGTTTTTGTAATCAGCATTAAAAATTGTATAAGTATACTGAATTTAGTCAAAATCGGGGATGGTGGGTGACATGACCTGGATGAATTGACATCCAATGACCCCGAAGCAAGTGTCACTTGTTACTTGGCCTGTACTATTTTCTCAGGGAACTTTCAGACCGAAGCAACAAGTGAAATGTGTCAGTCACTTGGAAGCAGACTCTCAGTAAACCATTCAACCTTTTAAAACAAAGTGTGACAACGACCTAAACATGTCACTTGCATGTTGCTCGGACTACACTGTTTTCTCAATGGTATGCACGGTGAATGTTTTGCTTTATACTGAATGAGACTGTGTCGCTCGTCATCTGTGACTTCAGTCTGAAATCTCCTTCAATGGCGCACATCATTTCACCTCGGTCTTGCTTGTGCATGCATGGTGGATGTTTGCTTACAGACTGAAGGGGCCCATATCAGTTGTCATGGCCCCCCACTGTCATGTGTTGCTTTGGTCTGAATATTCTCTAAACTTAACAAGATTGTTAGCTACATCATCAGACATTAAGATTTAATTTAGCCTGTAAATCACAGAGAACAAATTGCTAGTACTATTGTTGTAAAAAGGCCGGCTTTTTGATAGAAGTTTCCTTTTATAATCACGAATGGGCCTCTGGAGTGGAATAAATTATTAATGTTGCCTTGTAACAAGAAGATCGAACCTCAGTGGTCAGAGTGCCTCGGATCTCATTTCAATCTGTAGGTCCAGTCCAGAGTTGTAAAATAGGATTTTTTTGCTTGACATTTGCGACCAGTCTTATTTGCTTCTGCTTCAGTTTTAGTGCCAGTGTTTTTCAACTGCTGGGCCGCAAAAATCCATTGCACCCAGGGATTGACAACAAATTTAAATCTAATTTTATATTTTACAGCAAGTCTATACATAATTGAACCATGATTATGCCAGAGTTGATATATAAATATTAATTAAGGGTGCATATTAATTTCCATATAAACTTTAAAGATCAGAAATGTATTTATCAGTGAAATTGTTGGGATCAGGGCATCGACTTGTAAGAAATAAATTTACTGGGCTGAGGTCTCACAAATATTGAGAATTTTGCAACAAGCAGCGAAAATACACCACTAGTTGCTCTGTGACCAGGTTTAGCAGCCATTTATCCAAATTATGCATGATGTACTGGAAAGCCAGAATACAAATATACATATTTTACTGAACACAAAATTTAATGTAAAGAGATTTGATACTAGACTTTCTAAAGGTAGAGCAGTATTTTCTTTTTTGCTTCATGTACGTGTTCGTATAAGAAATTCAAACATTGTAAATAGTATCTTACTGATCATACTATTAGGTTATATTAAAAAAAAAAACATACAAAACTACTCTAATTACATGAATATGTTTATACTACATAGATTTATTTAATAAGCCAACCAAAATATGAAGATAACACTCGGTAGGAACTGTTTCAACAATGTTTATGTCTATCTACGAATTTCATTTTGTAAATTGTATTTTATATTATGAAATGAGTGTCCACTTTACAGTAGGGAGCTAAACGAAAACAATGAAACAGGAAAAATACTGCCAACTCCTGTATTTTCATTGATTTGACACACTTTTGTGAAAAAAGCTGCAGAAAGCCATTTTTTCCCCGACCATTTCCAATTCTAATTCTGCATGGATTTTTCTCTGTGCACGTGAAAATAGCAACTTTTGTGAATCAAAATTCCATTGAATTTATACATGTCTATAAATTCACTGAGGCACGTTTTTCACAGTTCAGCTTTATTTTTATCAAAGAAGGAAAAGAAAGCTGCGTGGAAAATAGAACAGAATTCTCTCAATCTGTTTACTTTGTTAGTATCCTTTGCAGAACAATCTATCTGACAGATGGAAGATTATTGCAAGATAAAATATCTCGAAGTTGATGTTAAATTGAGTTTGAAATTTTTATACAATTAGCAATCTTTCGTAGATTAGTATATGCCGTAACATTTGCGATTTATGTTTGTAGATGCATTTCGAGTCTTAGTATGTTAAATGGCAAACGTAAACTCTGCACCATAAATTAAATATTTTTTTAAGTATGTACACCATTTAATTGAATTAGAATTTTTGGATCCATTGGAATGACTCAGACCCTTTATATTGTTACTATATCTGTGTGTGGGTGGAGAGAGACGGTACTAATATCTAGGATTGAAAGAGAGAGAACATCTATCTGCATGTACCCTTGAATTTTTGGAAAATTCGCCTTTGAAACTGGGAATTATACTTGAATATTACCATGGTCCTAAAGTTGCCATCCTGCAAGATCACTTAAACAAAAAAACAAATGTATTTTTGTTTAGTATCACTTTTCTGTCACTTTTGTCTATTCATGATGAAGAGAATGAGTGATGATATGGTGAAGAGACAGTCATAAAGAACACTCATATCCAGACTGGGATTCGAAACCTGGGACACCCGCCATCTTAGCACACTGTGGTCACCCGCTGTCACAGAGGTCAACTAAACAAATAATGAATACTATTTAGGAACAACACAGGAATAGAATTATCCAAAGGCACCCAGAAAATTCAATAGTGGTTCTTTGCAAACATTTTTTGTCAGACAACAAAGAACAAGGAAAAGCATGTTATGGTGAATGATGCAATGGCTAAATGTAATGAAGACAACAGTATTGAGCCATGAGAGATAACACAGGTCAATATAAAAGAAGTAAAATAGAGGTTTGTGATAAGGGATGGAGTTCAATCCAAACTTAACAATTGTAATGTGGTACAAAGGTGTCCGCAGGATTTTTTCTCAGGGAGACTCAAAGTAAGATTTCATATCTTGACCTCAGTTACAGAAGTTGTTACCTTTTCTTGTTATTATTATTTTACAAATTATAAAATTGAAATTGAGTGAAAATACCTTGGTGCTGTTGACAAATTCCAACTTGAGTCCACTATTTAAATAGAATTTGGATTCGCCTTGTTTCCTTTCCATAAATATCTATCACTTTGATGATGAACAATTCTTTATCATTTTGAAATTTTTCATGATGCATTGATATCAAGCAGAGAGCACTTAATCTGCTCTCCATCGTGGCACCAATGATCAATGTTTTTGTGCATCAAAGGTTACTGTATAAAAGAAAAGTAATTCAAAGTGACAGCATGTGAATTGCCAACTTGGGGAAATGATTTTCGACTTTTCGAGATCCCGACAAATCAAGAAATTCCAAAGGATTGTGTTGGGAAATGGTTATTTCTTGGTATTTTTTCTGCTAAAAGTGTCTAAATTTTTTGAAATTAATGTTTTTTTATTCCAGAAATGCAAAAACAATCACTTAAGAGGGAGGGGGATAGTGTGTAGAATTCAAGATTTTCACCGTGAGATCTCTTCGTCAAGATGGGGGAGGATTTTCTCTTTATCGTTAATCAAATAGACATGTGTGCCAATTGTAGCGAAAATAGTCGCATACTCACAGCCAATGACTCCAGCTCCTACAGTTCACAAATTTTGTAAGTTTCCCAAAACATGATTGGGGAGGGAAATCCTATCATACGGAACTGATAAAATTTGCCATTTCTGGACCAGTTTCGGGATGGGGAACTTGCAAAATTTGTGAACATGGTGAAAATCTTGAATTTTACACATGTTCTCATCACAAATTTTTATCCTTGGACACCCCTAGTTATGGCAGTCAAATGTTCTTTCCTTACTTTGTTCGACATGGCAGTAATTGCTATAACTTACAGTTTGCAAGTCACAAAAAAATATTACTCCCTCTGTCCCATAATTATTGTCCGGTACAACTTGATTCTTGATTGAGTTGGTGTTTTAAGTCCACTTTATGCATATTAAGGCTAATTGGGACTGGACCTGCAGTTTAAAGTGGGATCCGAACCACTATGTGCCTCCACCGGGTATCGAACCTGGGACCTCTTGATTACAAGGTGACAATGCCATCGGGGAGGCCAGAAATCTGAACAAGAATTCATAAAAACAGTAGGACGGAGCCATGTTGGTATCGATAAGTATCTTTTGAATTTTCTCCACTGTTGTCAATGATCTTGAGTGACTAGACGAGCAGCCATTTTCAAAGGTTCATTCACCTTTGTGACTTGGGGGTCCAACACAAGAAGTTCCACATAGATTTTCGAGAAATGCTGTACCCTTTTGGAAAGCAGATGACAAGAACCAAGGCAGAACTGATGTGCTGCACCCAAATGTGACATCGAAGGCATGTAACTGCCTAGTGGTCAATGCTATGTGGAAAAATGAAACAAATCATCCATTGCCAATTCTTGCTTGCAAACTCTTGGGTAAGAACGTGGACATTTTCAAAACCACCATTATCATCATGCTGGGCCGATTCCAGAGTTCTTAGGAAAGGAATGAATGTCACTGTGTGGAGGGAGGGTTGTGGATTCCTACCCTTCTGTGTAAGTCTTTTGTGGGACTGCTGACTGACTGCAGCGACTTGTTTTTGTTGCATATGACAGAAAAGAATGGGCAGCAGGGGCACAAACAGAGCTGGTCAAATTAGCATTATTATTTTTCCATATTTGTATATATTTCTATGCCATTTTCCTCCCTCTCCAGGTTAACCCAAACAACAAGAATCTTGATTACATCAAATTGAAGTAGGGACGCTCATAATAATCCACTGCAACACTTTAAAAAGGCTTGCAAACTTTCAAAAACTTCTTCTTTTTGCATCCTGTGTGTCTAGAAAGAAGTTCACATAAAATGTCACAAGACATTTTAAAGTGCTATAATGCTACATGAGAACAATTTACGAGTTATTTAATGTGATGTGATGAGTTGTCATAACTCAGTAACTAGACTTTCTTATTTTAAACTGCTGCAATTATATAATCACACAGCCCTCCATTTTGGGGGAAAAATTTGGATGGTTTCAAATCAGTAGGCGATTCTGAAAGTATAATAGTATTTTGAGTGCAGATCACAGAAATGGCATCCATTTTTTTCCCCATCATGTCAGGATTTTTCAAAATTTCACAATTAAAATTCTCACATTCACCATTCCATTACACTTATTACAGACTGCAATAAACTAAATTTAAACATGGGAAATTTCGGTTGTTTACAAACCAATAGGCTATTCTGGAAGTATTTTGAATGCTGATGGAGGATATGACAAATTTCTTCCCATCATGTCAGATTTTTCTCCATGTCATTAGGTTCAATTAAGCGCCACCGTATTATAACATTCTGTTTTCAACACCTTCCCAAACACTCAATGTGTAATGAGAAGAAAGTAACACATGCCAATAATATTTTCTCTTTCGAACAGTTCTTCATGTTATGAATTGGGTATAATATCACATCTTTTTTATTTGGAGTTCTTCATCTTGTTTCATTTATACATACGTGTATACATCTCTCTCTCTCTCTCTGTGTGTGTGTGTGTGGTGAGAGAGAGAGAGAGAGATGAAGGAATTGGGAGCATAAAAATTGAAATCTCCATTTGTTAAAGCATAGCTCTGAAACTCATTGGTTGAAAGCTCATTCACCCCAATTTCTACCGGATGCAGAGTCTAGTAATAAGAAATTTCCACTCGGCTCTGCACAGTCAGCAAGGCAATGGCCCTTACCAGCAGTGATTGCACCTCCACTATAACTTTCCACCAGCATCAAGGGATAACCCTGGTGAATATCTTCAGGTGCAAAGTCCACCACATCTCAAACGAATTCTGAAGTATAAAAATAAACCTGGAGATGGTAAATAGACACCATCGACGCTGATTGACAAGATCACATCATCACGAGGTCGCAACAAGCATGCGGTACGATTGCAGCAGTCTGGACTACAGAGAGCCAGAAGCCAAGAAGCCAGCCCAAGTCCGGAGAAGTAGCGGTCCAGCGATAAGCCACCAAAACTCCTGCCGCCTCCTATCGCTGTCAACATCTAAGCCAGCAGTCTCCAGCATCTCCCGCCATCTCCAGTGCACCCATCTCTGCCCAACTGTCGCCGACGCCAATAGCCGAGGGCCAAATCATCACGCAAGTGGTGAGTATCATTCAACCGACTAAGGCTCCCAACATCTTTAGTCCACACCATTCAGGGTAGAGGTGGTCAAGGGTGACCCAAACTGAAATCTTATGTTTATTTAATTGAGCTACGTCCCGGCATGACTCGATCCCATAATTAACCAGATGCCACACACATGTGTGTGTGTGACACACACACACACTCACACTCTTCAGATTGACCCTGCAAAGAAATAGTCGAATCTCATTAAAGAACGTTACAGGAGGCAAAATATTTTTTGCTATTTTAATGTTTCAAAGGTATTATACTAAAATTCTGTGCAAAGAAGCTGTTTAACAACACCTGGTACGAGTATTTTTTTGGTATACTCAATCTAAAATTTTGTGTCAAGACATTCTTCTGAGGACGACAACTACCATCTTTCTTTAGATGACTCATGCACTGTAAGTAGACTTCTGTCACAATATCTTCTCAACTTTCTAAACCCAATCCTTAGACTTATTTATGCACAACCATAATTCCTATTTTCCATATAAGGAAGGGGGAACACTAAAATTTTGTTGAAATTCTGTTGAAATAGCCATGCTTACGAAGGGTTTGTGGTTCTTTGCATGAACAACATGAGTATGATGATAAAATACAGTTATGTGCCAAGTTTCTTCATTTACTGTGGCTTCAATTCTTGCTGGACAGTTTACACGTTTGATTGCTAGTTGACGAACATACCACTGTTTTATGCATCCATCCTGAAATGTTTTTTGTCCTGATCTGTTGAAATACTTGGTTCTATTCAGTTCCTGTTTCCACTTCAAAAATTCTACAAGAATTGTACATGCTTGCAGTTGTAAGAAATGTAATCAGTGCATTAAAATCTCATGGTAATAGAAGAACCATCACATCAGATAATAAATACTTGCAGTAGTGGAGTGTCAATAGAGATGGGAGACAGTGTCTATCTCAAAATTTTCATTAGTAAATGCAAATAAAATATATATTGATTTCTTTAAATGCTGTATCTGGCAAAAGGATGAGTGTAGCGAGTTCATAATCTGACAGTAAAAACAGAACACTAATCCAAAACAAACCGAACCATACCTCGTCGGAGGCTGCAGCAGGAATGGGATGAGTACTGATGGGTGATGTCTGGTTTCTATTTAGACAGGTTTCTATTTGCTATGCAGAAGTAAACTAGCTGATTGGAAGAATTTATTTAATTACAAGTATCGACACCATCATTCTTGACCGATGCTCTATTGCTTGACCAGAAGTTTTGTGGAATGAACAAATGATGTGATTTATTATTCAGTTTGTGTCCTTGATGTCTTTGTTTTGAGCTTCCTCCATTGTTTGTGAATCCACTAGGTTTGGAAAACAATGTGTATCTTTTCTTGTTAGGCACAGTGCCAATCATTATTGACTTCAGTAGTAAACATGGTATCCCCCAGCTAGCAAAATTTTCCCAAAGCATCCTTCAACAGTCCCATTGTCACCATGTCAAACCATAAGAGCATCTCCCACAGGGTGTTTACCACAATAACATCCAAAATTCTTGACTTTTCCATGACTTTACATTTTCTTGCCCCTCATTTTTTTCTGAACATTTATTTAATTGTCCTCTAATTAGGTGTAGTAAAGAAAATATATATTTTTATTCAATGAAAAACCCCTACCGCAAGGCCAGTTAAGATGAAAATTGAAGCTCTACTTTAAAAAGAGATTTAGACTTGCTTTAATTATTAATACATGTAAAACTTAATGCTTCAGACTTCATCCTGGATGGGGAATGGCCAAATTACTTTAATAGTTTTACAAAACTTCACACATAGAAGAATGTAATTCTTGAGAAACAGAGTGAACAAATCTTTACCACAACTCAATACAATTTATCAAATCCCAGTACAATGTACATTCACTATACTGTAAAAAAAAATTAGCAACAATTCTTGACCACAAGCATAATTTTGTGACTTTTTCTTGACTTTCTTGGCCTACTTGCTTGACTTCCTTCACATTCCTAACTGATAGACACCCTGCCCCAGATACAATTTTCAACTTCAGGTGCTAGTTTAATGCAAATATTACATCAAACTGCAAGTTACACCTGCAGGCTTCATTGCCAACAATTTTTTCTGGCCTTCACTACATGCATATTTATCATATTGGCAGGGCCTCCCTGATGGTGTAGTGGTAACCATCTTGTAATCAAGGTGTCCCAGGTTTGATACCCAGTGGAGGTACATACTGGTTCAAATTTCACATTAAACAGTAGATTCAGTCGCGATTAGCCTTACTGTGAATAAAGTGGGCTTAAACTCAAACTCTTAGTGGGTATTGTCGATGTTAGATACAAGCCTTTTGATCATATAAGCAAATATCAGGAAGTAGTTTGGCCCCAAGCAATATCATTAGCTCAGGAGCTTGACAGTCAACATGTTAAAGGATCCCACATTCAATTTGCAATGGAGATACATTACTCAGTGGTTCAGATCCAAAGAGGCCTGAAAACAAAAATTTGGAGACCTTGTATTATTCTGTAATACTGTTTACCATCAAATCGAACATGGCCTCATCACGAATATTTGTTTTAATTGTTTTTACTAATATGCATTTTAACTTAGTGGGTCCATACACATGGTTTAAATTCATGTAGCAATAAAACTAATACATTGTGCGAGAGATTTGCATCCTTCAAGACTCTTATTCGTTTCTCAGACAGTGTATCCACATAAAGTTATTGTGTTAAAATGATAACATAGGTTCCCTTGAGTTTGTTCTGAATAATAATCCACATTTTTGAGAGATCTTAGGGAGAATTCACATCATTTCGAAGTGACACCAAACTGACAAGTGATGGGAGACACTTGTAACTTGATGATTTCACCAATGAAATGTAGCCTGCAATGGTGCTATGGCTTGGAAATCTCCCTCAGTCTCATCTTAATGGACTTAATCACAGTACACCCAATCTGATTAATTTATCATTGCACAACAACTATTCCCCACAGTACCAGACAGTGTTTGCTTCATCTCTACTTGTGGATATTTACCTTCTGTTATTGAAGGCTTTGTAATTTTTCAAGTGTACGCAAATGTCTATAATCATATACAGGGGCATATCCAGAAATAGAATCTTAGGGGGGATCCAGCCAGGGGTGCCCATTCCCAATGGCATGCCCCCCCACCCTACACCAAGTATTTAATGATGACAGCGTATCTATTATTATTATTAATAATAAAATTTACTACATACAAAGTGAATCATGTTTTGCTTAAAATCATGTTTCACACACTAACAAATAGTGTTTAATAGAACGAAGAAGAAAAAACAGTTTTGCGGATAAAGTGAGTATTAGTTTCTCTGTATTTAAATAGTGTTTCTTACTGCCTGGTAGTAATGCAATATATTGTTTTTAGGAATTCACCACTGCATGTATTATTCTGGCGGAAAAAAAACAACTTTACTTACTGTACCAGAACAGTTACTCACGGTGGAGTTCGACATGGCTGAAGATAGGGATACATTTACAGTATGACTGGCACAGTGGGCACACATGCCTTTTGGGTATTGTTGATTTATTCACGATCGAACACACCTGCCACTCACATCATAACCTTGACCTGTGATTTTTTTCCATGTCAAGACCAAGTTTGTGACATTGTTAAAAAAGAACTGATGTCAGATTTTCAGCTGACATATCACCACCCAGTGTGAAACTTGTAAACTTTTAGTGGATATTATTCTCAGAATCCACAAACCATGCACACAGAAAGAATTCTTCTATACCTGCTACATCGTGTCTCATCGGGAAGTATTATGAATCAACCACAGTATTTTCCAAATTTGGGGGGGTATGGAGTTCCAGACCCCCTGATCACATACACACATGTATGCATGAAACAATATTAACTAATAATAAGCATGGTCATTTGAAATGTTGTGTGTTCATTTAAAAGAAATTTGGCAGTCACTTGTTAATATTGTACATTTATGTCTAGAAATTGTAAAATAACATTGCGATTTACCACGGTGATTGTCCCTACACAGCAATTCGGAACTATCTTTCTTTCGCATTTCATTCATGGTGTTCCTTTATGCACAACAATCTTGCTGACGTAACGAGGAATGCCTATGAGGTTAGGTTAGGTTCCATTAGCATAAATACAAAGAAAAATTAATATTTTAACTACGAGAACTATACCTTGTCTTGCCTGTTCATTTCTTCATGTTGGGAAAATGGCATCTTCCGTGGAGCTATTGTTCTTATGGTAGGGTTACGTTACGTTAAGAAAACATAGTTTATTTAGTTTTTTTCCTCGATTTCCATACTTGACCGCCAATTATTACATGCAGATTCGTGTTTAGGAGTTCACAATTAGTGAGTAGGCAACATTTCATAGAAATTGGAGAGTGGTCCGGTATTGTAAACTCTTTCCGGCAACGGTTATGGTCACCTTAAGACATTTTTGTACTGTAGATGTAATTTTGTATCATGAAAAAATTGATATTGATTTTGGAAGATTTGAAATGTATAGTTTGAAGTTTTGTGAATCTTGTCATATGGTCAAATTTATTCTATACATAATTCCCAAAAGATGAAAACATTTTAAATTTTTGATGACGTTTTCCCACTTTTGGCCACTCTGTATCTAGTTATGGGCATCACTTTCTCCATCTCTAGATTTTAGAAATTTCTTTCATAGGGGAGCTACTTTATCTGTGCCTTCACTGCCCCTGTTGCAGCCTCCCGTTTAGACAGAAATCTGTGAATTTGACCTTGATGTCATAATCCACATTCCTTCCACATCTGCGTCAAAGGTCAACAGCTCACAGGTTTTGGGAAGGAAGGGCTGGAATACATGGTAGGCACTATGATTGAATATTGTGCATTCATTTTGTATGATGTATATATCTGTATCATCAAACTTATTTTAGTAGTCAAGTGTGTAGTAGAGGATGATGTCAGTAGCAGTCAATTAACACCTCAAGAAATGTTTTAGAAGATACATAGAAAAACTAGTTTTACAACACACACATTTAATATTGTTAAATTTTGTTAATTTTAAATACATTTAAATTTTGAATGATTTTCATCTTTTTTATATTTTTTTCCTTGCTGTAGAGGATATTGAAACGATGAGATGAAATAGAACGGTCTCACTGCAGTACATGGGCTGCTTTTTTCCTCTAAATAGACGAACAAAATTTATATCCCCTGAAAGTACGTACCTTCTACATCCATTTTCCGGTGGTACTTTTCCGATTACTATTATATTACTATGCATAAAAAAAGTTTTTCCTACTTCTAAAAGCAATGCATTTCTCCATTTGTTCACGTCCATATTGTTTACACACAGTTGCTGTCATTTGTTTTGGGGTCTTCCTCTCCGCACAAGAGTTTTGCTACCTTGTCTTCCAATGTCAGACGAGGAATGCTTGCAAGGTTAGGTTCCATTAGCATAAATACAATGAAAAATTATTCTTTGGGCTAAGAGAACTAACCCTAACTACCTATCAACGTAGGCACTTTTTGCTTTAACTAGATTTGTGCAGAAATGTGTGCCACCATGTCACTTTTTCCCCCAACCTGGATACGAATTTCTCGTTTCTTTCAAAGAAAATTTGGTAAATGTCTGTTATATCGGAGACACATTTCTTCATTTTTACAGAAGAAACTACTTACGGAAATGAGTTTCTGTACCATTTGGAAAGTTCATGGAGGTATTTTCTCACCATAGAATACTGCACAACAAGAAACAAGCACTTTTGATATAATAAACTTGCATTTTGTGCAAAGCGACAACATTATGCTGTTGTTTCCATTATGTACCTGCAGATGGCGCAAGCGTCGAAAGTCACGCGGTCTCGCCAGTGTTTCCAAAGGTGCCTTTTTTTATGAGAATTTTTTTTAACTATGCTTACCTAACCTAACCTTGCCGGAAATGGTCTGTGGGGCTATCGTGAATGGTTTTTGGGGCTATCCGTCAATGGTTCGTGGGGCTATCATGAACGATTTTTGGGGCTATCCGTCAATGGTTTGGATGACATAATGAACACGAAAGTAGGCATTTTTCGGTTAAGAAGGTTGAAACACTGCATACCCACTCCAAATTGACAAAACACAAGCACGATGCGCAATGATCCACAGCTGTGCGTGGCACATTGTATGTTCCGCAACGGAAGAAAGGAACCAAAAGAATTACTCGTAATGTGAAAAATCTATGTTATTTTTGTGTAAAAAGCATAATGGCACCTTTAACTATGTTCCCCAATACATAATTGGTGAAAAATCTATGTTATTTTTGTGTAAAAATCATAATGGCACCTTTAACTATGTTCCCCAATACATAATTGGTAAGTACGAACCATCCGAAACACAAAATATCCGATTTTAATGTGTCTCCGATATAACATTTACCGAAACACAGTTTCATACATCGGAGACACATTTCTTCATTTTTACAGAAGAAACTACTTACGGAAATGAGTTTCTCTAAGAATAGAACGGTAAAATTGCCCTTGCCTTGGCTAGGGTTCGAAGCCCAGACTTTCGGCAACAAGATCGTGAGTTTCATGAAACAATTTCCCTTCCAAAGAATCGAATTCACCAAATCTTTCTTACGTGAATAACTTCCTCCAAATTTCCAAGCACTTTATACTGGTGTCATTTCAAGCTGCAGCAATCCACTGACATGTAATATTACCTTAATTTGTTGTACATTTATGAGCTCATTTGGCATGTGCATTCAATGACTCTTTATATTTATTTGTAGGGTTTTTGCACAAATGTTGCAGAGAAAAATTTCCAGAAGCAAATGCGACATCTTTTGCCACGAAGTTTGTATTTGTGTTTGCTTGTGCCTTTCAGTCGCAATGTTGCTAACTAACAACTCTCATTTTTGTTTAAAGAAAACGGCATATTCGCATATGTCCGTAGCTTCTTTCTAAAGCTATTTCTTTTTCTGGGTTGGCATCTCTGATTTTGTGAGGCCCCGGAATCTGGATTTCATTATCACTTCCGGTGCGGGTCCTGGGATATGTGGAAAAAGAAATTTCGCTCCCGGAATCTGGATTTCATTATCACTTCCGGTGCGGGTCCTGGGATATGTGGAAAGAGAAATTTCGCGCTCGGAGCGCAAGTTTCGTGATGGTAGAACTTTGTTTGTGATTCGTGTCTTGTGCAGCGATCAGATTTATGCAAGAAGTGCCGGACTGAAATGCAAGAACAATCGAGTTCTTAATTGAGTGAAGATGTAATCATCGGTAAGGTAGGACCCACTTTTGGTCTTTCATGTTTCCTTCTTATAATAATCATTTCTAAAATGTTTTCAACTATATTTTCCTTTGCAAGTAGCAGTGGCAAGTGACAGCAAAATATTAGAAAAAATCAAAGTTGTTGAAACGTTATTTAATGCGTTAACACTGTCGTTGAATAAATATTACAAGCAGACATTTTTTTTATGCAGCCGACACAAGCAAAGAGGTAGGCAGTTTCGTTTACCCTGAAGGGATAACAAGAGAAGAGGGCGTTCAATGAGAGTACAATGCAAGGGAAGACTTTTTTTGGGTTTAGGACAAAGGGTGTTGTGTTATGCAGGCACGTATCCAGAGGGGGGCTTAGGGGGCTCGAGCCCCCCCGAAAGTTTTAGGTTTACACTGGATAAAATGAGGTTTTTGGTTTCTTGTGGTGTGAAATAAAATAATGTGACAATAATTTAAGGAGAGAAATAATTATCGAGGCAAGACGGAGAATGTTCCGTAACCCTGTTATTGATAATAGCACGTATCCAAGGTGGGGCAACGGGGGTTCGACCCTCTCCCCAGGAAATTTTTCAGTTTACGTTAGATAAAATTAGGTTTTTGGCTTCTTGAATAATGTGAATAATGTAAGAAGAGAAATAATTATCGAGGCAAGATGAAGCATGTTTTATACCCCTGTTATTGTTAATAGCACGTATCCAAGGTGGGGATGAGGTGGCTCGAGCCCCCCCCCCCAGGAAATTTTTCAATTTACACTAGGTAAAATTAGATTTTTGGCGTCTGGAATAATGTGAAGATAATAAATTTATAAATCTGAGAGAAATAATTATCGAAACAAAACGGAGAGTGTTCTATAACCTTATTATTGTCAATAGCACGTATCCAAGGTCGGAATCAGGAGGCTCGAGCCCCCCTTCAGGAATTTTTTCTGTTTACACTAGATAAAATTAGGTTTTTGGCTTTTTTAATAATGTGACGTGATTTAAGGAGATAGACAATTATCGAGGCAAGACGGAGAATGTTCTATAACCCTGTTGTTGATAATATTGCACGTAAACTTTTCTTACTTTTTCGGTGTTGTCGCAGCGCACTTGAGCACTATGTAGAGACTTGTCAGCATTTGGAAGCTGCACAACAAAGGTAGCGCCACACGTAGGGCGATTCGTTGTAATTTCTAATCTCTGGAAGGCGGGAGAGGGTACGTTCTTGAATGAGAGAAGGAGTCGATTACTGGCGATATAAACGAATCGTTTTATCTGCGGAACGTTCTACAATATAATGAGGATATAAATACGCCGATTCAATTTTTCGATTGATCTGTACAAAGAATCGGTTAATGAGATTTCAGAGGTAAGTGTGACAATTCATACAGTCGATTGGTGATCAGATCAGTTAACGTCCTCTGGTTGCTTTATAAGATATAGTGATTCGAAAATGAAGACATTGACGACAGCAGAACTTCCGGGGCCTCAGCGCAGTGCTAGTTCGGTTCGAGGGCCGAGGAGATCAAGGCCTCTCTCTCTCTCCCTCTCTCTTTCTTTCTTTCTTTCTCTCTCTCTCTCTCTCTCTCTCTCTCTCTCTCTCTCTCTCTCTCTCGTGTGAATATTTCAGCAGTAGCGGATATTGGAGTGGTTTATTAAAACAGAAATAAGCTGCATAGATCAACTGAAAATCAAAGTTTTGAGTGTTGATTTAGTTTTGCCAGAAATAAATTTCGTATATGCAGTCCGAGAATTTCATGGTATAAAAAAATACTTTTGTTTAAGCCTACTGGGTTCGAAACACATTCAAACACTTAACTACCGTAAAGAGATAGGCGAAAATTTTATGAATGTCGAGAAGAGAAAGTAAGATGTTCCATATGTAGACATTTTAGGTGGAAATTGCAGGCTCTACCAGGACCCAAATCAGGGCTCTACCAACTGAGCCACCTAGCCATCCTTGACTTCAATCGATTATTCGTTAAAATGTCTACATAGTACATGTCCTGTGTATATCAAATCGTAAGGTGTTGCCTGTATAGTGAACAAGCACAGAAAATATAGGAGAGAGAAGAAAACTGAGGAGCATTCCCACCGGTTGAGAAGAATTTTTTTTCTGTGGTCAACAAGAGCTACTACTTCGAGGTGACAATGACAGTGGCCTAATAAGGGAGATTTCACACCATGTCGCCTGAAGATTAAGTTTGTGTCGTTTGTGCGGCCTTTTGTGTCGCTACGGTGTGAAACGTTGCTGTTGATTGGCCCATTCCAATCGACATGTATCGCGTGTCCCTTCGGTCTGAAACCTTCCTAAGTCTTGAAAATCCAAGTCACAAGGATGGAAAATTAGGGCCTTGTTAAGGTTAGGTGTGAAGGCAGGCAGACGACAGCACCCTAAAGGATCATATCCAAACCTGCAGGAAGAACGCATCTTACTTCAATCTCCAATGCGGAATGATAAGAACTTCTGGTGAGTTGATTTTAAAAAATGTGTCCGAGATAGAGAGAAGCGTGCCCAGGATTTTCGGAAGGGAGAGGGGTTACGCATACTACTTTTGGTGGTCAGTTCTGATTTTGCCATTTTTTTCCTGTCTTTGACGTTCCTCTTTTTTTTTTTTAAAAAAAAAAAGAAAGGAATATTGGGTCAAATGGGGTTATGACCTCACCAACCCTCCCTTGGGCACATCACTGGAGGTAAATGAGTAAGCATTTGATCATACTGGGAGACGAAACATTAGATGTGTTGGGAACGGAAGGGTTTTCACTGTGCATTAATTGTTTCGTGATCCACCTGTATTCGAGAAGACTTCTTTTATTTCGTGCTTGTGAGTGCTAAGGCCTGAATCTGAACAATTTGGTGGGTTTCGGCTTTTATAAGAGCTGCAAACATGGGAGGACAAGACACGTTAGTCGTGTTCAGGCTGCGTCCAGTTCGCAGCCCGCAATTTGAATCTCGCGTTGTCGAGTGGATTGTCCATCCCGTGCATGTGTAACAGCTTCGTAAAAACACTCAAAGACACCATAGATGTTTTTATGCCTGATGAGAAGAAATGGACAAACACACATACTGAGATGGTTCCGGCACACAATGATAATGCATGGAAACAGAGAAGTGGAGTGGTAAAAATGTTCCGATTTCACGTTCTGATTAAAATGACAGCCTTACAGTGGCGACGATTTAAGGGATAGTTGCTCCACATTTTTTATTTTCTTGCCTCAACATAATGGCCTCTTAATGTTAAGCCTTGGCTACCAAGAGAAAGTAAACTTTCCTTGCAACGCCCTCCGCCCCCCTCCCCCCCATTTTGGAACCCAATTGCCACCACTGGTCTTGAACATTTGTGAGGTTCTTACTATACCCCTTTAAAAAAATTGTGTTGAGCCCCCCCCCCGAAAGGAATTCCTGGATACGTTCCTGGTGTTATGGGATTATTGCACGGGCCATGTCTGTTTCAGGTCTGGCGGAACAGGCCAGTGTTGTCACATTGGATTGGCAGAAAAGAGCTGAATTGCGCCTAAAAATTGTGATTCTATTATCTCAAGCAACTACATTTATTATAACCTGTTTATATGTTACATCGTAACCTGTCATGTTGCCGGGTCCCAAACAAGGATCCTGTGTTCTATTATCACGTAAAGGTGTCTACTAACACAAGGGGTAGAACAAATTAGGATGCGAAGTATACACACTGAATGAGAGAGGTCACCTTTACTTATGTGTTTTCCTTGAAAGCCCCGTGGTGGTCTTCCTAACACGTTACGAAGCCAGGTGACCTAATTGTGGTCATGCCAATGTTTCCTGATCATCTTTAATTCATTCTCCATATATTCTCGTCGTCACGATTAACATAGAGCAGAACAAATGAGACGAAAGTAGTAGAGGTCTGCGCCAGTGGATGTTTTCTTCGTGGGTGGTCCTTTATTTGCACATACTTATAACTAATTTGCACGGGTTTTAATTAATTTGCATGTACTTAGAATTCATTTGCAAGTATTTAGAGTACTTTACATTTATGTATTTGCATGTTTATAACTTTTTATGAATATATAATTATTTATTTTATGAAAAATATGTATATAGAAGGTAATTAGAGGTACTAAGCGCTATGCATATGGTTTTATATTCATTACTACAAAGTATGTAATGTATCAATCGATAATAATTAATGTTTATAGTATTGAAAATAAGTTTTCTATGGTTTATGAACCGCTATGAACTGAGGTAATGGATGTAGGTACAGGTCCAATTACGATTGGGGACGGTCCCGGTACTCGAACCCGCGATATGTAATATTATTAATTAGTACTATGTAATAATGTATGTTATTATGGTATGAAAGACGATGATCTCAGACGCCAGACAGGAGACTGTGAACTCCGCAGGTAGAGGAGAAAGGAATTTGGGGGAAGAGCGGTCAAGGTCAAATGACGTCAGAACGTCAGAACAAAGGAAGAAGCTGATTCACCAATCAGAGAACGCGTCGGTAGATTTTCAGAACCGGTTTTTTCAAGGTTAACCAGTACGCAAGAACAGGGGAAAGCTATGCAATACTGTAGGGCAGGGGAGGTATTCAACCAGACAACAAAGGATGTCTGAGAATGCGCAGCAAGGGTCAAATCTCTGAAGCTATGCGGTTTCCGCCGCCAATTAATATTCCGCTCAGGTTTGCCTCCAAGGCACAGGACGCTTTAGCGCAGGTTTTTTTTATCTGTACTATGAAGAAGGGAGAGCTATTAGGGACGGGGCCTACAGTTTTCACAATTTTCTTTTATCACAGGGTAACGAACCTAGGACCCTTTGATTATTGATTTAGGTAGTAAATGTATGTTACTGTGTGCTATTTAACTTAATTTTGAGTTTATTTTTTACCAAACTTCGACTTTATGTCAAACATTTTCACAGCTTATCCTTATTTTTACAAAAATAACACTATTTGTACTATTCAGGCAACATTTTTTATTAAATTTTGGACTCGCAAAGATATTTTTACAACTTTTTAACTTATTATTTTACAATTTTATGTTAATTTTTTACCAAAATAACACTATTTGTACTATTCAGGCAACACTTTTATTAAATTTTGGACTCAAAGACATTTTTTCAACTTTTATTTGTTTATTTCACAAATTTATACCTATTTTTACCAAAATAACACTATTTGTACTAATCAGGCAACATTTTTTATTAAATTTTGGACTCACAAAGACATTTTTTCTACGTTTAACTTATTATTTTACAACTTTATGTTAATTTTTTACCAAAATAACACTATTTGTACTATTCAGGCAACATTTTTTATTAAATTTTGTATTTACAAAGATTTTTTTACAACTTTTTAACTTATTATTTACAAGTTTATACCTATTTTTAACCTAAATAACACTATTTATACTATTAAGGAAAGACTTTTAGTTATATTTTCGACACACAAAGTGTGTGTTCTCAACTTCTATCTGTTTATTTCACAAGTTTAGGCTTATTATTACCAAAATAATACAATTCAATCTGTTCAGGAAAGACTTTTAGTCGCATTTTCGACACACAAAGTGTGTGTTCTCAACTTTTATCTGTTTATTAGGCTTATTATTACTCAAATAACATTATTTATACTATTCAGGCAACATTTTTTTATTAAATTTTGGACTCAGAAAGATATTTTTACAACTTTTTAACTTATTATTTTACAAGTTTATACCTATTTTTAACCTAAATAACACTATTTACACTATTCAGGAAAGACTTTTAGTTACATTTTCAGCACACAAAGTGTGTGTTCTCAACTTTTATTTGTTTATTTCTCAAGTTTAGCCTAATATTTACTCAAATAGCACGATTTGATCGTGTCTTTTATTACATTTTGGACACACACACAGAGAGAGAGAGAGAGAGAGAGAGAGAGAGAGAGATTTCCAACTTTACAGGATTATTCTCCAAGTTTACTCAAATAACACAATTTAAATGTGTTGTGAATTAGATTTTGTACACACGACGTGTGTTTTGTCAACTTTAACCCTTTCATTTTTAAGTTTATTTTACCAAAGTAAGACGGCTTAGTCTATTCAAGAAAGTTTTCAATTATATTTTGGATGCAAAAGTATATTTTGTCAACTTCTACCCTTTTATTTTACAAGTTTAGGCTTATTTTTACTCAAATAACACAATTTAATCTATTTAGGCAACATTTTGTTTCTTATATTTTACTCACAAAGACATTTTTTTCAATTTTTAATGTATTATTTCACAAGTTTATGTAATTTTTTATTCTAATAACACAATTTTAACTATTCAGGCAACATTTTTTATTGCGATTTGGATTTACAAAGAGATTTTTTTTAAATTTTTGTATTAAATTTTCTATTTATTGTATTTCACATTCACTAATTTTTAAAGTTTTACTTTTTATTTTTATCTAAAAACTAAAGAAAAAAGTATTTTTAACTAAAAGTTATTTTATAGTTTTCGGTTTTCAGATTTCCACAATGCTATTTTTGGTTCTGTATTTCTATATTAGGATATTACAGTTCTAAGGTGTGTATAATATTTGAAAGTATTTTCAGGGTGTATTTGTTAATGCATTTGGATGATAACTATTAGGTTTTTGGACGAACTAATGTTAAGAATATTTCAACCAATCAGAAAACGCGTCGGTTTTATTTCAACCAATCAGAGAAGGCGTCAGTTTGCTTATGAGGTATAAAAACTGCGTAAAAGCAAGCAGAAGCTATTTTGAGAAGTATTTCTGAAGCATTGCGTCAGAGAAGACATCAAGTTGTGATTATTGTCTGAGATTTGAAGACAAAGAACTCAAAAGAAGCTATAATTAAGGTAAGTGAATTGTTACATATATGTATGGTGCTTTTAAATAATGCGTAAATGCAAATATTGAAACGAAGAAAACGTCAATGCACATGAACGTCCGTAGGATTTTTTCCAGGGAGGGGCAAGGAAGGTATTTTTTTCCAGGGGGGGGGCAAACGAAGGCAAAATTTCCCTCAGAATAGTGTTGTTCCCTAAAAAACATTGCTCAAATTTGAATTTATGGTGTTCATGCAATAATTAACACATATTATTGTGGATAAAATGAAATTATATGTGTGAAATACATATTTTTTGGTTGACTTTCATTTTCCAGGGGGGACCACGACCCCCCCTTGCCCCCCTTCCGGACGCCCATGTCAATGCAAACCAAAAAGAATATGCGTAATGTGAACAAGTACTACAACTATTTTTCTATTTTTCAGGTGCTTCTAATTTTGTATGTGTGACTGAAAGGGACCATTAGTAAAAGATGGCGTCTTCAACCTCCACAAACAAGGCTAACCACACTGCGGTGAGTACCTCGCAAGAGATTTTACCACTGGAATGTATATTTCTCCACTAGTTTTTGAAATAATATATAAATCCAGAAAACAAAGAAACGAAAAAAGTAAATACAGAAATGAATATGCGTAATATAAACAAGTACTACAACTATGTTTCTATTTTTCAGGTGTTCTTATTTGTGTACCTGTGAGTGGAAGGATCTATTACTGGAAATAACGCCAACAAAGTAACCAACAAGGACATGAGTCAAATAATTGCATCATGTCCATGTTTTTCCAATTATATCTATAAGGACTGTGTGTTGGAGACTTTGAAGAGGTATACACCTGGCAAGTATATTATATGCTGGGGATGTTATTCTAATCAAGGCAACCAATTAGCCCACGATTGTGTAGTTAACCATTTCTACGAGTGTGAGTGTGTATGCTGTAAAGATGAAGATTTACTCTCTGAACGTTATTTTATTTGCCAAGGAGAACGCTGTTTGAATAAATGCCAACGATGTTTTAAGTGGATGTGCGAGAGAATCCAGTATTATTTACAGGACTTGGATAACACAAAACATATTTTTGATTTTTATATTACTAACCATGAGGATGTTGCGGATGCTTTGACGGCACACGAGGTACAGACAGAATACAAAGCTTTTTATAGTGTATTATGTGAAATTTCAAACAATATCGAACTAGTGAAAACTCTTATAGATCCTATACGCTCAGCAGAGCTTACTTATGGTAGCACAGGATTTTTGTGAGAGTTGAATAGAGACTGACTAATAACACCGAAAATGGTGCAATACATTATTGATGTACAAGGATTTATTTATAACAGAAAATTTATATTGCGTGAGATTTGTGTGAGTTCTACAAATTTGGACACTGTGTATTATGCGCTTGTGAGTGTTCCCGATTATTTCAAAGAGAACAAAGAATCGCGCTGGGTTAAAGACAATCTCCATGCATTAATGTATGATATTCCTTGTGGATGTGAAATATACTATGTCCGGAGGGCAGTTAGGAACTTGAACTGTCAAGGTGGTACATTTTTCTGCAAAGGAAAATCCCAAATTATCAAAGATTTGTTTAATATTGATAACATTGTTGATTTACAAACTGTAAACTGTCCATCCCTTAAGAATTTGTATATGTTTCAAGGAGGATTGTGCAAGTATCATTCTGATACTTCTCCCCCAGCTGAACAAGGTTGCGCATTCAGAAATGTTCAAAGACTTGTATGTTGGTACAATAATAAAAATATTAATGTGTAATGTATTTAGTGCAAATAATAAAGATTTGTGAAAAAGAAATGTTTTCTATGTTGTTATTTAGTTTTAAAGCCTTTATTCAAGGTATTTTCAAGTATTACTGGTTTTTTGGCTGCATCAACACATGGGTTATTTCTATTTGGTTTATTATACGAGGCTACAATCACTATATGTCTATGAGGACTAAAATCCACTGATTGAACCTTAAAGCTTAGGTTTACTATGTATATTGATTAAACACAGGACAACACGAATCTTACAGAGGATTGTAGGAGGCATAGGCCCACACACCAGCGCCTTATTAGCCTGCAAGAACAACTTGTATGTTGAATTGTGACTGTTTAGCAATAATATTTATAAAGTTTAAATCATTTTCATTAGATTATATATATATTTTGGATTCAAATAAAACACTCAAGTTAAGTTTTTTAAGTTTATTTTTATTTAATATACAAATATAGAATATATCAAATTTACATATATGAAAAGTACTCTACCAAAGAGCAAAAGTCACATAGGGATTACGATTTAGCCGATGCTGAAATTCTTCCATGAGGGATTTGTAGTAAGAGAGAAATTTTTGCCACTGTTTAAAGTTGAGGGTGACTCCACCAGAGATGCTGGTGATTTCCACTTTTATATTTTCTCCACTGCCCTCGAAGGTGAAGTAAGGTTCTCCTATAATGTCTATAGATCTGAATCTGTTTTTTTGTGTGGGGAATCTGTTTTTGTAAGTGTCGAAGATCACATCTGATTTGTAGACGCATGATGGGTACTCTTCTTTATTTAGGACAATGTATTTTTTTCATGTTTCAAAATCAATTCAGTGTCTGCGAAAGTACCTCGAATAATGATATCCATGTTGGCATCGATGATGAATCTGGTTTCTGGTTTTATGTTGTTCATTTGGTGTGTGCCTCTGATAGACCGCATTTTGGTTTGGTATCAATAAAAAGTTTTAAAAATATGCAACTAGTGCTACAAAAGGAACGGAAATTATCGACAATTTCTGGATTATAACTCAAATTCAGTTTGCCTTTTACATATCCAATATTTACATACCAACACTAACTAGACTTCGATTTATATAAATGTAGCAGGAACTATATTTCTGAGAATCAAACTATATTAGGATTATATGTTAAACTTATACAAAACCAGATTATTCTATGTAAGTATATTTATATTGACTGGATTATTTAACAGATCAAACAGAAAGAAGGCAAATTCCACTAAACGTAGGTGATTGCATGAAAATAACTAGGTCAAGGAGTGACCAACAGTGAGCTGAGGTTATATATAGAGGGTCGCTCTTCATAATTCTTACCTTCGCTGAATCGGCGAAGGAACGCACTTGTGGGCGGTAGAACCTGAATGGGCTCCACCAAGACATCGGAGACTCGAAGCAGATGTCTTGGTGGATGAACCCAAGTAGGGTCATAGGCGCTAGGGTCAATTTGGTTATTTCTTCTTGTATGAGGAACCAATTTGGCCAACTCCCCACATTAACTTACATTGCTTATAACTAATTAAATTTGAAGAAAAATTATAATCTCTTAGACTGTAAACATATTTTATATTTAGGCTGCACAAGATCCAATGATAAAATTTAAAAAATGGTAATCACCCAGACAGGGACTCAAACCCTGGACAGATAGGTTAAAACCCATCTGAGCACAAGGTATTCTTTTTTTTGAAAAGTTAGTTATGTTAAGAAATATCGTTTGAGAACTCTTTTGGTCTGGGTCGACAGAGAAGGAGACAGCATTTCCAAAATTTTACAGACTGGATGTATTTTACCATCACTATAGAGGTTTTTACTATATGTAATTCGAAACGCTAGAGTTCAGTTAGCTTTCAAAATTGAAGTTACATAGTACAATATGTTGAAGTTTTTGTGTTTGGCACCCATAACAAGTTACACTATATCTAATTACGGACATATAATACTAAAACTTTGCTAGTAGTTGATGAGATGACAGTAAATTTGAGAGTTTTAGCATTATTTGTCCTGAAATGGATATAAGTGTAACTTGTTAAGTGTGCCAAACACAAAAACTTCAACATATTGTACTATGTAACTTCAATTTTGAAAGCTAACTGAACTCTAGCGTTTCGAATTACATATAGTAAAAACCTCTATAGTGATGGTAAAATACATCCAGTCTGTAAAATTTTGGAAATGCTGTCTCCTTCTCTGTCGACCCAGACCAAAAGAGTTCTCAAACGATATTTCTTAACATAACTAACTTTTCAAAAAAAAGAATACCTTGTGCTCAGATGGGTTTTAACCTATCTGTCCAGGGTTTGAGTCCCTGTCTGGGTGATTACCATTTTTTAAATTTTATCATTGGATCTTGTGCAGCCTAAATATAAAATATGTTTACAGTCTAAGAGATTATAATTTTTCTTCAAATGTAATTAGTTATAAGCAATGTAAGTTAATGTGGGGAGTTGGCCAAATTGGTTCCTCATACAAGAAGAAATAACCAAATTGACCCTAGCGCCTATGACCCTACTTGGGTTCATCCACCAAGACATCTGCTTCGAGTCTCCGATGTCTTGGTGGAGCCCATTCAGGTTCTACCGCCCACAAGTGCGTTCCTTCGCCGATTCAGCGAAGGTAAGAATTATGAAGAGCGACCCTCTATATATAACCTCAGCTCACTGTTGGTCACTCCTTGACCTAGTTATTTTCATGCAATCACCTACGTTTAGTGGAATTTGCCTTCTTTCTGTTTGATCTGTTAAATAATCCAGTCAATATAAATATACTTACATAGAATAATCTGGTTTTGTATAAGTTTAACATATAATCCTAATATAGTTTGATTCTCAGAAATATAGTTCCTGCTACATTTATATAAATCGAAGTCTAGTTAGTGTTGGTATGTAAATATTGGATATGTAAAAGGCAAACTGAATTTGAGTTATAATCCAGAAATTGTCGATAATTTCCGTTCCTTTTGTAGCACTAGTTGCATATTTTTAAAACTTTTTATTGATACCAAACCAAAATGCGGTCTATCAGAGGCACACACCAAATGAACAACATAAAACCAGAAACCAGATTCATCATCGATGCCAACATGGATATCATTATTCGAGGTACTTTCGCAGACACTGAATTGATTTTGAAACATGAAAAAAATACATTGTCCTAAATAAAGAAGAGTACCCATCATGCGTCTACAAATCAGATGTGATCTTCGACACTTACAAAAACAGATTCCCCACACAAAAAAACAGATTCAGATCTATAGACATTATAGGAGAACCTTACTTCACCTTCGAGGGCAGTGGAGAAAATATAAAAGTGGAAATCACCAGCATCTCTGGTGGAGTCACCCTCAACTTTAAACAGTGGCAAAAATTTCTCTCTTACTACAAATCCCTCATGGAAGAATTTCAGCATCGGCTAAATCGTAATCCCTATGTGACTTTTGCTCTTTGGTAGAGTACTTTTCATATATGTAAATTTGATATATTCTATATTTGTATATTAAATAAAAATAAACTTAAAAAACTTAACTTGAGTGTTTTATTTGAATCCAAAATATATATATAATCTAATGAAAATGATTTAAACTTTATAAATATTATTGCTAAACAGTCACAATTCAACATACAAGTTGTTCTTGCAGGCTAATAAGGCGCTGGTGTGTGGGCCTATGCCTCCTACAATCCTCTGTAAGATTCGTGTTGTCCTGTGTTTAATCAATATACATAGTAAACCTAAGCTTTAAGGTTCAATCAGTGGATTTTAGTCCTCATAGACATATAGTGATTGTAGCCTCGTATAATAAACCAAATAGAAATAACCCATGTGTTGATGCAGCCAAAAAACCAGTAATACTTGAAAATACCTTGAATAAAGGCTTTAAAACTAAATAACAACATAGAAAACATTTCTTTTTCACAAATCTTTATTATTTGCACTAAATACATTACACATTAATATTTTTATTATTGTACCAACATACAAGTCTTTGAACATTTCTGAATGCGCAACCTTGTTCAGCTGGGGGAGAAGTATCAGAATGATACTTGCACAATCCTCCTTGAAACATATACAAATTCTTAAGGGATGGACAGTTTACAGTTTGTAAATCAACAATGTTATCAATATTAAACAAATCTTTGATAATTTGGGATTTTCCTTTGCAGAAAAATGTACCACCTTGACAGTTCAAGTTCCTAACTGCCCTCCGGACATAGTATATTTCACATCCACAAGGAATATCATACATTAATGCATGGAGATTGTCTTTAACCCAGCGCGATTCTTTGTTCTCTTTGAAATAATCGGGAACACTCACAAGCGCATAATACACAGTGTCCAAATTTGTAGAACTCACACAAATCTCACGCAATATAAATTTTCTGTTATAAATAAATCCTTGTACATCAATAATGTATTGCACCATTTTCGGTGTTATTAGTCAGTCTCTATTCAACTCTCACAAAAATCCTGTGCTACCATAAGTAAGCTCTGCTGAGCGTATAGGATCTATAAGAGTTTTCACTAGTTCGATATTGTTTGAAATTTCACATAATACACTATAAAAAGCTTTGTATTCTGTCTGTACCTCGTGTGCCGTCAAAGCATCCGCAACATCCTCATGGTTAGTAATATAAAAATCAAAAATATGTTTTGTGTTATCCAAGTCCTGTAAATAATACTGGATTCTCTCGCACATCCACTTAAAACATCGTTGGCATTTATTCAAACAGCGTTCTCCTTGGCAAATAAAATAACGTTCAGAGAGTAAATCTTCATCTTTACAGCATACACACTCACACTCGTAGAAATGGTTAACTACACAATCGTGGGCTAATTGGTTGCCTTGATTAGAATAACATCCCCAGCATATAATATACTTGCCAGGTGTATACCTCTTCAAAGTCTCCAACACACAGTCCTTATAGATATAATTGGAAAAACATGGACATGATGCAATTATTTGACTCATGTCCTTGTTGGTTACTTTGTTGGCGTTATTTCCAGTAATAGATCCTTCCACTCACAGGTACACAAATAAGAACACCTGAAAAATAGAAACATAGTTGTAGTACTTGTTTATATTACGCATATTCATTTCTGTATTTACTTTTTTCGTTTCTTTGTTTTCTGGATTTATATATTATTTCAAAAACTAGTGGAGAAATATACATTCCAGTGGTAAAATCTCTTGCGAGGTACTCACCGCAGTGTGGTTAGCCTTGTTTGTGGAGGTTGAAGACGCCATCTTTTACTAATGGTCCCTTTCAGTCACACATACAAAATTAGAAGCACCTGAAAAATAGAAAAATAGTTGTAGTACTTGTTCACATTACGCATATTCTTTTTGGTTTGCATTGACGTTTTCTTCGTTTCAATATTTG
Organism: Lepisma saccharinum; assembly: GCF_977018435.1. Classification (NCBI taxonomy): domain Eukaryota; kingdom Metazoa; phylum Arthropoda; class Insecta; order Zygentoma; family Lepismatidae; genus Lepisma; species Lepisma saccharinum. Next base: position 75,214,494 of record NC_139241.1, read on the forward strand.
CATTTACGCATTATTTAAAAGCACCATACATATATGTAACAATTCACTTACCTTAATTATAGCTTCTTTTGAGTTCTTTGTCTTCAAATCTCAGACAATAATCACAACTTGATGTCTTCTCTGACGCAATGCTTCAGAAATACTTCTCAAAATAGCTTCTGCTTGCTTTTACGCAGTTTTTATACCTCATAAGCAAACTGACGCCTTCTCTGATTGGTTGAAATAAAACCGACGCGTTTTCTGATTGGTTGAAATATTCTTAACATTAGTTCGTCCAAAAACCTAATAGTTATCATCCAAATGCATTAACAAATACACCCTGAAAATACTTTGAAATATTATACACACCTTAGAACTGTAATATCCTAATATAGAAATACAGAACCAAAAATAGCATTGTGGAAATCTGAAAACCGAAAACTATAAAATAACTTTTAGTTAAAAATACTTTTTTCTTTAGTTTTTAGATAAAAATAAAAAGTAAAACTTTAAAAATTAGTGAATGTGAAATACAATAAATAGAAAATTTAATACAAAAATTTAAAAAAAATCTCTTTGTAAATCCAAATCGCAATAAAAAATGCTGCCTGAATAGTTAAAATTGTGTTATTAGAATAAAAAATTACATAAACTTGTGAAATAATACATTAAAAATTGAAAAAAATGTCTTTGTGAGTAAAATATAAGAAACAAAATGTTGCCTAAATAGATGAAATTGTGTTATTTGAGTAAAAATAAGCCTAAACTTGTAAAATAAAAGGGTAGAAGTTGACAAAATATACTTTTGCATCCAAAATATAATTGAAAACTTTCTTGAATAGACTAAGCCGTCTTACTTTGGTAAAATAAACTTAAAAATGAAAGGGTTAAAGTTGACAAAACACACGTCGTGTGTACAAAATCTAATTCACAACACATTTAAATTGTGTTATTTGAGTAAACTTGGAGAATAATCCTGTAAAGTTGGAAATCTCTCTCTCTCTCTCTCTCTCTCTCTCTCTCTCTGTGTGTGTGTGTGTGTCCAAAATGTAATAAAAGACACGATCAAATCGTGCTATTTGAGTAAATATTAGGCTAAACTTGAGAAATAAACAAATAAAAGTTGAGAACACACACTTTGTGTGCTGAAAATGTAACTAAAAGTCTTTCCTGAATAGTGTAAATAGTGTTATTTAGGTTAAAAATAGGTATAAACTTGTAAAATAATAAGTTAAAAAGTTGTAAAAATATCTTTCTGAGTCCAAAATTTAATAAAAAAATGTTGCCTGAATAGTATAAATAATGTTATTTGAGTAATAATAAGCCTAATAAACAGATAAAAGTTGAGAACACACACTTTGTGTGTCGAAAATGCGACTAAAAGTCTTTCCTGAACAGATTGAATTGTATTATTTTGGTAATAATAAGCCTAAACTTGTGAAATAAACAGATAGAAGTTGAGAACACACACTTTGTGTGTCGAAAATATAACTAAAAGTCTTTCCTTAATAGTATAAATAGTGTTATTTAGGTTAAAAATAGGTATAAACTTGTAAATAATAAGTTAAAAAGTTGTAAAAAAATCTCTTTGTAAATACAAAATTTAATAAAAAATGTTGCCTGAATAGTACAAATAGTGTTATTTTGGTAAAAAATTAACATAAAGTTGTAAAATAATAAGTTAAACGTAGAAAAAATGTCTTTGTGAGTCCAAAATTTAATAAAAAATGTTGCCTGATTAGTACAAATAGTGTTATTTTGGTAAAAATAGGTATAAATTTGTGAAATAAACAAATAAAAGTTGAAAAAATGTCTTTGAGTCCAAAATTTAATAAAAGTGTTGCCTGAATAGTACAAATAGTGTTATTTTGGTAAAAAATTAACATAAAGTTGTAAAATAATAAGTTAAAAGTTGAAAAATGTCTTTGTGAGTGCAAAATTTAATAAAAAATGTTGCCAGAATAGTACAAATAGTGTTATTTTGTTAAAAAATTAACATAAAATTGTGAAATAAACAGATAAAAGTTGAGAACACACACTTTGTGTGTCGAAAATGTAACTAAAAGTCTTTCCTGAACAGATAGAATTGTGTTATTTGAGTAAAAAATAGGCATAAACTTGTAAATAATAAATTAAAAGTTGAAAAAATCTCTTTGTAAATACAAAATTTAATAAAAAATGTTGCCTGAATAGTACAAATAGTGTTATTTTGGTAAAAATTAACATAAAGTTGTAAAATAATAAGTTAAAAGTTGAAAAAATGTCTTTGTGAGTCCGAAATTTAATAAAAAATGTTGCTTGAATAGTACAAATAGTGTTATTTTGGTAAAAATAGGTATAAATTTGTGAAATAAACAAATAAAAGTTGAAAAAATGTCTTTGAGTCCAAAATTTAATAAAAGTGTTGCCTGAATAGTACAAATAGTGTTATTTTGGTAAAAAATTAACATAAAATTGTAAAATAATAAGTTAAAAAGTTGTAAAAATATCTTTGAGAGTCCAAAATTTAATAAAAAATGTTGCCTGAATAGTACAAATAGTGTTATTTTTGTAAAAATAAGGATAAGCTGTGAAAATGTTTGACATAAAGTCAAAGTTTGGTAAAAAATAAACTCAAAATTAAGTTAAATAGCACACAGTAACATACATTTACTACCTAAATCAATAATCAAAGGGTCCTAGGTTCGTTACCCCGTGATAAAAGAAAATGGTGAAAACTGTAGGCCCCGTCCCTAATAGCTCTCCCTTCTTCATAGTACAGATAAAAAAAACCTGCGCTAAAGCGTCCTGTGCCTTGGAGGCAAACCTGAGCGGAATATTAATTGGCGGCGGAAACCGCATAGCTTCAGAGATTTGACCCTTGCTGCGCATTCTCAGACATCCTTTGTTGTCTGGTTGAATACCTCCCCTGCCCTACAGTATTGCATAGCTTTCCCCTGTTCTTGCGTACTGGTTAACCTTGAAAAAACCGGTTCTGAAAATCTACCGACGCGTTCTCTGATTGGTGAATCAGCTTCTTCCTTTGTTCTGACGTTCTGACGTCATTTGACCTTGACCGCTCTTCCCCCAAATTCCTTTCTCCTCTACCTGCGGAGTTCACAGTCTCCTGTCTGGCGTCTGAGATCATCGTCTTTCATACCATAATAACATACATTATTACATAGTACTAATTAATAATATTACATATCGCGGGTTCGAGTACCGGGACCGTCCCCAATCGTAATTGGACCTGTACCTACACCCATTACCTCCGTTCATAGCGGTTCATAAACCATAGAAAACTTATTTTCAATACTATAAACATTAATTATTATCGATTGATACATTACATACTTTGTAGTAATGAATATAAAACCATATGCATAGCGCTTAGTACCTCTAATTACCTTCTATATACATATTTTTCATAAAATAAATAATTATATATTCATAAAAAGTTATAAACATGCAAATACATAAATGTAAAGTACTCTAAATACTTGCAAATGAATTCTAAGTACATGCAAATTAATTAAAACCCGTGCAAATTAGTTATAAGTATGTGCAAATAAAGGACCACCCACGAAGAAAACATCCACTGGCGCAGACCTCTACTACTACTGACGAAAATATTCAAAACTTAAATTATGTTTACTTGCACATACAGGTGTCAGAAATTCATTTATCTAGAAAGCCAAGACCGGAATTAACTACAACCATTCCATTAGTTAGACAACAGATAACAATAGTGTTTTCCTCGGTGCGAGGAAGTCTTGCTAAAAAAAACTAAGTTGGCAGCAGTAGAACGTACCAAACTGACAGTCGCTGAAAGTGCGGAATTCTGTCGTCTGCTCACGGCACAAACGTCAGACTGACCCGAAAATTATGGGGGCGGGGTTTCTACCCCTTTTCACCTCAATTGCAAAATAAATTTAGAAAAAAGTGATGAAGAATTGACAACAGGGCTCGAGCACTATTCGTTGGATTTTCGCGATGTCCCATGATTGGTAGTTCTTTCTGGAGATGTGTGCATAAATCAGGGGTTGAAAAAATACAAACAAATAAAAAAAAACGAAATTAACAAAATCTATCGATGGCATCTGGTGGGCGGGAGGAGAACGTCTAAGACATAATTATCGTATTGATGGCCGGTAACAACACTTTTGAAAACGTGACGCCACTGGCAAGTAAAGAAGCGGCCTGGAGAGACATTGAACCACTCTCCATGACATAGCCCCCTCCCTTTCTTTTTACATATTTAAGCAACTAATGGAAATTATCATACTTTTGTGCCTACCCTGCTAGGAAATCTACGCTTCGCCACTGGTTAAATTACAACAAAGTCTACGTCACAGACTAGACTACGTTATGTGAAGACTTGACGTGCGAATAAATTTCGGAAGTTTTTGTTGGCGAACATTTAGGACAATAAATGATTGTGTTTATAAAAAAAAAAAAAAAAAAAAAAAAAGGCCGCCGGTCATAGTAGTGCGTGTAGAAGAGCTCCTGAAAAAATCGTTAACTAAAAGTTAAAAGGCTGTAAAGAAGCTGTTCGTAAGTGCACAGACATTGCGAAAGCTACAAGACAACTGTATTTGCTTGGAAAATAGGTAAAGTAAGTGAAAAGTCACAAAATGCCGGTTTGTTGTGAGTGCGACAGAACTAAACAAGAGATAGAAAGACTGTATCTTGAGCTCTCATCCAAGAATGAAATCATTAAGGTTCTTGAAGCAGACAAACTAGAACTATTGAACAAGAAAAGAGGACTAAATGATGTGAAAAACTCAAACATGTGGTCGGAGGTTGTAAATCGCAACGTAAATAAGAAATCTGTGATAAATTCGAGTTCCAACACAAACAGAAAAAATCAAAATGCACGATACAAATTTATACACCATAATCGATTCGAGGTGCTAAACAGTGAAGAAGTTAGCCCCATGGCAACAAGGCTTGACTGCTCGACTGGGAGAAATGCGGGAAATTGTGCGAATAGTGACAGCAAAAAGAGGGTTATTAATAAGACAAAAAATCGCCCATACATGAAGAACCAAGGCGATAACGCTGTACAAAACAAAGGGCGCAAAGGGAAGATTTTGATCTTGGGGGATAGCCATAGTCGTGGCTTTGCGACGAGAGTAACAGAGAGACATGCGGATTATGAAGTAACTGGATTTACCAAACCTGGGGCACCATTAAGTGAGGTAGTTAATTCAGTGGCTTTCAAGTGCAAGGACTATGGAAGCGACGACTTCGTCATCATAATGGGTGGATCTAATGACGTAGCAAGGAACGATACAAAATCAGCAATTATAGCCCTCAAAACTTGCCTTGAAACAGTAAAAAACACAAACGTTATTTTTAGTACCATCCCACTACGATACGACCTAATACAATCATCATGTGTAAATGTGGAAGTAAACAAGGCAAACTCCAAATTCTCCAAAGTTTGCAAAGTTTTCCCAAAAGTGCAAATGTTAAGTGCAAATGAAATCGGAAGAGATTGTCATACCACCCACGGCCAACACTTAAATAGAAGAGGGAAAGATTTGCTGTGTGACGAACTCTCCCTATTGGTAAACAGTACACTTCCCCCCCAAAACGGGAAAAATGCCATAGTTCTTCCGGCTCCAAATCCTACTGAGAAGACTAAGAATTTACCCTTGGCACAATCCTTACTTCAAGATATCACAGAAGTAAATCAGGAAGTAGTAAATAGTGGTAACCAAATCAAGCAAAATGCTAAAAACAGTCAAGATGATAGTGAATCAAAGGAAAGTTTGACTAGTGAAATTGCAAATAGAAGTATTGAAGATACCCGTCGGAAATATACAAGGGAAAGGAAAGTCCCGTCAGTGCATGACAGTAATTTTTTATGGGGAATGTAATTGGATCAGTGGGCTGTATGGATAATATGGTAAGTTATAGGAAGTCAGAAACCTTAAATAATTCTCACCAAAACCTTCAAGTTGTAAATTCAAATGTAGATAAGAAAATTATGTGTAAGAGGAATGTTAAGAGAAACTGTAATTCGGTAAGAAATGGTAGAGGATCAATATCCAGGGCCTCCCCCATGGTGCAGTGGTAGCGTCAATACCTTGTAATCGAGCGGTCCCGGGTTCGATACCCGGTGGAGGCACAAGTGGTTCGGATCCCACTTTAAACTGTAGGTCCAGTCCCGATTAGCCTTACTGTGCATAAAGTGGACTTAAAACACCAACTCAAACCAACTCAAACCAAGGATCAATATCCCTGAATATATTCCATCAAAACATCCAAGGACTAAACACTGAAAAAAAACTAATGGTAGAAACACTCCTAGCTGATAAGTTAGCAGATAAAAACATCATCTGTTTCACTGAGCATTGGCTAAAACATGATGAAATATGTTGTGTAAATTTTCCAAACTTCATTTTAACTTCAAATTTTTCAAGAAGTAAATTCAGGAGAGGTGGTGCATGCATATATAGTAAAATTGATATCGCAGTAGAGGAATGCAAAAAGTTTGCTCACCTCAATATTGAAAAACACTTTGAATCATGCATTATCGAATTGCCAGAACTAAAATATATAGTCATATGTGTATACAGAACGCCAGATAGTGATTTGAATATATTTGTCAGTAACATGGAAGTTATTCTAAATCACTTTCAGCAGTCCAACAAAAAGGTAGCAGTGATAGGTGATCTAAATGTTGATTTTCTAAAAAAGTATGTAAATCATGAATTAAACATGCTTCTTAACATGTTCAACCTAGAAGCAATGGTTAAAGTACCTACCAGAGTAACAAAAAATACAAAAAGTGCTCTGGAGCAAATTCTATTGAACACACTAGTCGACCAATGCACAGTAGAGGTTTTTGACACTGGATTTTCAGATCACTTTGCACAGTCTTTCTCACTTTCAACACCATTTTCACAAAGCAATAGCAATGTTAAACAAATAAATGATTATACTACCAAAAGAGTTTTTAATGATGAAAATACAACTTACTTCAATCACTTACTCAGCAATGAAGATTGGAAACATATATATGAGTGTAGCACAGTAAATGATGCTTTCGACAAATTTCATTGCATATTTTCTTACTATTTTGATGTAGCCTTCCCGAAGAAGGAAGTTAAAGGAGCAACACAGAAAGAGAAACCTTGGATCACTAAAGGAATAAAGATAGCTAGTGATAGAATGAGATTCCTAAACAGGGCTAGGAAAAGCACAGCTGTAACAATTGATTTTGAAGAATACTTCAAGAAATACAAGTCAACATATAAACGCGTGTTACAAGCTGCAAAAAAAGGGCATAATGGGAAACTAATTTCAGACTCTTCAAATAAATCCAGAGCAATGTGGGGCATAATAAAAAAAGAACTGCAGGGAAATTGCAAAAAACTAGAGAACATCACACTTAATCAAAATGACACAAACGTAAGCGATCCTTTGGTAGTGGCAAACTTTTTTAATAAATACCTAATCAATGTAAATAAGGATAAAGTCAAAACCAATCAAAACTCTGGTAAGGTTAAAATGAATACACATAGTGCATCAATGTTTCTACGCCCAGTTTCTGTGGAGGAACTGACAGACATCGTCTTAAAAATGAAGAACAAATGGTCAACTGGCTTGGATGAAATTCCATCCTCAATTATAAAGAAATGTCACACGCATATCCTACACCCATTATGTTATCTAGTGAACTTATCCTTTGTTACTGGTGTGTTCCCAGATAAACTAAAACAAGCAAAAATCAAACCTGTGTATAAAAAAGGGGATAAGCGTAGTGTAGATAATTACAGGCCCATAGCTCTGCTTTCACCCTTCTCAAAAATCATGGAAATTGCAATGAACAAACAAATTACAACCTTCTTAAATAAAAACAACATAATATCTAAATCACAACATGGTTTCCGTAAAGGCAAATCAACAACTACAGCAATATTTGAATACATCGAACATGTCAGACAACTCCTGGACAATAGGGAACAGTGTGTAGGTCTCTTTCTTGATTTATCAAAAGCTTTTGACACAGTATCGCATGACCAACTTCTGAAAAAATTAAATCACTATGGAATAAGGGGTATAGTAAACACCTGGTTTAGATCTTACCTGCAAAATCGCAGTCAAGCTGTAGAGATCTTACATGTAGAAGGGACAAATACCAATGCATCTTCCCATATCTCTAGGTTAGAAGAAGTGACATGCGGTGTTCCTCAAGGCTCTATTCTAGGGCCAGTACTATTTACCATATACATAAATGACCTGCCTTCAAACTTACCCTCAGTTAAAACTACCTTATATGCAGATGACACGAGCATTGTGATAACTGGCAAAAATGAACAAATTCTAAATTCAAATATAAAAAACACCTCAAACGAACTCTGCAAATGGTTCCCCACAAATAAGTTGAGGATAAATAAAAACAAAACTTTAGCAATAAAATTCCATCATTCAAGAAATAAGAACAATGAAGAACCAGTAATAAAAATAGAAAATGAACACGTCAAATATACAAATTCCATAAAATTCCTGGGTATTTGGATACAGGAAAATCTGAACTGGGACATACATATAGAGCACCTAGCAGGGAAATTAAGCAAAACCATATATGGTATACGAACCTTAAGAAACATAATAAACAGGGAGACAATAAGAATAACATATTTCAGTCTTTTCCAGTCACAACTAACATACGGAATTGTATTTTGGGGGAATGCTAGAAACAGTGCAAAAAATTTTATTTTGCAGAAGAGAGTAGTACGAATTATGGCAGGAAAGAAAATAAATGAACCATGTAGGAAAATTTTCAGGGATCTTGGCATTCTACCATTACCTTGCCTATATATATTACATTTACTGTGCTATGTAAAACAAGATATGTCTAGTTTCTCCAAACGTATCAAGGAAGCACATCAATACAACACAAGAAAAAATCACAATCTGGTTATACAAACTCATAATACCACTCTCCTTGAAAAAGGTCCTAAATTCGTAGGTATCCACCTGTATAATAAATTACCTGATCACATGAAAACAATGGAATCAACTACCCAATTTAAGAGGGAATTAACAAAATTCTTATTACGACATTGTTTTTATTCAATAAATGAATTTCTAAATTTGTAAATATTAAATTACATAAATTGTCAACAAAGAGGGTTCGGTTGTACAGAAAATGGAATTATACTATTTATATTATCACGTATGAAGTATTCACTATATGCTATTATTGTGCCAAAATCATTAATCGGTTCTGTATAGATATTGCATTCTTCCATGTTGTATAAGTTACATAGTTACTTTTACATCTTATTTTTACACTACAAAAAAAAAAATTCTTTGCTTATTATTGTGCTCGCCTTAAATATTGTATGTAATTTTACTCCAATAGTGTATTCTTCCTCTATTTAGATTTCCTTATGCAGAAGTTCTTCAAATCATTGCTGTAATTCTTGTCTATAATTGTATTAATATTTTTATTAGTGTATTTGGATTTCCTTCATGTAGTAGTTCTTAAAATCATTACTGTAATCCTTGTCTAAAATTGTATTAATATTTTATTACTGTATGTATTGTTATGTGACTATTTCCATACCTATGGACATAGGTCAACGGAAATAAAGAATATGAATATGAATATGAGTATGAAGAGTAAAGAAACATCTTTGAGTCAGAGGCGGATTCAATTAACAATAAAATTCCTCCTTAAATCATGGGAAAATCATCCTCATCCATTTAATAAATTTTTTGGGCTGAAGCCGATGTAATAAATCCTCATACCACCTCATATTTCTTTGTGTACTGTCATTACTTATTTCCAGAACTTGGATCCAACACGTTCACTCTCTTACATCCTTTGATTTATCAACTGGATATTCCATTATATACTCAATGTTCAATTCACTTCAGAGATCTAGGTTTACATGCATTGTACAGAGAAAAATGGCCAATGCATGTAATGATTTACACCGATGGTTCAAAGAATAACAAAGGGGTAGGATGTGCCTAATACATCCCAGAGAAAAACATTTATCAACAATTTAGATTACCTTTAGATTCATCTATTTTCACAGTGGAAAGTTACGCTCTGTACAAAGCCTTACAATGTGGAATAGCCAAAGATTTTTTAAAAATCTTCTCCTTACAGATTCTCTGAGTGTACTTCAAGCATTATCTACATATCCCAAATTATATCATTCATGAATCATATCTTAATATTTTAATTATTCAACAAGTTCAATTTGCTTGCAAAAGGAATGTATACGAATTTATTACCACGAGTGAAAATCAAAATTATGGAACAAATGGTGCAAGGATCAATTTAAGTTTGTGGGCAATACATATACAGTCATGGACATACGTATTCATACAAAGGCATTGTCTGAATGAAACATTTTATTATACAAAGAAGACCGTAAAGGCAAGTCAAGTCTGAAGCACAAATGCTCCATTGGAATGGCAAAAATAGAAACGCAAAGTAATTGTGTGCATACAATTGAAATTGCCAAGAGAAACGTGGGTAATCCTTAGATAAACTGCTTTCTGGATGGTCATAAGTATTCATACACCAGGTTATAAACCCCCCCAAAAAGTTTGTGAAACAACCGTTTCCATCATTCAGTGCCAGATATTTGTTTACTGCACTTGCACCTGTGTAGTGTGGAAGTGGTTGGTTTGGTGTTGGCGTGCTGCAGGAAGTCAAATGGGCCTCAAAGGGAAGGAAACTACGATCGAAGAGAGGAGAATTATGATATCATTATACCACAATAAGAGATCTTATTCTGAAATCGCAGACATACTTGGGAGAAGTCATGCGACTGTGCAAAGTGTCATCAAACGATATAAAGACACAAAAGTGCTGATAAATAGGGAAAGGGTTGGGCATCCTCAGAAACTTACTCTGAGAGAGAAACAAGAACTGTTGAGAATGATCAAGAAAAACCCCAAATTAACATCGTCAGCAGTGTCGGCACATGTTCACGAACACCTGGGAAAACAAGTGTCTTCAAAAAGTATTAGAAGGCTTTTCAACCGAACAGGGTACAGAGCTAGGGCACCTAGAAGGAAGCAATACATCAGTAACAAGAACAAGAAGGCCAGATTAACATTTGCAAAGGAGCATGTGAGTAAAAGTTTGGACTTTTGGGATAAGTGTTGTTTACGGACGAGAGTAAATTTAATATTATCCATAGTGACTGTAGAATTTTGGTGTGCAGAAATCCCAATACTGAGCTTGAGCCTCGAAATCTCTTGGCTACAGTTAAACATGGAGGTGGTGGCGTTATGGTCTGGGGCTGTATGTCAGCCTCAGGTGTTGGAGAACTCATCTTTATTGAGGGAACTATGGATAGATTTGTCTATTTTGCAGCAGAGTATCAATCATTTGGGTTTTGGGAATGATTTTTACTTCCAGCAGAAAATGACCCTAAACATACAGCTGAGATTTTCCGCCTTTGGTTGTTATATAATACTCCCCACACACTCAAAACTCCACCTCAGTCCCCCGACCTTAACCCCATTGAACATCTTTGGAGCCATTTGGAAACCAGACTCCGAAAACATGACATAACAAGCAAGAATAGACTGAAAGAGGTCATTTTGCATGAGTGGCACAATATTACATCTGAAATAACCATACCTCTTGTTCATTCTATGCAAAAGAGACTGACGGCTGTTCTCCATAACAGAGGAATGCATACTAAATTGTGACGACATGGTATTTGTTTCTTTCTTTTCTTCAAAGTGAACTTCTATGTTGGTGTATGAATACTTTTGTCCAGCCAAAGAAGCGGGTATCGAGAATGTATTGTATTTTATTTTTCTACAAGCAGCATCTGATATTTTTTTTTTGTTGTCAATATATCGTTTGGTGCATACATGGTAAAGCATTAACAGTTTTGGCTTCCGTATTGTTTTCCTAGCTGCTGCAATTCGTCCTTTCTTCCTTTCGGTTCCACTGTATGATTACTTTTGTCCATCACTGTAGATGGATTGCAGAATTTAAATCAAAGGACCCTTGGTTCAATTCATACACTCTCCCACGGCAAGTCATAGTTTTTATTAATAGATTAAGAACAGCACATGTGCGTACACCAGCACATTTAGCACATTGTAAATGTGACAATAGTAATCCTGATGCTCAACATTTATTTCTAGAATGTCCAATTCTTTTCAGATCAACAAATCACACTCTACAAAGGTGATATCCAATATCACTATCATCCATTCTAACAGATTTATCCCCTTCATTAATATGGATGCTGTATGCATATGCTCGGAACTGTAGACTCGAAATATAAAGTGATTTTTTAACTAACTAACTCCCTAGCCTTCTTAAACCCGAAGGTTCATGGCTGCAGCAACACAGGCCTTCCATCTTTCCCTATCTTGAGCTAGTTCTATATACTCTTTTCCATCCCTACCGATTTCCCTTAGGTCCATCTCAACGTTGTCCCTCCATCTTCGTCTTAACCTTCCTACAGGTCTCTTACCATCAGGTTTCCCAACAAGACTCCTGTAAACTCCTCTTTCCTCTCCCATTCGTGCCACATGGCCTGCCCACCTAAGTCTTCTTGATTTAATTATTCTAATAATATCTGGACATGAATACAAATTATGTAGTTCTAAATTATGTAACCTTCTCCACTCACCTGTCTCCTCATCCTTTTTAGGTCCAAAGATTTTCCTAAGGATCTTATTTTCAAATACTCTCAATTTATGTTCCTCTTTCAATGTAAGGGACCAAGTTTCACATCCATATAATACTACAGGCAAAATTACTGTTTTGTATATTTTAACTTTTAGTTTCTTAGATATTAAACGAGAAGACAAAAGTTTATGAAGAGAGAAGTAACATGCATTTCCTGAATTAAGCCTACTTTTTATTTCCTCTTTAATATAATTTTCATTTGTTAATATTACTCCTAAGTATTTGAATTTGGAAACTGGTTCAAACGAGTTGTTATCAATAATTAGATTTTGATTATTACCTAACACTTGGTTTCGGCCTGTAAGCATATATTTAGTTTTCTCTTTGTTAACTTCCAAACCTATTTCTTTAGCAGTTTTTGAAAAATATTTTAGCATTATTCTTAATTGTATTCACATCATCCCCCAGTAAGTCTACATCATCTGCATATGCTAACAACTGAGTCACACCATTTAATTTTAGTCCTTCTTTAGTTTCTTTTACCTTCCTAACAGCATATTCTAAGGCAAAATTAAAGAGCAATGGAGATAATGCATCTCCTTGTTTTAACCCATCATGAATTGTAAATTTGTCAGACATATTAATACCCACACGAATTTTACTTTCTGTTTCACTGGTGCATATTTTTATCATACTAACAAGCTTCTTAGGTATTCCAAACTCGACTAATATATTATATGATTTATCTCTTTTGACCGAATCATATGCTTTTTTGAAATCAATGAATAGCTGATGGACATTTTGATTATATTCCCACTTTTTTTCAAGTGTCTGTCTGATGTGAAAAATTTGATCTGTAGTTGATCTGTTACGTTTAAATCCACATTGATAATCACCTATAATTTCATTAGCATATGGGGTTAGTCTTGTTAAAAGAATGTTAGACAAAATTTTATATGTTGTTGAGAGTAGAGAAATTCCACTGTAATTATTGCAGTTCATTTTATCACCTTTTTTAAACACAGGAACAATTATGGATTCTTTCCACTGTTGAGGGATTTCTTCTTTATTCCATATTAAACAAATTAATTTATGAATTTGACATATTAATGAATTTCCACCATATTTAATTAACTCAGCTGGTATTAAATCAATGCCAGGTGCTTTGTTATTCTTTAGCCTTTTAATAGCATCTTTAACTTCAGTCAAATTAGGTTCTGGAACTAAAGGTTCTGCTGTTTGTAGTTCATTTGCTTCTGATTTATCTCCTACATGGACATTTAAAAGGTCATTAAAGTAGTTCTTCCATCTATTTAGAATATCACTTGGGTCAGCTAGAAAATCACCGTCTTTATCTTTTATCAAGTTTACTTTAGGTTGCCACCCCTTTCTAAACTCATTTACACCTTTACATAAATTTCTGATATTTTTATTTTTGCTGTTTGTTTCAATTTCGTTAATTTTGCTTTTCAAGTAATCTCTTTTTTTACTTCTAAACGTGCGGTTAACTTCTCGCTTTATTCTATTATAATTTTTTAGATTTGTATCATCAGAGTTATTTAACCACCTAAGTCTAGCCTGATTTCTTATTTCTATTAGATTATGACATTCATTATTAAACCATGGCTTACTTTCTCTCGGTTTATGGTATCCTATACTTTCTTTAGCTGCTGATTCTATTGCATTACGTATGTGCTCCCAATTCTTATTTACGTCTGTTTCATTTATATTTTCATCATCATTTAAATCCTGCAAAACATCAAATCTATTTGACAGTTTGATTTGGTAATCTTTCTTAATTCTTTCATCATTAAACTTTCCTGTATCAAATTTTAGAACTTTTAGATTTTGTTGCTTATGATTTATCACTGAGAGTCTTTCTCTTAATTTAGCAATTACTAAATAATGGTCACTGGCACAGTCAGCACCTCTATGTGTACGAACGTCAATTATAATAGTATGCCTTCTCTTATCAATGAGAATATGATCTATCTGATTATGAGTTTTACCATCTGGAGAAGACCAGGTATATTTATGGATATCTTTATGTTTAAAAGTGGTACTTTTCACAATTAAATTCTTTGAGGTTGCAAAAGTAATCAATCTTATACCATTATCATTACTTAATTCATGAAGACTTTCTTTACCAATCGTGGGTTTAAATGTCTCTTCTTTGCCAATCTGTGCATTACAGTCACCTAACAGAATTTTCATATCATACTGAGAAAATTTATCAAAGACCTGTTCTAACTCTGTATAAAAATCATCTTTAGTATTATCATCTTTATCTTCCGTTGGTGCATGTATGTTTATTAAAATAATTTTACACCACCTACCCTGTAAAACTGCATATGAAATCCTATCATTAATAAATTCTACTGTTTTAAGAGCCAAGATGATTCTATTATTTATGAAAAAGCCTGTTCCAAAATTATGATTTTCAGTACCACCATAGAAAAAAGTATAATTTTTAGTTTTACAATTCCCTTCTTCTGGCCACCTAACTTCCTGGACAGCTACTACATCTAATTTATACTTAACTATCTCATTAACTGTACACTGAAATGCCCCAGGCTGGTAAAGGCTCAGAACATTGCAGGTGCCTAATTTAATATCCTTATTCCTAACGTAGATCTTATCCTTAGTCCAGGGACCTCCCAAAGTAGTCCCCACCCGGAGATCCGAACGGGGGACTATTTTACCTCCGGAATATTTTACCTTGGGAACATCCATGGCCTTATATTGCTGTTTCTTGACATTTTTTTTTTACAGTGCAGAGTTGTCAGATCTACGCCTAACCCCCAATATGAATGGAGGAACTACTACACAAGACAAACACAAACACATTAGACAGCACAATTACTACACAAGACGAACACAAACACATTAGACAGCACAACTACTACACAAGATGCACACAAACACATGACAACTATAACACAATATAAACACAAACACACCACGTACGTAAGTACTGCAGAAAATTTTCTCTTGCGTTCTTTAGAGGATTTACAAAGAATCAAGGGAAACCAACCCCCTATCTGTCCTTTAGGAGATAGACTGGGGGACCTGAAACCACTGGCTTTCAACCATTGCAGCGGGGGCGAGAGGACAATGGAGGAAGAGGCAGAAATCTTCCCTTTTCCTTCGGGCGACCGTTTCTACCTGGAACTGGTAGGTATAAAGTGACGTTTATATATAAATATATTTTTTAAAAATACGAAACAGCAAAAGGATAAAAAAAGTGAATTATTCATAATAATCATTTTGTTTGTGATTCTGATTAATTTGAGAGACTATCAATCAATCTTGGAAGAAAACATTAAAACAAATACAAAACAATAATGTTGTCCAAAGTCTACGATATAATGCTGACAGGGACAGTTAAAAAGAAAAAGAATTGTTGATGTATGTATAGTCATGGCGGCACCACCTCTGGGATATAACGACACCGTTTGCGTTCAATGGTATAGAACAGGCATGTCCAACGTGTCGATCGCAGTTATCTATTGTAATTATATGAATATAGCTATGTTATTTGAATTCAACTTCTATAATGTATAATGGCTGAGTAGGTACAATTTTTTGCAAAGATTAATGATAGCTCACTGCCACTAACTAACTAACTTCCTAGCCTTCTTAAACCCGAAGGTTCATGGCTGCAGCAACACAGGCCTTCCATCTGTCCCTATCTTGAGCAAGATCTATATCCTCTTTTCCATCCCAACCGATTTCCCTTAGGTCCATCTCAACGTTGTCCCTCCATCTTCGTCTTGGCCTTCCTACAGGTCTCTTACCATCAGGTTTCCCAACAAGAATCCTGTAGCTCACTGCCTGTTGTGACAATAAAAAGTAGATCACTACTTAATTGAAGTTGGACATGCCTGGTATAGAACTACACGTATAAGAAAATAGAAAAAAAGTGTCCGTGACTGTACATCTTATATACGCTCTCTGCAGCCATCGACGGTCAACGCACGTTGAAACTGCAACGTAATTTTTTTACAGCTCTCTTTACTTACTCTACCTCCTCGAGAATAATGTCCATTTTTTTTAAAATCTATAAATTTAGATGTTTTATATAACGTAAAATTTGTTTCATGGCGTATACCTCGAGGTATTTGATCCTAAAGTATAGTTAGTGTGCATAAGTAAAATATTGGCCTCTTCTAGTTCACTGCACTCTTTGACACTAGGTGCGTGGGTGTATCCCAGTGCCACCAAGTAAAGGCTGTATGCAACAAAACTGGCACTAAAGTTCAGAAGTTACAACAAATGCCTGTCTGCTGCTTTATATGTTCATTTAATGGACCATATTAGCATGAAATCACGGAAGAGCGAGTCCGAACAATTTTCTCACGTGGTTTTGCCACATGCGATAACATTGGGTTTTCCATTGCAAGGGGTAACTTTCAAAACTGTGACGGCAGTCATGAAACCAAATCATGATGTGTATTGTACATCAATGTAAAGATGAGATTTTGGAGAATAAGTGTGTATAAATTAAACACTTCTAACAAACTTCGTAAAGATAAATAAATTTTTATTAGCATCACACCCAACATTGTTAACTTAACATCATATAATTATTAACACCAATAAATCTAACATTCCTAACCAATTAAAACCAATTTAGTCAAGGCATATAATACACACCTTACTTCCTGCTTCATGGTCAGAACATGATCTCTTCCACTGAGAATGTAAATGTTCTATGTCCAGTTTCTCATTTTTTCGGGGGAAATCTTTATAGTTTGACATGATATATTTATTGGACCTTTGTCACCATTGTGCTGAAAGTTTGTATCATTGCAAAGGCTGATATATTGAAGCCTCCAAAAAGTAGTAGTTGTTTGGTTAGGTATTTATGCTGTAATAACTGAAACTTGAGATAGAACAATTGTATCAAACATTAACTTTCAATTGAGAGTGCCAGTGCTCTACCAGATAGAACAATAATACATTTTACAAAATTAGATCTATCAGTTGTTTATTTGTAATGGAGATAAAACTATTTCATTAGAAATTTGTCATTTGGTAGGAAAGAGAAATAAATTAAATCGATCAACTACTTTGATTTCACTGTTATTCATTTTTTTTTTGTGTTAACAACAAAAGTAAGAACTGGAGTCCACTACTACTTCTAAGCAACTCCCACAAGTGACGGAGGTTAGAATGCAAGTGGTTTATCTCATACTCAGATGGCGGGTTGCTTTCTTTCTTCTCTCTTTTTTAGAGAGAGAAAACAGGAAGACAGCTAGAGATAAGGAAAAAGAAAAGAGCTCTAAATAGACCACAACCAAAATATCTCAATTTGCTTACAAATTGAAGATAGAATATTTACATTGTCAATGGACGATGTATCACAGCCACAGTCGATGTATCACAGCCACAGTCTTATCCCAGAATATTTTGCTTTTTTTTAAAAAAAAAAATATCGTGCACATACACACAAAGCCAGAAAAGAAATGTCGAAATTCTAACAGCATTAAACCTAGCATACCTAACCCTAAAAAAAACTTAGTATCAAAAAAGCAATCATGCTTGTATTCAAAATTCACTTGCACCACCTACCAGAGTGGATAAAAGTCATGATATGTCATGTCTCAGTACATATAGAATTTATAGATATATGTTTTTTTATGGGAAAGGTGTTTTGTTTTCAACTTTCCTTTTCTGTAGTCTACAGCTAAACTGCAATGCTGTGGCATAGCAAAAGAACTGCTTATGGCAAAATCCCACCTGCATAGTTTCATAAAAGTTCTGGGTTTTCTTGATCGAAAGCCGTCAAAATCTTGTTCCAGCCTTCGATTTAGGGCATGCATTGTTTATTCCATATATTAAGGAATTTTCTAATTTCGCATGTGCTCATCTTTCTGCCTGTCTGTCAAATGGTAACAGAAGAGGCTCAAAATTCTATTTGTGATTGGAAATGTCAAAATATCCATTTTATTAGACATAAGTTGAAGTCTCTCCACGAGGAATATATGGGATCCTGTAAATACTTATCATATTTTTCACACATCATATCTGGCCTAATAATCAACTTGGAAAACCTCTTCCACTGCCAACATGGGGAGAAATCCATGCTCTCTTTTGCCTGTCATTTTTTTAAGTAGCAGCTCACATTTTGGCGTTATAGAAATAAATGTGCACCTGGTGCAAAACTGTCCCTCGCAGCCTTAACCTATGTTGCCACTAGTGATGGGTCGTTCGTGAACGAAACGTTCCTTTTGAACTACTCCCTCTTGGGAACTGTGAAGTGCTCGCTCCTCCAGAGTGAACAAGCAGTTCCTCTGTGGTAGTTCCTCGTTCCAGGAGTCATGAGCTTTGCGTGTATTCTTACTGCTGTGCATGTTCTCTGGTTTTCTTGTGGAAAGTTGAGTAGTACGAGGCACAGTTCCCTCTCCGCTAATCTTTTTCACTGAAGCTAACTCCAGCAAGTCCTCCCCCACCCCCTTCACTTCAGCTGCACGAAACCAACATCGGGAGGAGTTGGTCGTTCGTTCCTTTGAATGGCTGCTTGAGTGAGCGAGCTCCGGTGAGGTGCTTCCCAAAAAGGAACTGCCATGGCCCGTGGTAGTTCCTCAGAAGTCGTGAGCTTTGCTTGTATGTTGCCAACCCTCCCAGTCGATGACTCACTCCTACGAACCATCGAGAGAGAGAGAGCACGCGAGGTCCCGTCTTTTGTTGTTGATTGTTGATGGTGGTGGTTTTCTGCGTAGCTATGCATGCAACTCTGTTTACAGTAATGCTGCAGAAGCTCAACAATGAGGGCGGGATGGGCAAGTAATTCACCTTTAATCCTTTTTGTGCCATGTTTTCGCAACTCGCATTGCAAGGAACTGTAGAAGGAACTTGATAGATATAAGATGATCATATCAAACTTACGACAACGTTCCGTTTCCATGCTCTTCCATTATTTCAAAGTAAAAGTGGGGCCACGAGGCAGAGAGAGCTTGAAAAATATGTATGCTATTCTTCGTAGTCAAAGGTTTAGCGTCCTCTCTTCCATTCTCTTACGGGTGTTTGTTTGATCGTGTATCCATTTAATTGCATGAACGTCTGAAAAAGTGGGGAGGGGCGACAGCCACCCTAGAAAATAAATTTCAACCTAAAATTTGTATATTTTACACATACGTATAATTTCATTTCAATTTGTTAATTATTAGAAGGGCGTTACAGTGCATGCCAACTTGAAACTGAAGTTTTTTTCTTAGGAGATTATACTATTTTGGAAGAAAATATGCCTAAGTTTGACACATTGGAAAAATAGCTTGTTTGCCCTTCCCTGGAAAATATACAGCGGACGTCCATGTTTAAAATATTTACAATTATTTTTCCTCTTGTATCACCAGGCGCTGTAATGCACTGCGACAACAATGGGTAGGAATTCATTTTTGGAAAGGAAGAGGGGTGAATATAACTTGTCCAACTTTTCCATTCCGATGAGGACTTTTTGACCACTAAAGTTCAATTATCCATTAAAATGTATTTTCATTCACCCCCACCCTGAAAGCAGCTCCCGAACCTCGGTCGGTCAGTCGATACATTGTTTCCTATAGCTGTTTAATATGTGCGCGAAGGCAGATTCTTCCCCTCTAATTCTTTTCACCCACTGCAGAAGCAGTCTCTCACATCCCCTCCTCTGCCCAACGAAACCATTATCGAGCTGTGTTGGCATGGTAGCTCCTCCTGTGAACGATTCCTTCAACGAGCAAGTTCCAGTGAACTGCCTTCCTACAAGGAACTGCCTCGTCCGAGAGCATGCTCGGTGAACTGCTTCCCGAAAAGGAACTGCCATGACCCATCACTAGTTGCCACTAGATGGGTTCTAACCCACAGTGGCATTGTCTCTACTCGTCTTTCTACCCACTAAAATAGCTTTATTGGGATTTAAGGTAGAGCTTATATATATAAGAGAATCTCTCTCTCTCTCTCTCTCACACATATACACAGTAGAATATACAGGGTGGCGCACAAAATGTCTTACCATTTGTTTTGTTTATTACACATTTATTTATTATCGAAACATGACAAAATTAATGCATAGTGAATTATCAGAGTATGGAAAGTTTGTTTAGTGCAGAATGTGTCCACCATTATGGTTCACCTCCTCTTGCAAGCGAACCTTTACATTTGTCACAACTCTCCGGCACAAGTCCTCCGAAATTTCACGGCACAACTGCACAATAAAGGCCTTGAGTTGCACAACATCTGCAGGCTTCCTTGCGAAAACTTTATCTTTCAAGAAACCCCACAAAAAAAAGTCACAAGGATTAATATCCGGGCTATGCGGGGGCCACAATCTCCCACCTTCGTGACGTTCAGGAAACCGATTAGACATTACACGCACATTAAACATCTCATACAGGAAATCAAGAACAATGTTTGCAGTATGTGGGCGGGCTCCATCTTGCATGAACCACTGAGTGTGTAAATGGAGACCTGTTGCCAAGAGCTGCGGAATAAATGAGTTCTCCAACATTTCCTTGTATCGTTCTTTGTTTACTGTGTCATCAAAGAAAAACGGTCCAATGATTCCATGAGTTGAAATTGCTGCCCACACACTCACTTTTTCTCCATAATTCTCACGTTCATGCAGTTTGTGAGGCTGTTCACTTGCCCAGAATCGAACATTTTGCTTATTTACCACACCATTTAAATGAAAGTACGCCTCATCTGTAAACCAAGTGTTGTGTAGAACATGATCTTCTTCCACTAACCACGAAGCAAACTGATGCCTTCGTTCCTTGTCCACTGCCGTTAGTTTCTGGACTACTGTCATTTTGTAAGGGAACAAGTGAAGATCAGAGTGGAGAATCCTTTGGATTGACCTACGAGATATTTGTAACTCATTGGATTGACCTACGAGATATTTGTAACTCAGCAGCCGCCCTTCTTGTTGATTTGCTTGGACTTCGTGCCAAAGCCACGCGAACTGCTTCAATGTTCTCAGGTGTTCGGACACTTGACGGGCACCATCGATTATTCTCCAACACAGAGCCAGTGGTTTCTAATTGTTGGCACAATCTGCGAATGGTCTGTTTACAGGGAGCCCATCTTGTACCAAAGTGTGCACGAAAATGCCTTTGTGTTGCTACCAAACTCTTTGTTTCTGCAAAAAACATTACAACTTTCACCTTCTGTTCCGACACTCAACCGGCCATTATCCGCCATCTTGCAAACTGCTGTTTCGCAACAAAATAGAGCCCGATACTGACTTCTCCTGACATCTACCTGATTTTCCATGAACCAACTCACCCGCATACGTGTTTTGAACATTCAATATATGATATGAAAAATTTTATGAGGTGATTGAATGGTATGACATTTCGTGCGCCACCCTGTAGGATACAGAGCGAATGAGAGATGGAAATAAACAGAAACAGATATTAGGAGATAGATAAGCAAAGGAAAAAGAAAGCCCAAGAAGCAAAGGAAGAAGGAGAATGATAAGGGTTGAAAAAGAAAAGGCAGAGAGAGATCAAAAAAAGGCAGACTATTAGTATCCATAACTATAGAAGCACAACTTCTGCTATACATAACTTACAGCAGTGCAAAGAACAAAGGAAATGCAGGGAGGATTCAGAAAACAAAACACAATCATATTGATAGGATTTAATGCTTTCTTTAAATACATCTGTAGCATTGGTACATTCACGATACACAGCCGAGTCCAAATGACATGAAATTTAACATCCTGATAAATGGTTTCTTTACTATGGCTTTCTTCTTCCCTTTTTCCTTGGTCTGAAACCTTTGCTGCAGAGCTTGTCTGATAGCTGTTAAGGAAAACCTAGCTTATGGGTAAAAAAAACACTTACAATAGAACCTCGATTTTATGTTTTTCAGGGGACCGAGATAAAGAAAACAACTTAAAATTGAGGAAAATTTTGTAAGATTATTATATTGGGTCCATCAAGCTTGAACGTGTAATGCAGGAAAAACTGATATCCGGGAATCTAAAATTGGGGTTCCACTGTAAATATTTCGGACTTCTAAAAATACCACATTCCTAGTAAACAAAGCACGTCCTTGAACTTTACACACACACACACATGCATACTTAAATACATACAAAGTAAAAACAAAAAATATTTTTGAATAATTTTTTGTGACAGAATTGTATGCCTCCTCATGGTAGAGATCTGGTACTGAGGAAATTCATACTACTTCAAACATGGAATAAATGAAGGATCCCCCATTTCCAAAACAAAACATCCATGTTGGGATTCCAATCCAGGAACTTCGGTGGCGAGATCAAAAGTCAGCCACATAACCAAAGCAGCATGCAGTGGCATTCTCTCTGGGTGTGTAGGTCATGTGTGAACACCCAAAATAAATTGAAATAAAGAAGATATCTTTCTTTTTATCAACAGACTGTGACATTAGTCTCAATGTTTTGAGCACTCCGAATTATATGAACGCAGGGCAGCTGTCAGGCAAGCAGGACTTGATGTGGGATTCCAATGTCTTTATGGTTTCATCAGACAATGACTGAACATGCTCCCCATGTCTCCAACCAATGTGCTAAGTGAGCCAAGGTGTATTCATTTTCAACAGCTTGGTCTTGATTTTTTTAACCCCAAGTTCCGCATTGTGTCCCACACCAAGGTCATGGCATCAGGCTTTGGTCACGGGCTAAGAAAGGCACACTGGTTTTAGTCTCCTGGGGGAAGTGGAATAATTTTTATCTTCAGATCTTGTCCAGCGCATGTGAGAGTGACACCAGTAGTCTGTAGGTGGGCCTTAGCCTGCAAGGGCTGTTGCACCACAGGTTACAAATGTTCTGCATTGTTCCATTTATGATTGTTAGCAAACTTATATTATGATTATTTTAAGATGTCTAGTGAAAGTGTACTGCAAACATATAGGGAGTTGCTTTTCCTAACTTTCATACATGCTTGAGAAGAAGTGATTGACAATGTTCTGTCATGTCCTCTCTCAATGTTGATATGTGTTAAAGGATAAAGTGGTGACAAAAATGTTTTGAGCCATTTACAAGACATCTACAAGAACGCAATGATTTTCCAGACTGGCAGATGTGATGTGAGGAATAAATTTTTCTCAACAAAAAATAAATGTTTGGAATCATCAAGGGTGTGCGGAGTGAAAAAACAGTGAGTTTATCGCTAGGAGAAAATTTGAAATATTTGTTCACAGAAATAAGTGGGTGGCAATGACACTGGTAACATCTTGGAATTAGTACAGAATTATTTGTACAAATACATTGCAAAGCTTTCCAAATAAAGGATACTCATGTCAACTGCTGGAGGTTCTTGCAGGCCAAATGACCTGGCCACCTTGGCCAAATCCAGTTTTTCAACATCGAATATGCGCTTCTGATAAAAAGCATACGAACGGATATATGACTTGAATGCATCCTGTGCTAACAAGCGGAGCACATACTCCTTTGCTAAGAGTTGCTCAAACTGAAACAAAGAGGACAGAAAATTAATATACCCTCAGAACAATATAATATTAATAACATTTATGGAAATATTGTACAATGAATTAACACTAAAGAAAAAGTCTATTGCAGTTGAGAATTTTTTTTTTTTTGCATGGAATCTATTGATAGTTCCACCTTGTTTGCCTCCACTGCCTTTCTCATAAGCCTCTACATTAAAAATTTATTTATTAAAATTGTCATAACTTTCATTGCATTACACACACATGCATACATATATAGGGTGGCACATATTGTATCTACCAATAACATTTGGCAACACTGTCTGAATGCTGATACGCATGTGCAGAAGTTTCGCATTCTTAGGCAGCTGCATGTCTCGCAATCAGTCTGCCATGGAACGTTGGCTGTTTCAGTCACAAACTGGTGGCACTGGAGGCGTTCATCGTAACGGGTTGCATTCAGTAGAAGCAGCAGACACTGCGACGATGGGCCAATGAGGGTCACAGTCAACCCTTGCCAGAGGGTCACATCATGATACGATGGGCCAGGCAATAGGAAGTCAATGGCAGAGTGCAGAAACAGAAGTCTCCAGGTCGAAGGAGCTGTATTCTCTGGTGTCCTGATGCTTTTCAGTGCAGTCTCTCCTGAATGGAACCCCTTCAGATGAACGAATCCACTGCCACGATTCGTGTCTGAACCGGTCAGCATTCCAGACTAATTGCCAGACTTGCAGCTGCCTAAAAATGGAAAAATTTCTGCGCATGCGCACCTGCATTCCAACAAGGTTGACAAACGATATTGGTAGATACTATATGTGCCACCCTGTATAACACATTGCTCCAATCATTATGACATCTCCAAAATTTTCTATGCTCTTCACACCCCCTATATGCTTTCATGGCATGGTGCAAAGCACAGGGGAGCACTTTACTTTTCTTTTTTCTTTTACTTTGGTTTGTTCAGTAACAATATATGTATTTTTCAATGCCAGAATGCTCCAATTTAAGCCATTTCCAGCAATGTGTCTGGGAATTTTGTAAGGAAGTTATGGTCCAGATTTCAGGGGGCTTAGAGGCTACATAAGAGAAATATCTGAAACAGTTAAAATATTGAAACTAAGTAACGATCTGAGGTAATTTGGACCAACAATTATAAGTAAAATAATATATCCATATATTACATGTAATTGCCTGGTGGGGACTCACTATGTTAGCCCCAAACATCCACGTGTATAAAAACTGGCCTGTTGGTGGACATCTTTTTATGTGGGCCAAAAATTGGACTAATCAACCACCAGCAATTTCCCAAGCACACTCCTAGTCTTATTTGGATGCATCAAATTTGCATGGTATTTAAACACAGACACATAAAATACAGTCAAACCTCGTTAATCCAGACTAATGGGGATAAGTTGACCGGCTTAACGAAAGTCCGGAATAACTGAAATAACCTAAAAGAACAGTAGAAAGTGCATTACAGCAACAAAACATGTTTATTATGGTGTATTTAAAGGGCATAGGCCTAAATACACTATACAGTACAGTATAAAGTCTGCGGGGAAACAGAATTTCATCAGTGGTTGACTGCCTTTTCTTTGGGAAGTTCTCTTGTTGACTTCTAGCCACATTTGAAACCTTGCATTCTGCTTTTTTTTTTTTTTCCTGTCCGGCTTATCGGAGTCCGGATTAACAAGGTTTTACTGTAAATGTTTCCTGACCTTCTACGGTACGCTTTACCTTTTTGTGTGTGTAGGCATGTATGGGTTTGAATGATGATCTTGTAATATTCAAATGAATTGTCTATTGGCTACTTAAAAAAGAACAACTTAAACTTTGGTACAATATTGTTACATTTCACTGCATGACTGACTCTTGAAGAAGAAGGATGTACAGTGTGTCAAAACGTCATGCTCTAAAGAAAAATGTTCATATTTATTAATTATTGGAATATCATAGCATTTGTTTCAAAATGAAAGAGATTTTCAAAAGTGAATTTGCTGCTGCAAGCTAAATGTCCAGCTCAGAGTTAATTTTTTTTGTATATTAAAGAAATCTCCTGAAAAATGTATCATTCCCCCACCTCCTGTGAGATGAAAAAAGCAGTTATCGCTTACCATCACCTGAACATCGAAGATCTTCTTCAATGAGATTTCATACTCATTGAGGGATACCTTGTATTGCTTTAGATGCTCAAGAAATCCGAGTTCCTCAGGTGTAAGAATTAGCAGAGCATGACCCCTTCCACCCTCTCCTCGGGCCGTCCTACCTACTCTATGGATGTATTCCTGCAACAGTATACAAATCACATTTGAGCAAACTAAATTAAAAAGTTCAACGGAGAATTACCATCTACACTTTATTAGCGGAAATTAGTTGATTAAATAGAATTATTGGGTGATCTTATTGAGGGACATGCAGAAAGTAAGTTCCAGTACGCTGTTAAGAATAAACAACAATATATTTATGAACTACTTATATTGTCATTTCATGCACATGCTGTAAAACACTTTTCGACTTAGTTACCACCATTGTTGTGCTTTCCCGATGGCACAGTGGTAGCGTCGTCACTTTGTAATCAATGGGTCCCAGGTTCCATACCCAATGGAGGCATATAGTGGTTTGGATTCCACTTTAAACTGTAGGTCCAGTCCCGATTAGCCTTACTGTGCATAAAGTGGACTTAAAACACCAAATCAATTAATCAACCACCATTGTTGAAGCACTTATTGTAGTAAGGTACTAGTTTTTTGTATCCCTTCATCCTAGAATGATGCAGCCAGTAACAATGCTTTTTGGAACTCATTGTTGTCGTTGAATTACCAGCTAGCAAGGTTGGATTTCAGATGCAGAAACACATGATAATCACTTGTTGCCAAATCTGGACTGTATGAGAGATGTTTGAATTATTCTCTGCCTGTCGTTGTCATGAATCATCACAATGTCCTCAGCCAAACTTACCACCTTGATTATTCTTCATTGCATGATGCAGTTATTTAAGCATGTTGTAACACATTGGAGCCTTGAGGCTCTCAGCCAGTTTTAAGTTCCTCACATTCAAGAAATGGATAGATCAATTTTATGCATAAACATTGTTCTAATGTCTGTGTCTTGACGAAGAATAAAAAAAAACTTGGCACCCATGGTCACATAGCATTGAAGAACAATATTTGCCAATGAAATTTACTTTCTTGATAACCCCAGTACATATATTACTTCAGATGTACTCAAAATACCCACCCATACTGATTACAATGCTTGAATATTGTGGTGGCGAAAGAAATTCAATTTATTTTTCCCATTTTCCCCAGATTTTAGTTGGGTACATAGAAAAAAAAAATAGGTTGAGCTCATATGACTGAATCAATACTAATAATAATGCTTGAAAATTGTAACAATTAAAAATTCTTCAAAATGTTTACTAATATTAGTGGGTGAGTATTCCACTCGAATTATAAGCTTCAATTACATTGGAATATTAAAATACCTGTCATCTACTCAGAAAAATTGTTTTCTTCACATGCTGGTAAAAAAACAAAAAAACAACAGGAAACTTGGAATTTTGCATAACTTTCAGGATAATAAGACTCCGTGAAAGTGTGCGACATTTTTATGGACTCTGGGAACAATCAAAATGCCAAGCAATCAGGAAGGTCCTCTAAGAGGAATGTGGTTGTATAGCTGAAACCTGAGAGTACATTTAGAATAGTCATACCTTAGGATTACCTGGAGGGTCATATTGCACTATCCAGTCCACAGCAGGAATGTCCCAACCTCTAGCAGCCACATCTGTGCATAGTAAAATTCCAGACTCTGCATTGCAAAACTTGAAAAATGCAGATGTCCGCTTGGCCTGCCTTTGTTGACCCTGCAAGAAATAAACAAGTATTGCTTTATGACTTTCAACATTTACTCTTTTTGACTGTTATACAGTGATTCAAAGAAGAATTGTCAGAAAGGCGCATACAAAAAAAGGGGGGAGGGAAGAAATAAAACACACACAAGAGACCGGAGAACTTCAAAATTTTTGTCTGAACAGGTAGCATTTTTAGCCATGGAAACAAAGACAGTATGAACAAAGTAAGTCCACTTTATACTCAGAGGGGCTGCTCTGGACAGATTAACCCTTTCCAATCCAATTTTTCTGCCACCAGCATACTACCCAGCTCTTATTTATTTTGTGGGGGGAAAGAGGTTGGTGGATTACTTGTAATTAACCTACACCTGCTGATTTTATTATCTATTTTCAGTTACATCAAATAATTAAAGTGTTTTATAATTGGGAAAAGAGACACGCGGTAGTATATAAATACGGAGAAACTAGTACTCACTTTATCCATGAAACTGTTTTTTTCTTCTTCGTTCTATTAATTTCAGTGGCTGCTGCCACCATCCTCGTTGGAACTTGCTGTACAGTTGCTTGGTGTGCATCTTTTTTTTTGTAGTTCTCCGGCAGCCGCTAGGTGCGCTGTTGTTAACTGTGTGTCTGGGTCCTTGTCGTGAGTACTAGTTTCTCCGTATTTAAAGTGTTTTTGTTTATAATTTAATTCAATGCCTTCTCTGTGCCATTTTCCTACTAGCTCTACTGCACGAATATCTGTATATCTTTTCATATCAAAACACATGGCCTGCGGAGAAACAGAAAGAGTACAATGTGCACTATCTGTTGGCTAATATCTTTACTGCGTCGGACAGGCTCCTCCGACAGTGGAGCAGATGAAGAAAGAAAGAAGAAGAAGAAAAAGATGTCTTCCAACATAGGATCAGGAAGGGTTAAAGTACAATCTTAATCACAGAAGTGTCTCCACTGGGTATTGAATCCAGAACCCCTTGATTACTATGCAATCAGGGAACATAAGTCCTCCTGCCACCCCCACCAAAATGATGAAAGGAAAATGACGTGTTTAAATTAGGGATGAGCTGATACCGCTTTGAAGAAATATCCAATCAATGTCTATATTCTTACAGATTTCTGCCAGCAGTACTGATACCTATGGTTCAAAAATGTTCAAAATATTTACTAACATAAGCAAGTATTACACTCAAATTATGTGCAACAATTTACCCAGGTTGCTTAAAAACATTCAAGAATTACATCAGAATATTAAAATACATGTTTTGTAATAACAAAATCCAGTTTTTTACATAAAGTGATGCAAAACAGAAAGTATATGACTAATTTTATTTAAAGTTTTCACTAATCAGAGGAATACTTTGGCATTTTTTGTTCGTGAACCTTTCTTCTTCCTGTCCACGTGATTTGTGCAGTTATATTAAGTATCCTGTACCTAGTGTACTTAAAAAATGTTTACTTCCACAAGTTCCTATGTAAAATCCTAGCATCTCTCTGGCACCAAGCCATCCTCTTCTTCAGGTCTTTGTGCTTTGTTAAGAAAACAGCAGCTTTATTTATTATTTATTTACAGTTTATTGCTTTTTATTACAATGCTACATATTAGGAGGAGCCCAACCTAAAAAACAAACAACAAAAAAAGCTTTGCTACACCTCTAGCTATAGCCAGTACTTACACGTATACTCGCAACAGGCACTTCCATGTGATTCAGCAATTCATCGTGATATTTCACCGAGAGGCCAGAACTGAAGAACACCATCACTTTTTTATGCAAGTTCTTCTTCAGGAATGTAAACAAGAAAAGGTATCGCTTCTCAGTGGGACACACAACGTAACCTACAATTAATAAAACAATGCCGTAAATACAACAAAAACTTACATTATATTTCTAGGTGTAAAGTACTTGTGGTGGAGTCATGAAAGTACCATATTTCACCACGTAATCATCGCCACTGCGTAATTGCCACATTCTGTTTTTTCAGTCCAAAAATTGGTTTATATCCTTTCATTGCATAATTGTCACATTGGCGTGTAAGATTATAAAACTGATGACAGCGGCACACAATCTTCAGACACACATGAATAAATTTTGCAAGTCTGAGCTTTGCAACACTGCATTAAATTTTCCCAAGAGTAATATTTCCGACTAAAATGCTCAAATCAATAAAAACTAATGTGTTAACTTTTTTCACATTGGAAAAATTATGTGTTAAATTGTCATGAAGAAGTGTGTTGATGGACTTTTCAATTTTAATGAAGAATATATTTACGAGTATTCTGTACATCCTAATCTTGCACCAAATACATTTTAGTAGAGGCGCATATTTTTAGTAAATTAAAAAGCAAAATTTCGGTGCAAAAACAGAGTCGATTTCGGGTTCAAAAGCGGTAAATAAAATCAAATTTCGGTGTTATAGCGGTGAATAATCACACCAAAAGTGCTACATAAAATGACATTTTGGTTTTAAAATTGTGAATATAATCCTAAATTTGATTTAAAAACTGCACTTATTACACAAAATAAACTTATCCCTTCTAATAGCACATTTATGTAGTTACCAGAGTATTAAATTTATTCCTGTGTAAAGGGGTCCATTTTTGCTTCTCAAATATTTACAGCAGAATTAATCAATTTTCCGTGAATTGCATAACTGACAGGATACTTCAGACTTCAGAAAGTGTCGCGTCGGTATATAAACGGTAAATTTCGTGTTTAAGAGTCAATTTCGCATTTTGCAGTTCATTTCGCATTATTTCGTGACAAAACAGGGTAGAAAAATGCACCTCACACCTTACAGAAACATGAAAAATGAACATTACAGCATGTTATTTCATATTTCGTGTTTTCGTCAAAAACGAAATTTGCATGCCTCTACATTTTAGTAATAAATAATCTTTAAGTACCGGTAATACCAGAACAATTGAATATAAACAAGCTTCACATAATGGTCACACCCATTTTTTTTTTTACATCTGCGACCTTTATCATAGGGTTGAGTTGATACCACTTTGAACCAATGCCCTTGGATGTCAATACAGAAACTTGAAAATTAACAATTCAAAGTAGTTCATAATAGTTATAAATTTTAATGTAGAATTTTTCCACTATCCCAGCCATCCTCGATGGAGTTTCAGGTGATGGAATAATAGCAGTTGTCCCAACAGACCTCTAGAGGTTACATTAGTTTAAAATATTCATCACTCTACTAGAGTTTTGCTTCAAAATATTATTACTTAATCATAAAACTCATTTCTCATCACAATGCTATTACCAAAATATTGAAAATGTTGCATTTTGCATAGCTTCCAGGATAATTAAAGTTTGCCAAAAGTGTCGGGAGTGATTTTTGTGGACCCAGCATGATTACCAGACTCTTGAATATTGGTGATTAAACTGGAACCAATACTTTATGATACTCATAGCACAGCATGCTACGTCAGGGGTCCCAGGTTCGAATCCTGGCCTGGGCATAGGTCTTATTTGTGAGTCCCTTCTTCACTTTCATACCATCACTCATCCCCATCTTCACAATTAGAAAAAGGTGGCAGAAATGTGAAGTAAAATAAACCAAATCATTGATACATCGACCCCTGTATTTTTTCTAATTTAATTAATTAATTAATTTTAATTGAAACCTCACATGACATAATTATAAAATCAATACTGTTGCAAAGTGAATGACAATTAAGCATTTTGCAAAATGGTATTTTCTGGACCCTGTCACATATCCAACACACTGAAAAGTCTCAACCATTCCAACTATTACTCCCAATATCGATACATCAACTCAGCTCTAATAATGAGAAAATCCACATGCACAAGGAATTCAAATGTACTTTGGTCTAGGCCGGAAACCGTTGCTGCGCTATCCTGGTCATGGACACCTACGTACAAAGAATCTTTCTTCAAGGCCAACGTAGTCAGGGCTTGTGTTTTGGCTGTCTGGGTTGCACTGAAGAGCATTGTTTGACGTTGCTCTGCAAAAAGAACACAGAAATTAAAACAAATGGTATTTAATATGCACAAGGTATTTCTATCAATGTAGTCTTTGTAGTTTTTGGTGTATAATACTTTAACTTAATAGGTACATCAAAACAAAGACAATTTTGCCCATCAAGCAATACGGGGATAAACTCGTTAACTAAAACAAAATTGAGGACAGACAATAAAATAACTCTTAAAAACTTCTTTGCACAATTTTTAAAAATGATTCAATCATTCATTGCTTAACAAGAACTTAAATATACTACGTCTGAGGACTAAAATCTCAAGTATCTTTCTCTTTAAAAAGATTATGAAATTCTTACTGAATGCTGAATATGAAGCTTCAATGAAATGAAGAAACGAGTTGTAGCTTGTGTATTCAATAGATATTCAATCTTAAATACATGTTTCTCCACGGGAAATGTGCATCAGTCTTAGGGAGTTCCCACACCAAAGTGATAAGCAAGACACAACAGGCGACAAGTGGCAAATTTCACTGGAAACCAACATTAAGAAATAATTCCGTACTGAAGTGACATGACAAACTGCACATGTCACCTCAATCTGCTGGCCTTGTATGTGCAGTGAATGTTTTTCTATAGACCGGATGAAACCTGTGTCACTTGTCACTTCAGTGTGAAACCCTAAAGCCAAATGTCACTCGTTTTGGTTTCAAAGCTCCCTTGAATACTGACAATTTAAACAGTAGAAATAAATAAAACAAATTTAATGCCTAACCATATATCTGGCATTGTATAATATTTTTTTTGTACACATGTCAAATGTTTAATCTTTCTATAGCAAATTCAAAGCACATTTTGTTCTAATAAAGGATGAAAAATTATTGGTTGACAACTATTACAAGCAACAGTTGTTAACATTAAACACAAGAAGATTAATTATATTTCATAGAAATTTAAGTGGCTCGATAAGGACTTGTACCTGGGTCTTTGGTCTACAAACAGAGCTACTAAGCCAACCCTACATTTGCCATATTTCTCGCATTAACTGTTTTTCTCTCTTAGTGCTACCACAATGGAATCTGCTGTTTGAAACACTGACGACGTTGATGGTGCAAAGGTTGTCCCACATTCGAGCTGCATATTACCTTATGGTTTGGCAGGAAGCAAAATCAAGTGAAATCAGGACTGCTTCGGTATCTCAGCTGGTAGAGCAACAGCACAGTATGACACAGACCTGGGTTCAAGTCCTGGTTAAATCAGCATTATTATTATTATTATTTTTACTTCAATCTCCATGTAGTCCCTCAGAGGACTATTGCGCCAATAGAATTTCAGTAAGAGAAACTTACTAGGAAGCAATTTAATTATCTGATTCATGTCCTCTTCAAATCCTATGTCCAATATTCGATCAGCTTCATCAATCACCAAGCATTGCAAATTCTTGAAAAAGAATTCTGGTGTGTGTTGAATATGATCTAGCAATCGTCCCGGAGTAGCCACAAGGATGTTTATACCTGAAAGTACAATATATAAGTTAATAACATATTGATATTAGGGATGGGCTGATGATGAAATTTTGGTTGATACCAATAAAGTACCGATATAACATTACAAATGGTCCTTAAAGAATCTGAATAGTTCATTGACCTCCTTAATAAATTCATGATGAAAGTTGTGCGAATTACTCACAAATTTAATATATATATATTAATAACTTTGGAGTATTGCAGCACACGCGGACCGTGGCTATTCACAGTTTTAAAGTTTTAACATTCCAAGGAGCAGTTTCTAATCGGGGAAACAGCATGGTAGTCTGACGTGCACCTGTAATGGGTTTTAGATCTTTATGGTTTTTTAACCACACACCTTTTACCAATCCTATATCCTGTACCTATGGAGAGTTCGGCGTGGTTATGATTTATACATAACCTAAAAGTGAGCAGCCTGAAGAAGGGAGCAGTTGTGTCCCGAAACGTCACAGGAGTTACCTAGATACTCGCAAAACGTAAGTGATTAATATATATATATATATATATATATATATCCTTAATAAATGTCTGTTTCTAGGTGACGGCAGTACAAAAGAAGTTGCACATTATATTTAGACTCTTACTTTTTTCAAAAGCAGGGTATGGAAATTATCCATAAATATACAACAAAATGGCAGATTTCTGCACTAAATTATAAGATAATTATTAGGGTTGAGCCGTTACCGATACCTTAACCAATACCGACACTTGTATAATTCCAGCTTAAAATAACAAAGGCTAGTTACTGTCACAAAACTCATCACATCACATTCTATTAATGATATTAAATACTCCAAAATTATTCTCATATACCATTATATCACTTAAAATGTCCTGTGACATTTTATATGACCTTATTTCTACCCCCAGAGGATGGAAAAGAAGTTTTTGAAATGTTGCAAGTATTGTTAGTGTTGCAGATACACAGAAAAAATCGATTGATTATTATAAGTGTCCCTGCTTCATTTCATGATCCCCAATTTTGTTATAAATGTCTTTAAGGGGGGGAGAAAGTTATAGTGTTATAGTGTGTAAAATAAATTTTATGTAGTGCGTACAGCGTACAGATATACATATGCAGATGATGTAGACTTATTAGGGGATGATATAAATGCAATTAAGAATAATGCTAAAATATTTTTCAAAACTGCTAAAGAGATAGGTTTGGAAGTTAACAAAGAGAAAACTAAATATATGCTTACAGGCCGAAACCAAGTGTTAGGTAATAATCAAAATCTAATTATTGATAATAACTCGTTTGAACCAGTTTCCAAATTCAAATACTTAGGAGTAATATTAACAAATGAAAATGATATAAAAGAGGAAATAAAAAGTAGGCTTAATTCAGGAAATGCATGTTACTTCTCTCTTCATAAACTTTTGTCTTCTCGTTTAATATCTAAGACACTAAAAGTTAAAATATACAAAACAGTAATTTTGCCTGTAGTATTATATGGGTGTGAAACTTGGTCCCTTACATTGAAAGAGGAACATAAATTGAGAATATTTGAAAATAAGATCCTTAGGAAAATATTTGGACCTAAAAGGGATGAGGAGACAGGTGAGTGGAGAAGATTACATAATTTAGAACTACATAATTTGTATTCATGTCCAGATATTATTAGAATAATTAAATCAAGAAGACTTAGGTGGGCAGGCCATGTGGCATGAATGGGTGAGGAAAGATGAATTTACAGGATTCTTGTTGGGAAACCTGATGGCAAGAGACCTGTAGGATGGCCTAGACGAAGATTGAGGGACAACGTTGAGATGGACCTAAAGGAAATCTGTAGGGGTGGAAAAGAGTATATAGATCTTGCTCAAGATAGGGACAGATGGAAGGCCTATGTTGCTGCAGCCATGAACCTTCGGGTTTAAGAAGGCTAGAGAGTTAGTTAGTACAGCGTACAGCTTGCACAAGGAATGCAAAATTAATATAAATGTAAACAACATTCTTATCGTTTGGATTAATCTGAAGAGGGAGGAAAACGACGGAAACATATACACAAATACAGATATATATTTAATGCTCATTTGGCAGCTCTGCATATGCCCTGCTGTCCATTATTCTCTGTCATTTGCAATAAGAACAAGTCACTGCAGTGTCGGTATTGGCCAGCAAACACACAGAAGGGTAGATCACAAGAAGAAAATCCACAATCCTCCCTCCCACAGCGACATTCATCCCTTTCCCAGGAACTCCGGAATGAGCCTAGCATTATTATAATGCTGGTTTTGAAAACGTCACGATCTTAAACCACGAGTTTGCGAGCAACAATTGGCAAGGAATGGTTTCTTTCATTTCCACATGGCGTTGACCACCAGGCAGTTACATGCCTTGAATGTCACTTTTGGGCTTTCACTTTAGCCCTGCCTTTGATCTTGTCATCTGCTATCCAGGAAGGTGCATCATTTTCGTAAACATACATCGAATTTTTGTGCGCAACCCCAACCTGTCACAAGGAAGGGTGAGTGAACCTTTGAAAAGGACAAATCTTGACAAATGAGTTGTTTCTCTTGACCGCTCTGGCCACTCAAAATCTTTGGTATCGGCGAAAAAATTCCAACCGAACAAAGACTAACTCAACAATGATCTTTCATTCTCTAACTCAACAATGATCTTTCATTCTCTTAAACTTCTGAACACACAGGGTTGTGCTCCGACGTGGCAACAGCGCAAACTTCTGCCACGTGCCTAATATTATGGCCATGTGTTTAGTCGCTACAAATACAGTTTCTATTAGTCACACTATGTGCATGTACACATGCAACATATTGGTACAACACTTATGAATGCAAGAGCTAAAAATCCTAACACAACACACCATTTTTATTGTTGAATGCAAGAATGTTATAATGTCACACTCCAATGCAATTTATTGAATCATCATGCTGGAATTCCTACAACTTAGACCAAGAACATGAAGAAGTACCTTCTGACAATTTCTTAACCTCTGTTCTTCTGTTTGCTCCTCCTATTACGAGTCCATATGTTTGACTATGACTTGACATAAGCTCCTTCAAAATTCCCACCGTTTGCATCGACAATTCTCTTGTTGGTGATATTATAATACAGCCAGTACCTGTCAGTAAATTAAAAAAAAATAACAATAATGTGTAAAAATTTAGTTTATAAATATTACTAGGGAAGAGATTTACAGGCACTAAAACTTCCTCTCAATATACTTTGGCCACTACAAAATAACAAATAGAGCAATGCATGACTATAAAGAAAATTATTGACAGGAGCATGGGCGTCCGGAAGGGGGGGGGGCAAGGGGGGCCATGGCCCCTCTGGAAAATGAAAGTCAACCAAAAATTATGTATTTCACACACATAATTTCATTTTAGCCACAATAATATGTGTTAATTATTGCATTAACACCATAAATTCAAATTTAAGCAATGTTTTTTTTATGGAACTACACTCTTTTGGGGGAAAATGTGACATCTTTCCCCCCCCCTGGAAAAATCCTCCGGACATCCATGGAAAGGAGTATTATTTCAACTACAGTTCAATCTGTAATAATTTATAATTTTTTGCATGAGAAAGAATGAATAATGACTCCATTCATTTTTATTCTATTAAATGTGGAGATATTCGATCACAACTAGGTTGGCAATTCTCTCCATTCTGATAAACTGGTTGCACTTGCCTCTAATTCAATTATGTGCAAAAAAAAAACAAGAAAAGTCAATAGTGTTGCGGTAGCTCAGTCGTTAGGGCATCTGACTACCATGCGAGACACCGGGTTTTTTTTCCACCTGTTCAAGCAACTCCGGTGCCCACCCAGCATCGTACAAAGTGTGTACATGGAGGAAACTCTGGGGGGTAAAGGCAGCCAGGGGCATGGTGCTGATCACATCACCCCCACCTTCGACTGTAATCAAGAAAGTGTGGGGTCTAAACTCCACACTTGCTATATGCCTTCATGGCGTGGTGCAGAGCACACGGGAGCACCTTACTTTTTTACACAAGAAAAGTCAATTAATACCAGTGGTCAGAAGTAGCGAGCTACTTGTAGCGTCGCTACTGTAGCTAGCTACAAAATTTGTAGCTGTAGCGACGCTACATTTTGAAAATTGTAGTTGTAGCGGTAGCGAAGCTACAAAATTCCTGTAGTTGTAGCGAAAATTTCGCTTTTCGCTACAGCTACATTTTTTCTCAGCATTTTGAAGTGAATTTTGAATGTGGCAACAGCGTCAGAAAAAATCGACAATAACCCTTAATTTTGCAGGAGGTTCATAAAGACAGTCTATTACATGGAGGTACAGATTATCTAGATTGTAGATTAGAGATATCTGCGTAATTTATTTAATTAGTAGCTGAATAATTCAGATATCCAGATAACTAACTGACATATATGAATATATTCCTGCTAACAGCTACGTCCTTTTAGCTGCATCGCTATTTTGGGGAGAAACATGCCTCGTTTGCTGCACCACTGGAAAAAAGTGCCTCGTTTGTGTCACCCCCGGAACAAATCCTGTGTATATTCATGGTGTAAGAGACACCAAAATGTCATTAATTGCTGTGTAAGACACAACTTGTAGTGCAAAAACGAGTGATGGATTTTCCACTGCACTGACAAGGGAATAGTGCCAGCAATAAATGACTCAGTACGGTAAGAGCATTGATCATCGTCAGTATATAGGATCTCACCATCAGGAAATTATTGTTACAAGAATAATAGAGTTTCTGGAATTACAATTATTTTCGTGATAGTATTTGTTCACAAATTTTAAAATTACAATACGTTTAGAACAGTCAGGTTTACACGACAGTTTCCTCAAAAATTTTATCATATTGCAAAAGGTACGAGTTATTGACTTTCCTACAAAAACGACAATTTTCTTTAGTTAATACATATACATAGTTTTCAAATTTATGTATTTCTCCTACTTTTGCGTCACTATTCTGTAACTTTTGCTAATCATGACATCATCAACATCATCCTTCGCTGTTTCCTGCCTCTGGCTGGGTCAACATACAAGTCTAGCCTCTCCATTTTTTCCTGGTCTTCCACCACTCCTCTCTTTCCACGGTGTTCCAATCTTGTCCTCTTCTCTTAACACTCCATTATCTGCTCTTTCCACCGACATCTTTGTCTCCCCCTTGATCTTATTCCCACTCTTTGTGCATTCTAAGCTCTTAATGGTAGTATTTCTGCATCCATCCTCTTCATGTGTCCGAACCATCTCACCTGTGCCACATCTATTCTGTCCTGAAGCTTCACTACACCCACTGTCTGTCGGATCTCCTCATTCCTTATTCTATCCCTTCTAGTCTTCCCCAATAAACTCCTTAAAAATTTTATCTCCACTGCCTGCATCTTTCTTTTGTCTCTCTCTGTCATTCTCAAAGTCTCTGCTCCTTGCGTAATTATTGGCACATAGTATGTGCTATACATTACCTTCTTGCATTTCATAGGTACATCCCTGTTCCATATTAATCTTCGAACGCTTTGATATAGTCCACCACCCATTTGTCCTCTTCTGTTTACTTCCTCATCTATTCTTCCACTTCTCTCAATCATGACAATAAGGATGAATGGTTTATTTAAATATTCTCTTATCTATAGTCGCTTTCTGCCACTTTCGGCTAATTGTGAGAATGAGGAAGAATAATGAATGATGGATGAGCAGTGCGGGGAATGGAGGAGCAGGAGGATCCCATCCTCCCAACTTGGCATCGTTCCTACTTTTTGTTTTGAGTCCATTTTATGCATAGATAAGATGATCGAGACTGGATCCGAACCACTATGTGCCTCTGCTGGGAATTGAACCTGGGCCCGGTTTGTAGTCACAGGCTTCAGGTACTTTTCATTCAAAATGCTGTCTTCATATCAGTCTATAAAAAATTAAATATTTATTCTCAAGAAAAATATGTTGATGTGAACATAAATACGTAATCCTACCAAATTTGATTTGTGTATAGTTGTAATCATTAATTTGGGTAACACCCTAATTGCAATATTCATATATCAAATTTGAATTGATATGCTACTTGCATAGGTATGGTATTCTCAAAAACTTTAGTAAAAATAAGTAACTGAAGTAACACTGCTATCAAAATTATTGAATGACTGGAATCATGATAATAAATAACAGAATCTATTTACCAGTAGTAAGAGATTTTTTAATACCCATATGGTTGTTTTTATTTTTTTATGCAGAAGTAGCGCAAAAAGTAGCGAAGTAGCGAGTAGCGAACAGGAGTAGCGTAGCGAGCTACTTTTTGGTAAATGTAGCTGTAGCTGTAGCAAAGCTACATTTTGGAAGAGTAGCTGTAGCTGTAGCGAAGCTACTTTTAAAATGTAGCGTTCTGATCACTGATTAATACACATGGAATTTAAGGATCATTCTATGTTTTTCAAGTGAACAAGATGTAAAAACTTAAAATGTGTGAAAATGTAAAATCCCAGAATGTATAATGGAGGTTCCTCGGTATTCTGAAATAATTGATAAAATTAAAATTAGTAGCATCGCCAAGATATTGGCAGTGGTATCCACTAGATGCTATTTAAGATGGTTCTCACTTAATCAGAAAAATCAATTTGTTTACACGTTACTGGTGCAAAATAAATGAATGTTTTGAATTTTGCATAATTTTCAGGATAAAGAGGCTCCACAAAAGTGTTGCATGTCACATCTGCAGATACTGCAACTATGAAAAAGTATCAGCAGAGGCACATAATTATGGAAAATAACAAAGCAAAATTTCGGTACAAAAACAGAGTCAATTTTGGTTTCAAAAGCGGTAAATACAATAAAAATTTTGTTATCTTTGGGATGAAGTGGAGCGTCGGTTGCGTGCGAGACTCATTCGACTGGAAACCAAACATGAACTATTCACGAGGCTACAGGACGAATGGGAAAACAATCCACCAGCAATATACCAGAACTTAATGGAAAGCCTGCCCTGAAGAGTAAATGTTGTAATAATAGCAAAGGGAGATCCCCATATTATTAGTTACTTTTAGTTACCTGGCTGGTGTATTTGGAATAAACAGACTAGGTGTCCGGTAACTTTTGGCTATACAGTGCATCATTTCGTGAGAAAATAGGGTAGGAAAATGCACCTCACACCTTTCAGAAACATGAAAAATGAACATTACAACATGGTATTTCACATATCGCGTTTTCATCAAAAATGAAATATTCATGTCTCAAAGTATCAGCAAATTAGATTTGAACTCTCACTTTCTGATATTGATACCAAAAGACTGCCATCGGTATCGAGTCAGCCCTTGTTAATATAGACAACACACAAAAACACCAATACCTTACCATGTCGAGGCTTGAACTCAAGTCTGGAAAGGAGTTCAATGGCTGGAATGAGGAAAGCCAAGGTTTTCCCAGAACCAGTCTTTGCTGCTCCTACGAGGTCCTGTCCCTCGAGAAGGTGTGGAATGGCCTGGGCTTGGATTTGCGTGAGTTTCTCAAATCCCATTTTAGCCACGGCTTTCAACGTGTTCTCGCATATCTTTCCTTTCAGCAAGGAAAATTTAACGTCTGTCAGAATCTTAGGACTGGCACTAGAGCCGTTCACTGAAATAAAAATGAGAAACCAACTTAGTAACATCAAGCTCTTCATATATACAGCATGTTCAAAAATGATTATCGGGATTTCAAAGTCATTTAATTTCCCTTATATGTAAAGACAAAGGCAAAGCTTATATGGGAGCAAACAACAACTCAACAAGTTTACGTAGTGTACCTTATGCATGTTCAATGTGAGCACTTTTTGTCACACAGCACACATTCATTCCCTCGACACACTTGGACGTCCAGAACTCTTCCCTTTGCAGACACATCCAGTTGTTTCAAACTTATTAAAGTATCGACGAATGTTGCTATTGGATGGAGGATCACTTCCAAATCGGTGAACTGAAACAGCAGAACCACACCTTGCATATTGAATGACACAAAACGACTTCCACGTGGGAGTCGCTACTTTGTAATACACCTACGCCACTGTGACTGATGGGAAACAAATGATACACACTCAGGGTAGCAAACTTACACAACCGTTCTTATCATACATGTACAATATAGACATTCACCTTTGTCTGTTGCAATATATACCAACTACTTGAAAGCCCGCGATAATCATTTTGGGACATGGTGTATACATAGAACTTTTTAAAACGACAGACAGAATAACAGAACCATGTGTATTTCTATTTTGTTATGTTTCATTGCTTGTCTGAGACAAGTGGTGAGATCAATAGTTCATCACTTAATGTGCTCAACCAACCAATACAATCAACTGATGAAACAGAAGAACATCAAGTAGAAAAACATATTTTTAAAAGTGCATAAGGAAGTATACAACTTAAAATAAAAGAAATATTGCTATTTTATTTTTTGTTATCAACAATATATAAGCTAGATCAACAGGCAGGAACCATTGCATCCAGGTTGGTGAACTTTCCGACCTTCAAATAAATATTTTCTTCTGAAATGGCATTTAGAAAGACTTTCTCAATGTCTTCTACAGGCAGGTGTAACCCTTTTGGGAAACTAAAATCATGCACAGATAATCATCTGCGTATGTGGAAAAGAAAACGTAACAATTCCCTAGGGGTGTACAGAACGGAAACCCTTTGGTCAGGATGGGAAAATTACATGTTTGATTTGATTTGGTGTTTTAAGTCCACTTTATGCACAGTAAGGCTAATCGGGACTGGACCTACAGTTCAAAGTGGTGTAAAATTGCATGTACTATTCTACTAAGTAATAACTACTAAAAGTTAGTAATTTGCATCTGTTTTTTTTTTTCCTTTATCATACCACCCTGTGCTTCATTCTCCAAAACATGAATATAATGGTCAACTTGAGTATTACACAAATAAGCTTACAATTTGCACCCTGTTCTTTGGATTCTTTCTTTTCATCCAATTCTTCTCTGACTTCATCGTCGTCTTCAGACTCTTCTTTGACTTCTTCATCTCGGGACTCTCTGACTTCTTCTTCATTTGAATCTCCTGTTTGTTGTTCATCAACCTCTTCAATTGTTACATCAACCTTTTCTTGTTCATCTTTTTTATGTTTTTTCTTCTTCTTTCCTATAAATATTGCACAAAATTGTATAAATGTATAAATTAAAAACTAGTATATGTAGCAGTTGCATATATTATAATGGATAATTAATCATGAAAACAAAACCCATTCAGAATTCAAAGTTACAGCAATTTTTTTTTTCAAATTTCAAGTCTGAATATTTATGATGCATCAACATTTTCCCCAATCTATCAAGGTCTCTGGTCTCTAAAAAGTTTGGTTGATTTTTTTTTTTAAAAAATAGTATTTTCTATTCTTGTTACTTTATGTCAAACTTCTGCCACTTAAGCTACTTGCAACAATGACGATGAATAGATGAAACTGATGAAGAGGTCCTAGGTTCGATATCCGGTGAGGGAACATAGTGATTTGGATCCCACTTTAAACTGTAGGTCCAGTTCTGATTAGCCCATCTGTGCATAAAGTGAACTTAAAACAGAAACTCAAAGAAGAAGAAGAAGAAATACACTCATGAAGGGACACTCACAAAGAACATATGCACCCAGGATGGGAACGTTTGGGAAAAATTTAAACAGGTGCATCTTCAGTCGAAGTGAAAAGAGAGATTACAGAAACGAAAGTGAAAGTTCGGCCTCCAAAGTTGCCAGGCCTAGAAAGAAGATATAGTTGGTATAACTTTTGTAAATGATGACAGTGTGTGACCAAAATGAACACACACATATCACTTGCATTTATAAAACCACAATTTTCAATGTATACCTACTTTTTATACGACTACTGTCATCTGGATATGGGCGTTTCCCTTGCAACCTAACAAAGGCACCACCAGTACAGTTGGTACTAGGAGAATCTGTTTCAGATTCTCCATCTTCTCTGTTCAATAAAGTTGCATTATTGTGTGTTTCTGCAAGTAAAAAAAAATCCATGATGATATTGAAAGTCAACCAATTAACATGCTTGGCTACCAATCTGGCATTTTGTTTTAATACTAATTAATAAGTAATAGTATCCTTATGTTGTTTTAGATAAAGCATATGTTATCCTGAAAAATCAATTACTTTAAGACACTTGAGTATTTTGTTCCACAGAAAAAAAGGCACATTTTCACTTCTTACATCAAAATTAGGGATGGACATAAATAAAAAATCGAACAGTATCAACTGATACTTCGCCGCCCACCCAGCATCGTACCAAGTGGGTACTTGGAGGAAACTGAGGGGTAAAGGCAGCCAGGGGCATGGTGCTGATCACATCACCCCCTCCTTTGGTTGTGATCAAGAAAGTTTGGGGCCCTAACTCCAC
Source organism: Lepisma saccharinum (assembly GCF_977018435.1). Classification (NCBI taxonomy): domain Eukaryota; kingdom Metazoa; phylum Arthropoda; class Insecta; order Zygentoma; family Lepismatidae; genus Lepisma; species Lepisma saccharinum. Next base: position 75,258,164 of record NC_139241.1, read on the forward strand.
ACCCTCTATATGCCTTCATGGCATGGTGAAAAGCACAGGGGAGCACTTTACTTCTTTTTTATTTTTTTTTTACTTTATCAACTGATATAGGCATATCTCTGTATCAGTAAAATTACCAACAATTTTACAGAGATTGGATAAAGCTTCTTTAAATGTTAAATGCTTTCATTAGTTTTACAGGAGCATTTGAAAGTCTTGTAGGAAATTATTTTGAAAGTAAATTTGAAACCTGAAGAAATTAATTTATGCAGTTTAGAGTTTCACAAATTACTATTTATGGGAGAAAATATCACATAAAAAGTAGCTTAAGCACACTTCCCAGAGAACAGCTGTCTATTGGCTTATTCAAAGGAGACTCAAAGAAGTGTCACAATGTGATCAGTTTCTAAAAGCATTTAGGGATGTTATTTTAATCCTAAAATCCCCAAACCTGACCTACCTAATGTAACAATAAAATAATTTAAAGATGTTATCTTGGTGTTAAGAGCAAGAAACTCCCCTTTGCACTGCACGCATGTGAAGTACATAGCAACAGCAGTCCGTATTCAAGATGACAGTATACAAATGGCTGTTCACGAACAGATATGCACATTGGTGTATACAGAAAACAAAAACCACCTCTAGAAAACATGCAGTATGCAAACACTAAGCTCATGAAGTGTGCGTTGACAGGCCTAAACGGAACTCTAAACATGTCGAACTCAGTTCAGCTCCACACAAACCTGCTGCTTTTAACAGATATGTACACAATACCTTTGCCATCTGGTCGCATGGTGAAGCAACGCTGCAGATGTTCCTGGATCATCTCAACAACCAGCACCCGAACATCAAATTCCCCATGGAGACAGAGACCAACAGCAGCCATCCGTTCCTGGACATCCTCGTCACACGCAAACCAGACGGAACCTTAGGACACAGCATATACAGGAAACCTACTCACACACACCTATACCTTAATGCCAAGAAGTTTCAGGATCCAGTGCAGCGATCAACCATACTCTCGACATTGTTTCACCTGGCCATCTTCATCAGCGACATAGAGGACCTTCAAGATGAAATAAGACACCTGTGCATAGCTTTCAGACAGAATGGATACAGTGGAAGCATCATCAACAAGACACTAGAGTGAGTAATGCACAGCAAGAACAACCAACAAACAAACCTGGACCCCCCTGATAACCAAGACAAGAAGATAGCCATCATCCCATACATTGGAAACCTCTCCGCAGTCGTCAGCTGCATTCTTTCAAAGCACAACATTAAGACAATTCACAAACTGCCACCAAGAGTCAGAAGCCAACTTCGAAATCCTAGACTACCTAGAACAGAAGACACCCGGGGTTTACTGTATCATCTGTTCCTGTGGTAAAGCCTACGTTGGACATATGGGGAGGACAATTGAAAAACATTGCAAAGAACATGCAAGCTACATCAAGAATTTTCATCCAGAAAAATTCGGGTTAACAGAACATTCCATCCAGGAGAGCCATAGAGCTGACTTCACAACCACCAAGATCATCAACAAGTCATCCAATTACTGGGACCGAATTATCAAAGAAGTGATAGCCATACACCGTGTTGTATCCTCGGAGAGAAGGGGTGGAGAATACAATCTTTCAAAGTACGTGTTCGTTGGTCCGGTGAAAACTTAGTAGTTAACTTCAAGTAAATAAAGTTCGTACTTGAGGTTTTAAATATATATTTATTGAACGAAATCACTGGAGACACTACAATTACACTTACAGTCAGTCACATGTAGATTTGGGGACATCCCAAATTACACTTACACTCAGTCTCATGTAGATTTTTACAAGTCTTTACCGACACCAAGTTCTACAATTAGTCTTTCAGACTAAACACAAGGAATATTATCCATAGGTATTTAAGACAATAATTACCATGTACCCGGTAGTTTGCCAGGTATAGTTAGGTACCCGGCAGCTCCACAGTAGGCCCGATTGGAGAATAGAAGAACGACTGTGCCCTGGTACTAAAATTTGGTCTTTTTATACCAAAGGTGAGGCTGTATTTGTGGTTTCTTAATTACTTTCTATTTTCCATTTCCTTGGGTCTACGTGAGGAGAGCCTGGTCAATCAACAATATATGAAAAACAACATTTTCCCGACACCTGATGGTTACAGGTCAAGGTGACAAAAACATGTTTTGAAATTAACAGTTCCGTATGGCAAGAGGCCACTGAACCACCATAACAGAGAAACACTTAAATACCTTTTGCCTTAAGTCTAATATATACATTTGACAATCGTTTCTCTATTCCCAAGAAATCGTTTGACTAACAGTTATGAAAGTGATTCACACATTACAGGCAAAAATAGACAAAAAGTAGGTAAAGATGAATCAAGTATAAATATTACTTCAAGAGGAAAGAATGATTCTCACTGCAAGCAACAGAAAACTGCAAAAAGTATATTTGGGAATGAATTGATAAATGACGAGAGCGACGATGTTATTCCCAAAAGAATAACCCAAACGTTGTCACCTACAACAACGGGGAAAATAAAAACCTCAACAGGGTCACAGGACTACAACTGGACCCAGACTGGTTACCGATAGTCGACTGGGAGCGAGGATGTCATAGACACAACTGGATTGGCCCACCACCTACACCGGATCCCTCCCACACCAAATACATATAACCTTACCCTGACATCTCTATACTTCAATCCCTGAAGATGACAGTGATGTTAGCTCTCGGAAACCTATCCAGAAATCACCTGGTTGATATCCCGAGAAAACTTCTTCAAAAACGTATGTGTAGTATGATTACTTGAAAATTAAGTGAGCAGAACTTGGGCCAACATCTGTAATGAAAAAAATTAGGCATGGGCCGATACCAATAAAGTTCTGATATAAAATGTACCAATACTGATAATCGATATTCTACTGATCCAATATAAAATTCCAAATGGTCCTTGAGGGACCTGAATAAATCATTGACCTCCTTAATGAATGCATGTTCTGAGGTGATTGCAGTGATAAAGAAGTGGGATATTTAGGCATTTACTTTTTTTAAAGAAAGTAGGGCATAGAGATTATCCATAAAAATTATAACAAAATGGTAGAATTTTGCACTAAATTCTAAGATATTTAAAGATATATCGGACTGGTAAAATAATTGGTAATTTTACTGATAAACCAATATGCCTATATCGGCTGAAACTGATCAAGCTGTCCCATCCCTAAGTTCTATAGAGTAAATATCAAATAAATGGTTCTTTCTTCACATGCAAAACACATTGGTACATCCATTAAGGAGCTTAATTGGCCATTCATATTCTTCATGGAAAATTTGAAATTTTATATCTGATTGGTAGAATGTATGTGCAAATAAATATAATTGTACAATACTATGTAATATTTTTACTCACTGTTTGTCAAGCGCAAAACAAACAACATTTCATGAATGATGGCAATGGGTGGCCAAAATCAATAGGCAAATAATCTTTAAGCACATGTTTAATCTATTGAACAGATAACCACATTTTTACAGAACCATTACCTTCTGGACATGGGCGTTTCCCCGGCAGCCTAACAAAGGTGCCACCAATGAAGTTTGTACTAGGAGCATCCGCTTCAGATTCGCCATCTTCTGTGTTCAATGAATTTGCATTATCTTGCGTTCCTGTATGTAAAAATATTATACAATTAAATTACAGAGAAAGTATGTGGCACCTCACAATACAGGTCATTATTATTACCTAAGCAAAGTAAAGTGCTCCCCTGTGCTTTGCAGCATGCCATGCAGACGTATAGAGGGTGTGGAGTTAGGGTCCCACATTTTACTGATAACAGCCGAAGGTAGGGGTGATGTGATCAGCACCATGCCCCTGGCTGCCTTTACCCTGCAGAGTTTCCTCCAGGTACCAACTTTATACGGCGTTGGATGGGCATCAGAGCTGCTTGAACAGGTGGAAAAAATTCCAGCTCTCACCCGCCAGGGATCTAACTGGGTCTCTTGCATGGTAGTCAGGCACCCTAATGACTGAGCTACCGAGGCTCATCATCTTTATCTACGAGTGTCACTAATCTACAAGACTCGGACATACACAGAACTATATGCATCCAACTTCCATAAGGTGCCAAACAATATATTAATGTAGTGTTACTCTACACATACAAGATCTCCAAACAAAAAAATCAGTCACCCCTTATAGAAATTAATTAATAGCAGGTGGCACTGAATCTGGCCTGGATAACCATATTAATCTTCCTTGGCAGGGCTCTACGAGGTTGTGGAAGTATGCAACAGGAAGCCCTGAAGTTCCAACACAGAATGTGGATGACTATACATGAGTTTGACATGCTGTTCCAAACAGCCCTATAAATTCTCTAAAGGATACAAATCTCTGGAATTAATGAGCAATTGAAGATGACATAGTCATGGATGTCTGGAAGTGGGGGCCACACCCCCTGGAAAATGAATATCCACCTGAAAATTATAATTTCATTTCAGTCTCTATAAATACATTGAAGGAACATGATAATTTCACTGAAACGGTGTTTTTTAGGGGGAGGTATCACGATTATGGTGGAAAATTAGCTTCCTTTGCCCCTCCTGGAAAAAATTACCTTGCTTGCCCCTCCCTGGAAAAAATCCTGCGGATGTCCATGGACATAGGATTGCGGTATGTTCATCATGCCACACAGTCACAGAGCAAGCCTTGTCACTCTGGAAGAGAGAAGCACCCTGTTGGAGATAATGGCTTAAGAACGATTCTTGGCCATTCTGAACGCCACGGAAACCATGCTGGTTCAAGAACTCAGGTTCTTGTACAAGGGGGACCAGCAGTAGCGTAGCATCCTGGTACGCCCATACGCCCGGCGTTCCCTGATTTAAAATTTTAAAAATGCGTAAATGCTGTAAATATGAAGTAAAACGTGACTAATTATATACATGTTTGAACATTGTGGCATTATAAAAGATAATTTTTCGATCCGTCTCAACGCTCCACTAACAGCTCTCGTTGTAGGATTTCTTTAATGTGTCTGCTTGCCGGACGCCGGCTAGGTTTGGCATACAGGACCATGCCTGCCTGGAGGCAGAGAGAAGGAGGGAAAGCTTGTGGCTTGGATCTCTACAGCAAGGGTGAAATGCTCTCTCCATACGCTGGCGTACGGGGCACCTGATTGGTTCTAGGGGCCATGTGACCTTTCCTGCCTTCCGATGCAGACGACAGAAGTAGAATTCCTACCCGGTTTTTCGCGCTTGTGCCCATAGACAAATCTCGTGCCTCTGCTCGTGATGTGATGCTACAATACGCAATATTGACTAACGTATCTTTAATGAGCATTGTATTGTGTAATTTATCGCAAGAACAGTGAAGTGCATTAAAAACTAAAAGAGCAAAACAGTTTTTGTCAAACAAGTTGATAAAGTCCTCGAAGTAGAAGTTCAGCCTGTGGCTGCTCTACCACCTAACCTGCAAAACTATTTATTTAAAAAATATATTTTTTCGTTAGTATCTTACTGCCTAATATTGTACCAGTGGAAATGTTTAGCATTCGTTTCAAAACTCTTAACATCGTATGATCTCTTGACAAAATTATTTTAAAATGTTTATCAGCATTCTCAAGATGCAATAAACAGTGGTCTGAAACTCTGAATTGCTAATCGGCATTGTTACATCAGTAGAGTGTACAATTGTTGGATCATCCACCCACCTTCGTGTCAGAGTGTTTTGCACAGCACGCTAAGATGCCAGAGGTTTACGGTTTGAATCGTGGCCTATGCATGTTTGTTCTTTGTGAGTGTCTCTTCATCAAAATCATCACTCATATTCATATTTGCGATTAGCCAAAAGTGGTGGAAAGCGAAGTAAAATAAACCAAATCAATCAATAGTTGTATCATCCACAACAATGAAGTCTACTGTTGTTCTAGAGGCGCTTGTGATTACTTGCGTCATGCCGAAAGGTTTCCTTGATTATAAAATACTGTTTTGCTACACATGTGTTACGTGTGGAGCAAAATACTCCGAATGGTGTACGGTGTTTCTGACTTGAGCAATCTAATTAAAAATGGTATAAAACACCAGTGCTCCAAGCATTTGTTGCACACTGAGGCATCTTATTTTCTACATAAAACAAGCATGGATCATGTTTTATCGAAACCCGGCTGACTTCATGTAATAAACACAATGAGATTGTGATTTTAAATAGACAATACATATGTCGGCTAATTCCATAAGTAAACTCTTAAGCAAAAAAAAAGGCCTACCCTTCCTTCAGACTTGGCGTTTCCATCTGAAATGTTCATGCTATGCCACTGGGGACCGGTACAAAAAACACCACCAGAGCATCACAAAATCTTCTGCAACTTAAGAACACTGGCAACTCAGACTGAATGAAAAGCTTCATTGGGTCTACTGTGCACTTGCCGACTCGCACATTTGGAATATAAAGAAAAAACCAAGATTCATTGAATCATATTACATATATCCAGTCTTTCAGAGGGAAGTTGAGGTTCCACCTGGCCCATATAAAGCATCCTGTATTATGAACTCCTATTAGCTGGGGCCTCTTCAGTGGTACTCTACTTCAGATGTCCTTCACATACAGAAAAAATAGATTATCATGCGACAGACCCGGGTTCAATCCCCAATGGGGGAGAACCAGGATCTTTTCCACCTGTTCAAGCGACTCTGGTGCCCACCCAGCATCATATAAAGTGGGTACCTGGAGGAAACTATGGGGGGGTAAAGGTGGCCAGGGGGTGGTGCTGATCACATCACCCCCACCTTCGGCCATGATCAAGAAAGTGCGGGACCCTAAACTCTACACCCCCTATATGCCTTCATGGCGTGGTGCGAAGCACAGGGGAGCAATTTTTTTTTTTATATATATATATTCTCAAGGTTTGTATCTATATTTCTTGACTACGGTTTTCTTTTGTATAACCAGTATAATTTGGTTAGAAGTATTAGTGTCAATGGCGTAAGGAGTGTTTGGTTTGATGCTGAAAGTAAATTTACATTTTTGTCTGGCTAGGTGTGTTAGGTTTGGTGACATTTACTCTTGCATTTTTTTCTTTTACCATTTTGAGTGTGCATACAATCAGTTTTCACAAATAAAAAACTGAGAAATAGTCTGGTATAGGTGGTTTCTTACTTATGCAGACCATAATTTAGGATCAAGTATTTATTACATGTGATTCCCACACCACGAAACAAATTTTAGTGTATAGAACATTTTAAAAAAATTATGCAATTCTCAAAGGGGTACAGTCGGTCAAGGACCCTCTGAAAATAAAATTTGGCAACCACATCCACTAAATATATGCTTACAGGCCAAAACCAAGTGTTAGGTAATAATCAAAATCCAATTATTGATAACAACTCGTTTGAACCAGTCTCCAAATTCAAGTACTTCAACTGAGTTTCTGTAGACTTTTGAAAGGTCGTGGAAGTGTTTTCTATCCTCATTCAATTTATTAGGCCGGTAAAACATGTATTTTTTTACATTAATGTTTCTGCAATGCACAAAAGCTCTTGCCTCCATTACCTTCGATTTGATTGATTGATTGATTTAGTTTATTTTACTTCGCGTTTTGTGCCTCTTGGCTAATTTGCGAAGATGGGGATGAGTGATAAAATGATGAAATTAATGAATGGACATTCACAAACAACCAAGCCCGACCAGGATTCGAACCCGGGACCCTTGGCGTCGCAGCGCGATGTGCTAACCACTCGGCCACAGGGTCGGGCACCATTACCTTCGACTACGTGAAACAAATGTTCCATGCGTTCAATGACGTAAACCCCGGTCAGTGTTTCCAACGATGCTATTGTTTTCCCAGAACATGAAAATTTTAACTATGTTTGCCTAACGTAACAGAACCTTGCCGTGAATGGTTTGTGGGGCTATTTATGAATGGTTTGTGGGGCTATAAGTAACGCAAGTTCGAAAGTCGAAAAGTATATGCATAATTGAACTTAAAACTGCATTTATCCGAAAAAATAATTAATAAATCCTAGCACAATTTACTCGTAGAAGCATTTGGCATAATTTCAGAGCTTAAGCAGCATTTTTTATTATCCTCTATCCACACGACAGGGAGAGGGGACAAAATCGAAATTCCTGCAAAATCAATAGTCAATGCTATTTTCGTAGAGGGACTGCACCTACAAAATGCAATGGATAGTACAAGCAATATGTGTGACTGTAATTGAATGCATTTTTCAAACCTTCCTCGGTTTACCATAATTTCTTCCTACACTCCAAAAATGCCATCTCGAGGAAATGTGTTATTATGAAGTAAAGTAAGCTTGTTACCTTACCGTTAAGTAGAACAGCCTGAAGGCTTCGTACAAGTGAATATAACACCCAACACAACATTCCACAATAGCAGTTATAATTTTAGGCTGCAACTATTTTTACCAGGGGGTGAGAATAGCATGCAGGGCTATTTTCACCAGGTGCTGAGAATAGGACATGTGGCTAGTTTCACCAGCAAAATAATTACTTGAATCTCACCATAACATTCTCATTTATCTTATTTTATTATATTGATTGACAGTGTTGCTGAACTTACTGCTAGCAAGTTATTTTAAACTAAAAATGGGTTCAACTACTATTGTCACCACGTAGTGAGAATAGCAGAAAGTGCTGAAAATCAAGTGTTGGGAAGTGTCTACAGAAATAATTTTGGTAACATTATTGTAGAGGGAAACAGATTCCTTCAAATTTCCAGTAGAAAGTACTTACAGAAATCATTTTCTTTAGCGTTGTGGAAGTTCCTGAATGTAGATTTGATCCATTTTAATGTCAATGCGTGTTGTTTTCTGCAAAAATCGCTGTCCGACATGCTGTTTCTGCTCCCGCCAATTGCTTTCTGCACGAGAGTGCAATGTTCCGTGTGTTAAGATGATGCAACCCCGTAGCCAGTGTTTCAGCCTCGCCGTGTTTTCACTAGAACATGACGTGTCGAGTATTTTTTTTTTTTTTTAACTATGCTTGCCTAACCTAACTTAACCTAACCTTACCTTACGGAAAATGGTTTTAGGGCTAACGTCAATGATTTTTGGGCTAACATCAATGGTTTGTGAGGCTAACGTCAATGGTTTGTGACGTATTAGCATAATTTCAAATCCGGGCACGAAAGTAGATATTTTCCGGTGAACGAGGTTGCAACACTGCATAAATCGACAAAACACACTCAGAATGTCCCCTAAACGAGTATGCTATCACGGCCATAATGTGTTACAGATTCGAAACAACAAGTAACAGTAAGTACTCGTAAATGTAAGAAATAGACATTGATATGCATTATTTCACTTTAGGAAATGTTCCACATTCGAAAATAACACGTTAGCAATGTAAACAAGTCCGAAATATATGATTCGTAGGTGTTTACCTCATACGATAATAGTACCATAATTTTAATGTTATAGCCCTAAACCTGATCTGCGTAACATTTAGGAACGTAATACCGCTTCATATGTGACGTGACATATTAGCAACACCAGTCCATATTGGAATACATTGCGTTATTTTTCAAACTCCATGGCATGTAGAAAAAAAGTACTAGTCTCCTGCACGAAAAGAAATGCACACCGATGTAAGTTTCATGCACATGAAAAACTAAATCCACACATCTGTGTAGCAGGCCAGGCTGTAGATCATGTGTGGTTTAAAATCTGGTGAAAATAGCTCACCACCTGGTGTGAATAGTCACTTCGATAATATTATGTTGTTAGGTTAGGGACTGATAGTTATTTTCGACGTGTTCTTTTGCTATTTGAATGTGTATACAAACAGTGGTAACAGTTCCGTGTATCGGAAACACATGGAAATCGGATATTTTGTGTTTCGCATGGTTCGTACTTACCAATTGTGTATTGTGGAACATAGTACAAGGTGCCATTATGCTTTTTACACGAAAACAAAAACAATTTATTCTCTTTCTGAGTGCTTTTTTTTATTCCTTTCTTCGCTTCCGGAACACACAATATGGCTGGCACATTTTGACTCACGTTGTGGGTATGCAGTGTTTCAACCTTCTTCACCTAAAAATTTCTACCATCGTGTTCGTCACCGGTGGAAATTATACATTATGCACGGGTAGCTGATGGATAGCCCCACGAACCATTTACAGATAGCCCCACAAACCATTCACAGATAGCTCCACGAACCATTTCCATGGCATGAGTTTACAATACCGGACCACTCTATTACTATAAAATTTCGCCTACTTACTAGTTTCGGTAAATGTCCGTTATATCGGAGACACTTTTCTTTAAATTTACAGGAGAAACTACTTACGGAAATGAGTTTCTGTTGCATTTATCAAACTTCGTGGAGGTATTTTGTCACTATTGAATGCTGCACAACATAAAATAAGCACTTTTGATGTAATAAAGTAGCCTTTTGTGCGAAGCGACAACATTATGCCGTTGTTTCCATTATGAACCTGCAGATGGCGCAAGTGTCGAAAGTCACGCGGTCTCGCAAGAGGAAGACGTATTTCCAAAAGTGCCTTTTTTACCAGAATTTTTTTATTTTTATTTTTTTAACCATGCTTACCTAACCTAACCCAACCTAACCTTGCCGGAAATGGTTCGTGGGGCTAACGTGAATGGGTTTTGGGGCTATCGTGAATTGCAACACTGCTTGCCCACTCCAAATCGACAAAACACAAGCATGATGTGTGATGATCCACAGCTGTGCGCGAAATATTTCCGCCACGGAAGAAAGGTCCCAAAGAATTACTTGTAATGTGAAAAATCGAAGTTATTTTCGTGTGAAAGGCATAATGGCACCTTGAAATAGGTTCCGCAACACACAATTGGTAAGTACGAACCATTTGAAACTGAAAATATGCGTTAGAAATGTGTCTCCGATATAACAGACATTTACCCTAATTTCGGTGTCCTGATGACGTATCTGTAGTTCTCATTTGGCGGTCACTTGTTAAAATTGTACATTTACGTGTAGAACTTGTAAAATAACCTTGCGATTTACCACGGTGATTGTCCATACACAGCAATTCGGAACCATATTTCTTTTGCAATTCGTTAATGGTCTTCCTTTATGCACAACAATCTTGGCGACATCAGACGAGGAATGCCTACGAGGTTAGGTTCCATTAGCATAAATACAAGGAAAAATTAAACCAAAAATTCAATCTGCTTTTTTTCAAATTTCCAGACGTGACCCCCGGTTTTTTACAACAGATTCGTCATTTGGAGGCCAAAATTAGTTAGTATACCAAAAATTAACAAAATTGGTGACTTTCTCTATATTGTAAATTCGCTCCTTATCGTACATATTACCTTTTAACTTGTTTCCGGATTCCTTTGCCCGAAGGTATTTACGTTGCTTCTTTGCTCGATTTTTCAACTTTTTTAACAGGCGTTGATCGTCAATGGCCATGGTCAATACAGAAATCATCCACACACAGAGCCGCAGAAAATACTATGAATCGTAGTAAAATCTGTAATAAAAACACATGTCATCGACACACGTGAGAGTTTGGTTTGGTCGGTCAGTTGTCAACAAAAGACTGTCGACTTTGGTCAGCGTTCCTGTTTCTAGTATCACTTCCGGTTCCGGTAGATTATTGTTCAATTACCATTAGTAATCTAAATAAAGCACTGTTTTTTGCCCTCTTACATTGTGTATCCTTTTTATATTTCGAACTGACATTTTCGTGTGTATCCATATTGGAGCCAAGTGACTGGAGGACATAATTCTCAGAAAAAGGAAAGGAATAATGTAGGAAATGGAATTGGTAACAGTATGGTGGAAGCGGCCCCGGCGCCCACCCAGCGTCGAATAACATGGGTACCTGGGGGAAACCCTGGGGGGTAAAGGCGGTCAGGGGCGTGATGCTGATCACATCACCCCCACTCACGACCGGATGAAGAAAGTGTGGGGCGTTACCCCCACACCCCGTATACGCCTTCATGGCGTGGTGCTATGCACAGGGGAACACTTTACCTTTACCTTTTTATGGTATAGTGAAAACAATTTCACTCGTTTATTTCCTAATTATTTACATTTGTATTTACCTGTTATGCATAGCGGAACATTTTTGAACGTGGGATTTTGCTTTTTTCACTGTAAAAATCGTAATTATTTACATTGCAAGTATTCATTGTTCGTTGCTAATTCGCTTTCGTTACACATAATATGGCGGGCAAATCTTGACTCACGTTGTCTATCGTCAGCTGATATGCAGTGTTTCCAAACTTATTAACCGAAAAATGCCGCACGAACTATTCACAGAAGGTTTTTAAGCGATAATTGATCCACAAACCATTCACGGAAGGTTAGGTTAGGCAAACAGAAAATTAAATTGAGAAAAAAAAACTGCTTACACGTCATCTTGTAAAACTACCGCGTGATTGCTACACTAACACTTATTAACTGAAAAATTCCACACAAACTATTCACAGAGGGTTTTTAAGCGAAAATTATTCCACAAACCATTCACGGAAGGTTAGGTCAGGCAAACAGAAAATTAAATTGAAAAAAAAAACAAAAGAACGCTCACACGTCATCTTGTAAAACTACCGCGTGGTTGGGCTAGAGTCTAGTTTACGTCCTTGTTGTCCACTCCTTCTTACCTGTTTACGTCTTTCTTGCGCACTCCTTCTTGCCCGTTTAGAAAACCGTGTTAGCAGACAGCCGGCGTTCCGGCATCCGTAGAGTAAGTAAGTTTTTCTTTTTACACTTTCTGTCACTAACCATTCACGGGAGCGAGGTATGCCTACGAGGTTAGGTTAGGTTCCATTAGCACTCATTTCACCCCTAAATATGTGCTTCATCATCGAAAAATGTCCTCAGTACGTTCAATCACGCATATCCGGACAAATCGGTTTTTCTCGATTTTCTCCTCCAGGAAATTCTTCCTCGCCTTGGGATTTACTTTGTTGAATTCCTTATAAAATAACCTTTCCAACGATATATGACACGTATTCCTTAGGAAAAGGACGTAAACTAGACTCTTACCCGTGGTTGCTACACTAACACTTATTAACCGAAAAATGCCACACGAACTATTCACAGAGGGTTTTTATGCGAAAATTGATCCACAAACCATTCACGGAAGGTTAGGTTAGGCAAACAGAAAATTAAATTTAAAAAAAAAATAGGCTCACACGTCATCTTGTAAAACTGCCGCATGGTTGCTACACTAACAGGGGGTTACATAATCAAACGCACGGAACATTTGATTCCCGTAGTCGATGGTAATGGTGGCAAGAGCTATCGTGCATCGGAGATACATTAATGTCAAAAAATACATGATTTACCGACCAAATAAGTTGAACGAAGGGAGAAAACACTTCCACGAGCTTCCAAAATCTACAGAAACTCAGTTCCGTAAGTAGTTTCTCCTGTAAATTTGAAGAAATGTGTTTTCACTATACCATACTGTTACCATGGAATTTTCAAGCAAAGTTATCTTTGTGTTTCGTTGCGAGAGCTACAAGCATCCAACAATAAATGTTGGACATTGGGGTATTGACGCATTTATGATTTTGGTGTCTTGTAATATGTACTTTTGCTAAGTGTGCTGGCGAGCGTACGTGTCTAGTTCTTAATCTATTAGTAAAAATTATGACCACTCCACTAACTATCCATATGAATGAACGGTACTAATTTACTATCCTTCGGACACATTTATTTATTTTTACAGAAGAAACTACTTACCGTAATAAGTTCCTGTAGCATTGGCATACTTGTCTATCAGTGCATTACCTTATTAATGTGATGTGCCTTGACATATGCAAAATGCATGCGCGTGCACTCCGGTACAGCAAGGTCAGCAGTGGTTGCACACATCATAACTGTTACAAATTAATTCTTTAACTTTTCGTTTCTCATCATTTCTTCCGGGTTGCCTCAACAGAATATCAAGCTGCAAGGGTAAAACTTCGATAGCGTCCCAACACCTCTCACTCATTTATTTCGTCATTTTTAACATTCGTACTTATCTATTCTGCATTGCAAAAGATTCTTCATGGTGCTATTTGCTTTTTTCACGAAAAAAGTTCATTTTTTGACAAAGAGTAATTATTAAACCATTGACGTTAGCCCCAAAAACCATCCACGGGTAGCCCCCCCCCCCAAACCATCCACGGGTAGCCCCCTAAACCATTGACTTTAGCCCCAAAATCCATTATTGACGATAGTCCCACGAACCATCACGTGGACGAGGTATGTCTACGAGGTTAGGTTCCATTAGCACTCATTTCGTTCAATTTACCATATACGGACAACATCGTTTTTTCTCGATGAAAGAAAATACCAACAAGAACTTCTAAATGCTACAGAAACTCATTTCAGAAACTAGTTTCTTGTGTAGGACACTATCGAAGTTTTAGCCCTGCAAGCCTCCAAGGTCCGTTCTTTTCCCTCGTGTGGCATGTTGACAAAACATCTCCATAGTATCACCCTGGAATTTTAAAGAAGTCATAAAACAATCAGAACAGTTTCTCTTTTTGGAACCATCCGTATAATGAGTCTATCACAATGTCTTCATACTGTGCATGATTGCCCTGATCTAAAAGGTGTAGGCTAGAGTGGCCATAGAGGGAGATGTAGGTTGTACAGGGTGCTTCACAATTTTTTCTGGGATTTCGGAAGTCTGCCTCACACACGTGGATGAAAGCATGTCAGTGGAGAGTAAATTTCAAAGTTTTTAACCCACCTTACAAATGTTCGATATGTCCTACCTTGGTCACTCGACGGACATAAAACAAACAGGTAGGTCAGGGCCATCGCCCAGACTGTGGACCTATGAGCAAGATTACAGAATTGATGTCTGTAGAATTACCAAGGGAAGACATATCGAACATTTGTAATGTGGATTAAAACTTGGAAAAAGCTCCCAGTAGGTGAGTTGGCCTCTGAGCAAACGACTTCCGATATCCTGGAGGGAATTATGAAACACCCTCCATATTGGGGGTGAGTAAAAGGTGAAGGTCTGTTTGCAGGCGTAGTGGGTCTATAACATTTTCAAGCACCTGCTGTCTTAGTTTAAAAGAGTGGAGATGATTCTCCCTAGTTTGAAATATTGTTTTCACCTCTATATTTTCCATGTAAACAGTGCTTGGTGTTAAAATATAGCTAGGTACATATCCCATCCCAGGTAATATTTTCCACTTCAGACGCTGATGTAAACACTTCAGTTTGGGCTGGAGTGCATTAATCCTGGTCAGACTGTTAATGCTTTGCGTTGGAGGATATCAAATTTTTTGTAGCCATTTTGGGGATACGGTACTCCGCCATAACTGAATGATGAATAGTCAATCAAGACATAAAAGCAGTTTCTATAAAAGAGTACCGTATTTCACCGGATAATCATCACAGATTTTATGCTAATTTGTTTTTGCAAAAGAGTGGGGTGGACCATTATGTGAAACTTTCATTCTTTTAAAAAAATATGTATATAGCTATATGATAACATTTTAATATAGTTCAAATCTGTGCACATAATTTCTTCGTGACAGTTTAGTGAACATTTTTTCGTCTGAAAAAAGTTAACACATTAGTTTCTATATTATTGATTTGTACATTACAGTCAAAATATTACAGAAGAAACTTTACCAGCGTTGTCAAGTACAGAATTACAAAATTTAATCTTCTGTAACTGAAGATTCTGCTCCACTATCATTGCTCTTATGTCACAACGATTACATGATAGATCGTTATAAACCAATTTTTTGACTGAAAATACAGTGCAACGATTATGTGGTGAAATACGGTAACGTAGGTTGTAGGTGGGCTACCCCATCTTGTGGTTACCAATCTACGAAGGATGTTTAAAATAGATTTTCCTTTATTTATTCAATTCATTGGAGGATCCAATTATTTTTACAATCAAAATGTATGCCTAGATAAGTGGGAGTTTTGAAAAGTTTTGCCTCCTATGCAATAACTCTGGCAACAGTGCTCAGACACATGCAAAATTGGTGTGGGAATAATTGCTGAATCACTGACTGTTGCAACATCTAGCAGTGTTCGCCTGCAACATCATACATGTGTACAATAGTGAGTAAAATAGCAATGTACACGGATGTGTGGTTGAAACAATATGCTGTTATTGAATTCCTCGCAGCAGAGAGTGCGCCCGTTGACATTCATCGACGAATGAGTGCATCTATGGTCATGCCTGTGTGGATGTGAGTACTGTCAGGAGATGGACACGGAATATAAAAGGCGACAATGCAGCCACAATGAGCCTGCATTATCAGGTCCCCAGTGGACAACTCATAACAGCATGCATGGATGAACTGATTCGTGCCAATCAGTGTCAAAATGAAAGACATTGTCGCAATGGTTGGGATTTTGCTTAAGTGAGTGCATCACATTATTCATGATCTGCTTGGCTATAGGAAACTGTGTACACGATTACTGCTTAAGCGTGGCAAGGATACAGTTCTTCAATATGACCATGCTCAACGACACACGAGTTGCCAAACACAGGATGCATTGCAGTGTCTCAAATTTCACGAGATTTTACCCCACCCACCTACAGCCCAGATCTTGCACCATGTGACTTTTTCAGAGGCTGAAAGAGCACCTGAAGGACACTGCGAAGGTGCAAGCAGATGTGCGTTGCTGGTACTGGGAGATGATGCCTGATTTCTTTGCCGACGGGATGTAACAACTTGTATGACATTGGCATTAGTATCTGGACAATGATGGTGACGTGGAAAAGTAGTGACACCCTGGTAGAGGACATTACAAGCTTTAAGAAGACATATAGTTCATGGAAGTATCTTACATATTACTGACGTTATTGCGTAGGAGGCAAAACTTTTCAAAATGCCTTCGTATTTTCATGTATTTACTACCTAGATGTGAAAAATGTGTACAGTATCGTTGGGAAACATATTTTGACTGCTAGTGTTAAAATCATGGTGTGGGATTTGATGGGGTTGAAGTTTAATCCTACTTGATAGAATCGGTCATTTCTAGTAGGGCTTGTTTTGCTTCCAAGTTTGTTCTACAAAAACGGAAACAGTCTTCCAAGTTGTTCATGGGTGTATTGACTGTGTGTATATATTAAATAGTACAAAACATGGCTGCATATAGGGTGAAACTAAATAGGTTTGCAATTATACATTTTGTAAGAGACAAAGCCTGGTCTGTCGTGTATGTATGAGAAATAGACTGAATAGAATATTATAATTATGTTGTGTTAAAATAACTAGTTACTGTGTATACACAGACAATGATGTGTGAAAACACATTCATTTTGCTTCTAGTTCATGTTGGATACGTACTGTGATGCACTGATATAACATGTTGAACCAATAGAAAATTTTATTGGTAATTCAATGAGCAAATACAGTTCAAATATATTTTCTACCCCATTGTCCTGTTCCTTCAAATGGACAAAATATTATTTCACTTTTACCTTCTAGGTGCTACCATCTTTTATCTCCCATTGTCTGGGTTCCAAAAAAATATCGATAAAGAGACACCAGATCAGGCCTTTTACAACACCGCCACACCCACACCATCTCCTCCACATCCAACAGAAACCAGCACAGAACCTAGACAATGGACAGGCACATCAAACTTTGCACCAAGTTCTTCAAAAAAATATACCACAAAAAGAAAAAATGCACTCGACGTCCCTTCAACTCAAAGAATGGGAACCACACCACATCCGAACAACACAAAGCAGAAAACACACACCAGCATCACCCGATGAGAGAAAAGTGCAACTACCACCGCTTGGGAACAAAGAAGTGATGCACTACCATCCCCATTCTAGACACCATGCCCTTAGTGAATGAAGCCAGTGAGCCTTCGAAATTAATGGGAAAAACTATCCAATTCTGCAACGTGAAACTTCACATACCAAACACACTTAGTATTCACAACTATAAGAGGCAAAGTCTACCCATTTGACGACACCACTGCTGCTGAATGTATCTTACGCAGGATGGCCACTCTAGAACCATGATAACATCAAGTATAATTCCCACTTTTCAAGGCGATCTTTCCAAAAATTGAAGGGTACCAGCATTTGTTTTCTCTATTTCAACCTTACATATTATCGGCTCTCACCACCCACACACACAGATATCTTAATAATATAAAGGGTTTGTATGTTTCCAAAGTATCCAAAAATTCCAATTCAATTAAACGGCATATATATTTAATATAATTAATTGAAGGTGCAGAGTTTTCACTTGCAATTTCGCATACTGACTTGAAATACATCTGTAAAAACAAGTCTCAAACGTTTTGGGACCTACCAATCTACGAAAAATTGTTAAGTGTGTGTTTCAAACTCAAATTTCCCAATTCAACTTAAAGTTACCTTATCTTGCAATAATCTTAAGTCTGTCAGTTAGTGTTTGGCAAAGCACACTAACTTAAACTGTGAAAACGTTCCTCAGGGCATTTCTAAATATGTATAAATTCAATGGGATTTGTATTAATAAAAGTTATTTGGTCTAGGAATTAATTCGTGCGGTTGTTACGCACACATTGAAGCTGTAGTTCAAACACAAAATACATAAATACCTTAAGAAAAATATTGTCCATCGCGAGCCACCACTTTCGCCCATCTGTCAGCCAAGTTACGGATTCCATGGCGAAAGAAACCCTCATCCTTTGAAGCTATCCAGTCAGAGACCCATTTTTCGATATCTTCTGAAGAAGTGAACCGCTGTCCAAGCAAATCGTTATTCATGCAATCGAACAAGTAGTAGTCCGAAGGAACAATGTCTGGTGAATACGGCGGGTGGGGTAAAACTTCCCATCCGACATTTTCTAATAGGTTTTTACCGGTTTTGCGACATGTGGGCGAGCGTTATCATGTTGAAAAATAAGTTTATCATGTCTGTTCTCCCAGTCTGGTCGTTTCCTGGCCAGAGCTTGCTTCAAACACATTAATTGTCGTCGATAACGTTCTCCATTAATAGTTTCACCCGGTTGCAGCAGCTCATAGTACACCACACCTTTTATATCCCACCATATGCACAGCATAACCTTTGCACAGTGAATATCTCGTTTCGGTTGTGATGGACCTGGTTCACCTGGCTTCACCCAGGCCTTTTTTCGTTTCGGGTTCTCGTAATGGATCCACTTCTCATTGCCAGTAGCAATGCGATGCAAAAACCCCTTTCTTTTCTGTCTTTGAAGCAGCAATTCGCAAATGGTTTTTCGTCTTTCAACGTCTCTGTCTTTCAATTCATGTGGAACCCAATGTGACATCTTTTGAATCATTCCCATGGCTTTGAGGTGTTTGGAAACTGTTGTTTGATCAACGCCTAATGCTTCTGCAAGTTCTTCCTGCGTTTGACACGAATCCTGATCGAGCAATGCTCTCAATTCTTGGTCTTCAAATTTTTTTTGGCTGTCCAGGTCGCTCTTGGTCTTCGAGGCAGAAATCACCACTTCTAAACCGTGCAAACCACTTCTGACACGTTCGCTCAGCTAGCGCATGGTCACCATACACTTCCACCAAAATACGATGACTTTCGGTAGCACTTTTCTGCATGTTAACCTTTTGCTGCCCAAGCGTCTCGATCGAGATACCCAAAAGTAACTCTCACGGGACCAAGCGTCTCGATCGAGACGCTGTGTCAAGGTCCTAGTTTTTACGTTATAACTTTTCTATTTTTGGCTAGAATTTCGATTTTATTTTTTTATATTGTTCCTAACACATGTATTTAACAGAAATGGTTTTTTTCATTCTTTTTTGTCTTCATGAAAATGGAGGGGGAAAGGCGGGAAAAGGGACTTCTCTTTTTAAGGTGCGAGGACATTTTTTGGGTGAAGTGACAATTTTTTAAAATAATTTTTGGGGGTTTTCTCCCTTCGCCCTCCATATATACACCAAATTTGCATAAATTTTGCATGTTGTGCATTTTGACATTTTTTCGGGGCGGGGGAGGGCAGGGGGAAACACATTTTTTTAAAGAAAAGTATTTGAGGGGATTTCCCCCCTTTCCCCCTCCATATGTACGCCGAATGTGCATGAATTATATATCGTCTGAATCTGTGATTCATTCTGCGTATAACGGTATATCTTTCATATCTCTAGGGCATTTAGTTTCTGAGCTATAGTCATTTCAAGGTACCGCTGCATTTTGAAGCTTGAATCAGTGGCGTCCCGACCATTCCTTTTGGGGGTACAACTCAAGTGACATTGGTCATACGACAATGATGCAAATATTTTTCTGTTTCTTACATGCCAGCGATAATTTCTATGTGCATTTTGAACTTTTCATATCCTTTTTTTGGGGGGCTGGGGGCGAAACCCCATTTTTTTAAAAAAAAAGTATTTTCAGGGGATTTCCCCCCTTTCCCCCTCCATATATACGCCGAATGTCCATAAATTATATATCCTTTAAATCTGTGATTCATTCTGCGTACAACGGTATATCTTTCATATCTCTAGGGCATTTAGTTTCTGAGCTATAGTTATTTCAAGGTACCGCTGCATTTTGTAGCTTGAATCAGTGGTGTCCTGACCATTCCTTTTGGGGATACAACTCAAGTTACATTGGTCATACGACAATGATGCAAATATTTTTCTGTTTCTTACATGCCAGCGATAATTTCTATGTGCATTTTGAACTTTTCATATCCTTTTTTCGGGGGTCGAACCCCCATTTTTTTAAAAAAAAGTATTTTCAGGGGATTTCCCCCTTTCCCCCCTCCATATATACGCCAAATGTGCATCAATTATATATCACCTAAATCTGTGATTCATTCTGCGTACAACGGTATATCTTTCATATCTCTAGAGCATTTAGTTTCTGAGCTATAGTCATTTCAAGGTACCGCTGCATTTTGAAGCTTGAATCAGTGGCGTGCCGACCATTCCTTTTGGGGGTACAACTCAAGTTACATTGGTCATATGATGATAATGCAAATATTTTTGTGTTCCTTACATGTCAGCGATCATTTCCATGTGCATGTCGACACTGTCATGTACTTTTTTCTTGAGGGGACGGTGGGGGAACCAATTTTTTTTCTTTCTGAAATTTTGGAATTTTGAGAGTTAGCCCCCTCCCCCCACCCCATATATGCCGAATATTCAAAAATTTCATATAGTCTGAATCTCTGGTTCATTCCGCGTACAACGGTATATCACTCATCTCTCTAGGGCAATTAGCTTCCGATCTACACTCATTTAATTGAAACTGCATTTTGCTCAAAATCGGCTTGGGCAACCGAGGCTTACTTCTGAAAAAGGGCTTGGGCAGCAAAAGGTTAAAGTAATGAAGCAGAACACCCCACAAAAACAGTTTATCTGGCACGAACTGCGCCATGTTCAGTTGACTACAAAATGTTGTTGTTGACGTGTCAATCAACTGCCCTATACTACGAACGATGCATGCTGACAGGAGTTTTCAACGCATGTGTGGATACACGGAACTGTGGGACGATACGCTTGTTTCGCCATCTCTTGTCCAGGCGCACAAATTAATTCCTAGACCAAATACAATTTTTCACATCTAATGAGAAAAATTCACGCATAATTCTAAGAGCCAATAATTCACGCATAATTCCTGGAATTCTTGGTGAGTAGCCACCTTGTTACAGTAATGCAAAGAACAAGTGTGGGAAGGGTTCACAAAACAAAACACAATCATAATGTTTCAACTTAATGCTTTCATTTGATGCATCCGTTCCATTGGTACTTCACTACACAATTACACAATTTTGTATAATGGACAGTGGAGTCCAATTGACATGAAAGATAACAAACAACATTCAAATTTGATTTCAACATCTCTGTGCCTTCAATCTCTTCTTCAATGGTTCTCTATTCTGCATCTTCTTAAATTGCTGGTATAGTGAGTGCTCCTTCTGCGATGTCTTGTCATTGCACCCTCTGCTTTGGCAAGGTCTGGAACCTTTGCTGCTGTGCACATCTGATCCATGTTAAGGAAAACCTAGTTTACAGGCAAAGATGTCCACGTAAAATATTTACAACTTTAATAATGCCACCACATGTTAAGTAAACATGTCAAAAATTCTAACAAACGTGTACCAAGGGGTTGAATTAAAGATCTTCCTTCTTATGCTCTTGAACCATTCTGATTTCTTTACGAACAAGGGCATTGTCAGAACTTTTTGTAGGGTGGGGCAATTGATGAATCTTAATTAGTAGAACTAATAAATAATCATTTTGATTTCTCTTGTATGTATGCATTGCTTTCATTGTAGAATTATTTCTCTTGTAGTCACAACGAAACTGTTTTTATGCTTGTAACAACCATAGACTACAGGAGAAATTATTGTAACAACCGTAGACTACAGGAGAAATTATTGTAACAACCGTAGACTACAGGAGAAATTATTGTAACAACCGTAGACTACAGGAGAAATTATTGTAACAACCGTAGACTACAGGAGAAATTATAATATTTTTGGTTATTATGATTATTATGCAATATAAACTAACAAAACCAATTTCAGATTTATTATTATTACTTAGGGATGGGACCGATTAATCGGTACTCTATTGGTATCGGCCGATATAGGCATATCGGTGTATAATTACCGATTATTTTACTGATCCGATATATCAATAAATATCTGATAATTTAGTGCAAAATTCTGCCATTTTGTTGTAATTTTTATAGATAATCTCCATGCCCTAATTTCTAAAAAGTAAATGTCTAAATATGCAATTTCTTTTTCACCGCAGACACCTTGAAACACACATTTATTAAGGAGGTTAATGAACCTTTCATGTACTTCAAGGACCATTTCTAATTTTATATCGGATCGATAGAATATCGGTTATCGGTATCGGTAAATTTTATATCATTACTTTATCGGTATCAGCCAAAATTTCATATCGGCCCATCCTACTACAATACCTTTTCTATTCTTGAGGAGAGGCTTCTTCTAGACTCACCAGTTGGGTGAGTATCTGCACAACTGTTATATATTATTTACTCATGTATAATGTGCATTTTTTTTTCAAAATTTTTGCTCCTAAAAACAGTGATGCGTATTATACACAGAATAATTCAGGCAGCCAACATGAAACAGTACTGGGTCATTCCATGATTTTTTGACACTAGCATTGATTTTTCATGTTAGAGTATATATCGTTGTAAAGCTTAAATTATGCAGTTTCTGAATATGAAAACACTATTTCATTCAAAATGGCTACAGTAATGTGCAATGAGATTGAAATAAGCTCATCACAAAGTGAAGGAACGTTCTGATTTTCATTGTACTTTGGATGAAAGAAAAAATAAGGAAAAAGAAAATAATAATTAAAATGTATTACTGGCCAAGTAATATGACATACGTGGAGTGTGTAAATGCCTTAATGGAAAAAATCTTGTGCTGCTAACTGCTAGTTTGAGGGCCCTGAATGTGCCTCATAAATGTTACGTTAGCCATGAAAAATATGTACATTTTGAAGTTTTTTTTAGAAAAGGTGGAGGAAATTAGCAAAAGCATGTATAAAAAATTTAAAGGCTGTGTCGCAATTTTTTTTTTTTACTTTCACAATTACTTTGTAATGTAATGTTCTGGGACACCAAGAAAAGCAGTGCTGTTTTGGCAAAAATTCGAGCATGCACCTCCTGTCACATGGGGATACATATAAGCCGTATTTGTTCGGCGAGAAATAATAGAAAATAATTGTTCAGTATTGCAAATCAATAAGGTAATTTTGATCTTGCTTTCTACTATTACAGAATAAATAAGGTGGTGAAAGAGTGAAATCTTTGGGTTGCTAAACACAGTGGAGCTGGCATGGGTTGGTGGCTTATTGTTCACACAAGAGGATATTCTCCTCTTGGTCCACATAGCAACAGGTGACTCATTGAATAGGTATGATGTCATTCACTCTTGACTGGCATAGCAACAGCTTTACAACCTACAACTAAGAAAGTCATTTGTTGAACCTGGATTGTACTGTGCCTTATATACGAGATATAATTGTTTGTCACTTTTCCCCATCAAAAACCAGGGTGCGCATTATACACGTATACATACGGTATTTCTTTTATTCTGTTACTGTACTGAAATGCATAGTTATTACAGTGGAACCCCAGTTTTATATTTTCCCGCATTATACATTCAATTTTCATGGTCCCAATGAACAAAATGCTATAAAATTTTCATGGATTTTACATTTTCCCACATTTGAAGTTCTTTCAACATGGTCCCCTAAAAATGTAAAATTGAAGTTCTACAGTATATTTTGTGATCTTTTACAAGCCTTGTTAAAGAAAATGGTTTACAAGTTAGGGGGAATTTTACTCATGAAGTTGATGTTGTGCGACTTCTCAAATTTATGGAATTTTGAAATTTGTGAAACAATTTATTCTTTGGTTTAAATGGTAGAATATGACAAATTTACCTGGATCCTGAATGTTACACTCAACGTTTTTCGATCGAACACAGTGTTTACTTTGTTCTAATGTTGGCTAATTGGATTTTATTTCTGTTACCTTTTTTTTACAACTAGAAATGAACAATTTCAATTTCCAGGGGGAGAGGACGGGGTCGACAGAAAGCATGATGAAGACAAAACGTATGAAATTGTTAACATGTTCTCTGCCGCGTCAGTCATAATGACCTAAACATGTGGCTTGCACTTTGTTTTCCTAGTGTGCCGTCGGTCACGAGTAACATAACAATGCTGCATATAAGGCATGCCCGACAAGGCATGGGTAGTCAAGTGCACATAAAAGTATTTTGGCTGCCCTATTTTTTACAGTGAAAAAAGCAAAATTTGAGAAATAAAGTCCAATAACCACTTTGGCACAGGAGGAAGGAATTTGTGAAATCACCCTGGCAGGGAACGTATTAAAAACAAGGGGTTGGGGAGTAGGGATGAACCAGTATGAAACTTTTGGCCGGTACTCACATAAAATTCCATATGGTTCATTGTCCTCCTTAATAAGTGAACCAACTAAGGAAAAAAGATATAGAATTATCAACGGTATGCATATTTCAATTATATTAACAATGCTGAGAATTCATTGCTACGAGAAGATTTGAAATACTTATTCATCGAAAAGAGTGAGGTGGAGTTAACATTCTTCGTCTTTGCCAATGCCTTTAGTTGATGGTCAGAAAATGACCCGGTAACGTGTTGGGATTAGTACAGAAGTACTCTCAGAAAAGTATAAATATATTGCAACATTTTCCAAATAAAGGATACTTATTTCAACTAATGGAGGCACTTCCAGTCCAAATGTCCTTGCCACTTTTGCCAAATCCAGTTTTTCAACATTGAATACATCCTTCCAGGGATGAGAAGCATATGCAAGGATATATGACCTGTATGCATCCCTAGCAGACATGTGAATGGAATAGTTCTTTCTTACGACTTTTTCCACCTGAAATGAAGAGATCAGAAAATTAATATACCCTCAGAACAATATATTAAGAACATGTATGAAAGATATTGTATAATGAATTAACATCTAAACAAAAAGGCTATTCCACTTGAGTATTTTTTTGCAAGGAATTGGAGTGTACACTGACAGTTCTACCCAGATTTGACTGTACTATTTTTCTCATGATCCTCTACACTAGCAATTTATTTACTAAAATTCCCATCACTTTCACTGCATTACACACACACACACACTGCTTAAATCTTTTGTTAATTATGTCCAGGCCCAGATTTGGAATGGATTTAAGAGCAGTGACGTTCCTCACTGAGATTTCAATCTACGAAAGTGTATAGATGATTTTAGGTGCTGCGGAGGCAAATTTAGCTTCAAATTAGGCATTTGTGAACACTTTTTGGGTGCATGTCACAAAAGCTTTAATGTTTATTTGCGGTGCATAAATCTTGTACTATGTATTTAATTTATTTCCTTTTTATTAGGCATTAAATTTACAAAATTTGCTTTACCTTGAGTCTTCACCGTTAACTGAAAGTATAACTTGCAAATGTGGGTCAGCAAAAACAATTGTATAGTGCATTAATGTTATGACATCAAATTTCCCTGTTTCTTGCGCATTTTTGGATTTTTCTCCATTTTCCATTTCCTAGTGCTATTTAAACTCTACTTGCAGGGTGATTGAAAATTCTCTTGACATCTTCCTTATATCACTAATGAGTCGTTTTCAGGATGGGATAAAAATACACTGTTGTTTTCCAGCAAGATGCTGCACCACCTCATTTCGCCAGAATTGTTCAGGACTACCTCGCTGACATCTTCCCCGATAGGTGGATCGGCCGTGGCTCACCAAGTCTTTGGGCAGCTCAGTCTCCAGACCTGATTCCCCTAGACTTTTTTGTCTGCAATTTCATTAAGTCTAGTGTGCACCAAGTAAAGATAAACACCATAGAGAAACTGACACAGCGAATATCTGCAGCAACAGAGGAGATTACACCAGCTATGTTGGTGCATGTGTTCCGGTCTACGCAAGAGAGGTGGGTGCTATACCTAGACCTACAGGGCCACAACATTAAAATGTACGAGTTTGTCTTCTGTTCCAGAGTGCTTTTCATCTGTACTGTCAATTTTGTCAATAAGATGCTTTTTCATTAGAATGTCAAGAGACTTTTGAATCATCCTGTATTCTAACATTAAGTTTTGAGGGAGCACCTCTTCTCCAGTCTTCGGCGAACACATTTCTGGTGGGGTTTGAACCTGTGATGCTTCTGTGATTTTACTACCAATCTTGTGCTCTAACCAATAACTCAATGGTGCCAGTCCACTCCATCTACTCCCCCGTGTTGAAAAAAACATTTGTCGCTTACCTGCATTTGAATATCCAACAGCTTGTTCCATGAGCATTTATACTCACTGAAGCATAACTTATTTTCTTCTAGGTACTGTAGAAGTTCCAGCTCCTCGGGAGTCACAATTAGCAGACCAACACCCTTCCTACTCTCTCCTTGGGGTAACCTCCCTAATCTATGGATGTATTCCTGCAACAATATAACAATCACGTAACAAAACATAAATTAACGTTTAGTGGACATCATAGCATCAATTAATGCACTATTTCATTAAAACTGCACACATATTTCAAATGGGTACCTGGGGGCGTAAAGGCAGTCAAGAATGGTGCTGATCTCCACCTCCAAAATGGCTGAGATTGAAGAATGAGGCCCTACCCCCACGTCCCCCTATATATAGTGGAACTCTGATTTTACATTTTCCCACGGTATACATTCAATCTTGATTGTCCCAACATAGCAAAATGCTATAAAATTTCACCAGATTTTATGTTTTCCCGCATTTTGTTTTTCCAGCTTGATCCCCTGAAAAACGTAAAATCAAGGTTTCATGGTATGCCTCACAGCCTGGTGCACAGGGAACTTTAGCTTTACCTTTTTTACACATCATATTTCAATTTGGTCTTTTTTATTAATTTATAATAGGGATGGGACCGATTAATTGGTACTCTATCGGCAGTGCTCGAAAAATTTTCTTCAAAGCTAGGTGCCAGCTCTGAAAATCAGGTGCCAGGAAACCACCTACTACCAACTGTGCATACTACAGTATGTTTCAAAAGTCACGCAATCCAAACTTTGAAAATGTATATCATGAAAATTGTAAGATATATTTACACTGGGTTTTATGCACTAAACTAATCCTGTAGGCTATCACTGGGTTCATAAATTTATGTTAGCATCTATCTAAATAAGAGCAATTACATTATTTTCAAATACATTGTTAATTTGCTGAAAACATCTGAGAACTGATTTTCAACAATAAATACCAAGTCTTAAACAATTTGTGGGATAATTTGTTTGTGTTTGACTGGTTGTAAAACCGTTGCTTTGTGAGGTACAGCAGAAGCAGGGCATTTTTATTGGAAAAACTCTTGCACATGAGTGTAAGAATGAGTAGTATAATACTCTTCAGCAATGCACACGCATTGCTCCAATGAATACGCCATGCTGAATGAATTTAAAAAAACAGACACAGTAGTGGTAAAATTGAGGAAAGAGAACAATGTAACCAGGGGCAACCTAGGATTCTCTCAAGAGTCCAATTTCTGCACAAAATCTTGATTTTTCACGTAAATGTATAGCCAATACTTAGACACATGTTGCATGCGACTGTTGGCAATATTTCGATCTGCTAGTGTTGCCTCATATGGAAATATGTCCCAAAAATGGCACTTTTCACTCAACCCATAAAATCGCCAGTCAAAAATTCATCAAATGTTGCACATGACCAATATTGGTCGCAAATGGCAGACTGACATGGCATCAGTCATCAAATGTCTAACTATGACCCTTCGATAATCTCTTACATATTTTCCTCACTTAGAAGTTCATTTCTGGAAAAAATTGAATGCTGCTTTCCGTCAGTTATTAATTTATATAATTTTCTGTACGGAGTGAACTGATAATTTTAAGCATTGAAAAATATCTCAATGGATGAGGCTTTATAATGCAGAAAACCCGGTGTAAATATCTCTTACAGTTTTCATGATATACATTTCCAAAGTTTGTGTTGTGCGACTTTTGTAACACTCTGTATAAGATGTTGAGCATCACGGTATTCAAAACATCGCTAAATTATTTGAGAAAGCATGAAATGGGGTGTTGGGGGACAAAGGGTAAGAAATTGTTACTAACTCTATGGAATGTTCACAACGTTGATAAAAAAAAATTGCTAACTTACGCTGTACTGCAATTTGAACTTAGAATCATCAAAATTTCGTACATATTACAGCATAAGTAGAGGCACATATTTTTGGCAAATAAAAAAGCAAAATTTCGGTACAAAAACTCAGTCAATTTCGGGTTCAAAAGCGGTAAATAAAATGAAATATCGGTGTTATAGCGGTGAAAAATTGGATGAAAAGTGGTATATAAAAAGACATTTTGGTTTTAAAATTGTGAATATAATCCTAAATTTGATTTAAAAACTACACTTATTCCACAGAATTAACATTTCACTTCCAATAGCACATTTATGTAGTTATAAGAGTATTAAGTTTATTTCTGTGTAAAGGAGTCCATTTTTGCTTCTCCAATATTAACAGCAGAATTAATCAATTTTCCGGGAATTGCATAACTCACAGGATACTTCAGACTTCAGAAAGTGTCGCGTCGGTATATAAATGGTAAATTTCGTGTTTAAGAGTTAATTTCGCTTTTTGAAGTTCATTTCGCACTATTTCGTGACAAAACATGGTCACAAAATGCATCTCACACCTTTCAAAAACATGAAAAATTAACACTACAATGTGTTTTTTCAAATTTCGTTTTTTCGTCAAAAACGAAATATGCATGCCCCTAAGCATAAGATCACTGTCGCCAGGCTGAAATTTTTAGTCGCCATGGCGACCAGGATTTTTCGAGCCCTGTCTATCGGTATCGGCCGATATAGGCATATTGGTTTATCGGTAAAATTACCAATTATTTTACCGATCTGATATATCAATATATATCTGATAATTTTGTGCAAAATTCTGCCATTGTGTTGTATTTTTTTTGGATAATCTCCATACCCTACTCTCTAAAAAAGTAAATGTCTAAATATTCAACTTCTTTTGCACTGCAGTCACCTCGAAACACATTTATTAAAGAGGTCAATGAACCTTTCAGGTTCTTCAAGGACAATTTCTAATTTGATATCGGATCAGTAGAATATCGGTTATCAGTATCTGTAAATTTTATATCGGTACTTTATCGGTATCGGCCAAAATTTCATATCGGCACATCTCTAATTTATAAACATATGAAGGTATGACATACTGGAATAACAAAGGCATACATTTATTGCTACTATTAATAACAAACACAATTTTTAACTACCAATATTATTGGATAGAACTTATAAAATGGAGTATTACTCTTCAACCACTGCTTTTTGCTCATATTTTTTTTACTTTTACAGTGGAACCTCGATTTTACGTTTTCAGGGGACCAAGATGTAAGGAGTTTAAATGCAGGAAAATGTAAAATCTGGGAAAATTTTATAGCATTTTACTCTTTTGGGATTATGAACATTGCATGTATAATGCAGGAAAATACAAAACCGGGATATACAACCAGGGATCCACTGTATATGTAATAATATAAACAAACTAACATGTTCACAAAGTTTGACATTTCTTTATATTTCTCTTTCTTTATTTTTTCTATCTTCTCTTCTTTTCTCTCTCTCTCTATCTCTCTCTCTCTCTCTCTCTCTCTCTTCTATCACTGCTTTTCTTATACATATAATAATTTTTTCCCCAGGAAATACCACTGCTATATATTACCACTTTCATCTATTGTGGTTGGCACACGGGCATGACAAATATGACCTTTTGTGTAAAATGTGAATTTGTCATCTTCCTTTAATTGTTATTATTGAGAGGTAAAATGTAGTAATTTCACCTCCGGTAATAGTCATGTTCTTTTGTGGAGAAAAAAAAAGAAGTCATACCTCTACAATTATGTAGTTCTCTTGCTACAATTTCATATGTACATCATGGCAGCAGTTTGAAAAGCACACAAGTGAAAAATTCCCATCTGCAAAAAGTTAAAGTGGGATCAGAATCATTATGCAATGCACTAGAACCGAGACTCATTGAATGCACATGCCAGGAAGGCTCTTTAAGAGGAAAGTGTACGTGTAGTTGAAACTTAAGGGCAACAATGCATACCTTAGGATCATCTGGAGGGTCATATTGCACCATCCAGTCCACAGCAGGAATGTCCCAACGTCTACTGGTCACTTCTGTGCACAGTAAAATTCCAGACACTGCATTGCAAAACTGGGAAAATGCAGTCGTTTGCTCATTCTGCTTCTGTTGAGCCTGCAAGAAATTAACAAGCACTGTTAATTTGCTGATTACTCTTATTGTCTATTACATGACACAGTGAATAAAA
Source organism: Lepisma saccharinum (assembly GCF_977018435.1). Classification (NCBI taxonomy): domain Eukaryota; kingdom Metazoa; phylum Arthropoda; class Insecta; order Zygentoma; family Lepismatidae; genus Lepisma; species Lepisma saccharinum. The sequence goes on from NC_139241.1 coordinate 75,288,942, forward strand.
GAAAGAATTGTATTTAGAACATGAGAAGGTAACGGAATAAACTAAGTCAATTTTAAAGAAAGTCTTCAAGCTTTCCTGGCAATGAACGATGAAAAGATTCTCTCCGGCTATTGACCAGGTGAGTTGTGGAAAGATTCCAAGCTTTCGACCACACCAATATTGATCAATTCTTTAACACAAATTTTAATTATTGCAATTTTCAGGTATCAGTAGAGGCATGCAAATTTCATTTTTGACGAAAACATGAAATGAGAAACAACACATTGTAATGTTAATTTTTCATGTTTCTGAAAGGTGTGAGGTGCATTTTCCTACCCTGTTGTGTCACGAAATAATGAGAAATAGACTCAAAAACAAAATTTAGAGTTTATTTAGAGAAGCGACACTTTCTGAAGTCACAATTATCCTGCAAGTTATGCAATTCACGGAAAAATGATTAATTCTGCTGTAAATATTTGAGAAGTAAAAATGGACCCCTTTATACAGGAATAAACTTAATATTCTGGTAACGACATAAATGTGCTATTAAAAGGGATATGTTTATCTTGTGTAGTAAGTGCAGTTTTTAAATCAAATTTGGGATTATATTCACATTTTTTAAAACCAAAATGTCATTTTATATACCGGTTTTTCACCGCTAAAACAGCGATATCTTTACTTACTGCTTTTGTACTCGAAATTGACTGTTTTTGCACTGAATTTTGATTTTTTATTTACCAAAAATATGTGCCTCTAGGTATCAGTATCGGTGGGAATCAGTAAAAGTATTGTTATCGGCTCAGCTCGTTATCATTATGTGTGAATGCCCTCCCTTTTTTTCTATCAGCTCCCATAAATTGAAACTTTTGAGAAAATCTATTACCCACATGGAAGACATGCAAAAAATTGAAATTTACACCATGGTAAAGTGTCAAGAGTTAGTTGAAGTGGTACAGAATGACCCTACTACCATTAATAAATGGGTTTTGTCTCCCATATATTTCATATAGAGAACGAGGAAACATACAGAGCAGTGGTTCAGCACTTTTCGTAAACCTCCAGTTATTGAACATTTCTTCACTTTGTTCAGTTACATTAACCCTAGATTACCCAAGGGGGGATGAGGGACTGTCAGGCCCCAAATCTCTAGTTTTTCCATTTCTCTACTGTTAATTTTTTTCATAAAAAAATGGAAGTGAATTATATTCTACCCTACGTTGTTCCCAATATTTCTATATTACTTTTGATCATAAAAACATACATGCAGTGCACATAGGAGGTAAAATTCTTCGTGCTTCGTAAAGGAAACTGCACCTCTCATTCTTAAAGAAAATGTTTGCAGCATGAAATAATTTTGCTTTTAGTTACAATGTTAAAATATTAATTATAACACCATTAAGCCTTGTTTCCATGATATGAAAAACTCAATATGCTGACCAAGGCAGAAATTTATTTTATTATAAAACAAACTAAACGTAACGTTTCAACCTTTTCTTCTTCATACTCTGCACCAAGTACAAATGTAACAAGGTACAAAACAGGATAAATTTCTGCCTTGGTCAGCATATTGAGTTGTTCATAAAATATTAAGTGGAGACCAATCTCGCACCAAAACGGAAGTATTTTGGGGAGATTTCACACCCAAGCGACATACGTTGCTTGGAAGTGAACCCTTAGTAATCAATACAAGCTTTCAAACTGAAGAGGCATGGCAAGCTGCACTTGTCGCTTGCATGTTGCTTGAGTTGAACAGTTTTCTCACTACCGTGTATCGTGTCACCTCGTGCTGTTGTTAGACTGAATGGGCTCTTGTTGCTTCGGTGTGAAATCTCCCTAACACCTCCTGCCATAGCCAGTACTTACATGTACACACATAACAGGCAGGCCAATGTAATTCAGCAATTCATCGTGGAACTTCACCGAGAGGGTGGAACTGAAGAACACCATCACTTTTTTATCCCTGTTCTTCTTCAAGAATGTGTACAGAAACAGGAATCGCTTCTCTGTGCGACACATGATGCAACCTACAACTATAAATCAAACCAATACAAAAAAAATGTATTTCAAGTTGTACAGAACTGATGATGCAGCCATGAAAGTCATTACCTACTTCTGTCACCTTTACGATAAGCCTGAGTCGATAACCACTTTGAACTGAAACCAATAATTGCAAATTTTAACAATTCAAAGTAATTCACAATATTTATAAATTCAAATATATAATTTATTACTGCAGTTATACTGTGTGAATGTACCATACATGTAAAATATCCATATGCTGTATGACATACAGTTTCCTCTAAAAAAGGGGGGGGAGGGACAACATGCTGTACACATGTAGCATAAAATATTTTGGTAGCAGAATATACGGTCAAGTCATATTATGGATAATAAAAAACAATTCAAGCTAACATTATTATTTCAGAAAAACTTCAGACATTAAAAAGGCAGTTCTGGAATGTCAATGGTTTTGCTGTTTGGAAACTGCGAACGTTTTCTTAATGAATTTGACATGGGAAATCCAAAAATGAAATTCTGCCACAAGGATTGTTGTATACAGATCCTCCACTTAGTAGCAGGCAAAGCAATAACATGGAATGACGAATAGAAGAGGGAACTGAACCCATGATCCATTTCCTGCATTCATATTTAGAGTTTTCCTGCTAACGTGGGTGAACTAAGTGACGAAAACGATACAAAGTTTCGTGTGGATATCAGTGACACGGAACGCCGGTTTCAGGGACGTTGGATACAACAGTAATAACCTGCAGCGCAACAGCCCGTGAGGGCCTTGGCTTACCTACCGACTGCTGGTCTCCCTCCCACATTGTTCCTCCGTCACCTGTTGTAGCGTGGAGATCTTAGAACAGTATTGGGGTGACGGGTGGTCAGCCCGACGAACCCCCAGCCGTTGTAGGTCTTCTCGACCGGATTACCGCTCACTCACTCGGAGCTCCCCAATTTCCTCACGATGGTGGGTTGCCACCGGCCCTATACGTAGGCCGAATAAATTCCGACCAGAGCCGGATTCGAACCTACGCCGTCCTGCAGCGAACGATCTCAAGACGAGTGAACGCCTTAACCCGCTCGGCTACGGAGGAGGACTGGATACAACAGTAATGGCGGGTTACTGTTGGACATTGGTAAGTGAGAACTCACGAGGTGCAGAGAAGAGGGAATCTGTTTTTTGGAGCTTCCAGGAGAAAAGGTAGAAACAGACATGACTTAAGCACGTTTCACCAAAGACATTTTGAATTTATTATGAAAATTCACGTTACTTTGGAAGATAAATCTAGCTGCTAGCATACGCAAAAAGCATATTTAAATATCAATATTTGGAATATATTTTTACAATCTGTGAAAAAATCTGAGATGATGGGAAAAAATGGATTGCATATTCATCCTTGAATTATGTTAAATCATCTCTCATTTGCAAAAGAGCTCTCAACAAGTTTCATTTTTGTAGAGCAGTGTAATTATAGTAAAATTGAGCAATATATGTATTACTTCTAGTATCTACCAAACACAACCCAAAAATTGCAACAAGAAAGTTGTAAATTTCAAAAAATCACTGCCTGTAATATTTAAATAGTACAAAACATGACCCCTTTTCCTACAGTATTGAAGATACAATTTTCAATGTTAACTGCTTGTAATACTCGATATATGAAACTGCAGTATTGAAGATACAATTTTCAATGTTAACTGCTTGTAATACTCGATATATGAAACTGAAGTATAGTTTGAACACAACAAATTTAAAACGTCTTACTTGACCTTTTCCTCTTTGTTCAAAAACCTACTTTTAGTTTGCATTAGTATGAAAATGTTCATTTTTCCAGAAACAGTAAATTTCCCTGAAATTTCCAGAAAAAGTAAAGTCCTTGACTGTTTCATGATTTCCAGGTTTTCCAAACTGGTAGACACCCTGTAGTACTGGTGGGAATCAGTCGGGCCCATAGGCAGGATGTATTTAAACTCATACAATAGTGATTCTGAATACTTATGTCTCATAAAACCAGTTGAAATATGTACAACACACATCACATACAGCCATCGATTATTAAAACAAAATAACATACAGTAAACCCTGATACATGAGGTATTTTCATACCTGGACTCCTGAAAAGTTATCAGCTGGTTTCATTCAATGTGTACTATGTGGAAGGAAGGTTGATATTTGGGTGTATTTCTTACACGTCAATTCTACATATACAGGGTGTCTCAAAAGTAATAGCGCAAACTGACACAGGTGAAAGTGCACGATAATAGAAGCAAAAAAATCTCAGTAAAAATGGGTCTGCAAACGAGCCGTTTTCGAGATAATCGCGAATGTGTGATTACAAGCCGCCACTGACTTCAGTGTTTGTAAATGTTGTCCTAGTTGGTAAAATACCAATAATTAGAGGCACATATTTTTGGTAAATAAAAAAGCAAAATTTCAGTACAAAAACTGAGTCAATTTCGGGTTCAAAAGCGGTAAATAAAATTAAATATCGGTGTTACAGCGGTGAAAAATTGGATGAAACGTGGTATATAAAAAGACATTTTGGTTTTAAAATTATGAATATAATCCTAAATTTGATTTAAAAACTGCACTTATTCCACAGAATTAACATTTCACTTCTAATAGCACATTTATGTAGTTATAAGAGTATTAAGTTTATTTCTGTGTAAAGGAGTCCATTTTTGCTTCTCCAATATTAACAGCAGAATTAATCAATTTTCCGGGAATTGCATAACTCACAGGATACTTCAAACTTCAGAAAGTGTCGCGTCGGTATATAAATGGTAAATTTCGTGTTTAAGAGTTAATTTCGCTTTTTGCAGTTCATTTCGCATTATTTCGTGACAAAACATGGTCACAAAATGAATCTCACACCTTTCAAAAATATGAAAAATTAACACTACAATGTGTTTTTTCAAATTTAGTTTTTTCGTCAAAAACAAAATATGCATGCCCCTACCAATAATACGGAAATGTTCTGTTTTGTAAACAAAGAGCAAACCTCAAACCGCGCAAGGCGTAAAGCACTCTGTGTTTACAAAATGAAATCAATGACAGCTTGTAACCACACATTCCCACACATTATTAGCATTTTACCAACTAGGATGATGTTTACAAAATGAAGTCAGTGGTGGCTTGTAACCACACATTCGCGATTATCTCGTAAACGGCTCCTTTGCAGACCCATATTTACTGAGACTTTTTTGCTTCTATTATCATGTACTTTCACCTGTGTCAATTTGCAAAATTATTTATGAGACACCCTGTAGTCTACCAGTTTAGTTTTATTTTTTTATAATTTCACATGAGATAATTAGAAAATGAAAGTGGATGTCAATCACAAAATCCACTTTTCAACACATTACAGTTCCATAATTAAAAAAAATATATGAAATATGTTGAGATTCTAAAAAATCATAATGCGGTATTTTTGCAACAAAATACTGTTGCAAAATCAATGACAATAATGCATATTGCTTTGACATTAAAGTTACTATTCTGCTAACAGTTTAGCAACATTTTTCTTACAGTTTCTGTGCAGTGAATTACGAAACTAAACACTGGTGATTAACCATAACTTCCCTTAGGATACTTTCCCAGATTCATGGCTATTGGTTAACACTTTTTCTTTTGTCATGGGTGGGACAGGTAAAATACTTCCTCTTTACATAATAAGAACTTTACCTTAATTTCTGTGAATTTTCAAATCATGAAAAATCAGTTATTTAAGACAAAGAGACGAAATAATTGACCTTTGAATATTCTAGTGAGGTTGAAGGGGAAATGTAAGTTAAAGGAGAAATTAATTGTTTCTTGTTGTCACGAGTGGGACACAATACATAAGTAAATCCAATTGATTGAATTCAAAGTTTTGGGTGTGTTGGCACTTAAGGTCATTTTGCACCCTTCTATGTATCTGGGTAAAATATTCCCTTATCTAAAATTCTGACTGTAAATGTTAAAATAGAGGGTTTAAAAAGTCCCTTGGGAAAAATTGAAAGTGCAAGGTTGTAAAAAGACCTGCACAAAACAAGCACAACACATTAAAAAGTCAGAATGTATAAAAGTTTCCTCACAGATGGTGGAAGAGAACAGCTGTTTGCAAAAGTCTAAAAACATTTGAAGGGCTCGGTTGTAAAACATGGTAAGTGACATTTTTGTTATTATTGAGTTACAAAGTAAAATGTGCCATCCTTCAATTTTCCTTGTTCCCCGTTTCCGCATCCCACTTATCCAGCCAAGGGTCAAGAAGGCAACAACAAAACACATTCTGCAGGTTGCTAAATCCAAAAGTTAAAGTAAATAATATATAAAATAAAACACCTTATGCATTTTGGGAAATGACAGATGCAGTAGTAAATAATTAGAGAAACTTAGAAAGCTGTCTTTAGTTTGCAATAAGTTAAAATGGCAGTGGCCACCAAAATTAATAGAGCAAATTAAAAACAGCTTGCAGAAAACGAGAGTTCTAAGTTTCTCTGTAATTAAAATACCTTGTACGGTTATGGACACTTCTGGGTTGTAACGATTCTATTTAAAGTGAATGGAATTGTTAAAACCCAGAAGTGTCCGTGACTGTACAACTAACTAAATTATATATAATGCTTGAATTCAATTGACTCAAAAGATTTGCATTGCATTTAATTTTAAAAATAGAGAATCACAGGCACATTGTCATGGAATGCCCCTCAGATTCCACAAAATCGTCATGTGTGATCCCTGACAGATACCCAGAGTATTGAAAAGTATCCCCTAGTATTTGTGATTAAATTCCAACCAATACTCCCAATACCGATCCATCATATCAACTCTAACAAGGATCTAATCCATGCACAAAGACTTCAAATGTACCTGCTGCGCTATTTAGGCTGGAAAGTGCTGATGTGCTACGATGGTCATGGACACCTACATGAAGTGCATCTCTCTTCAAGGCCAACTTAGTTAGAGCTTGTGTTTTGTCTGTCTGGGTTGCACTGAAGAGCACTGTTTGACGTTGCTCTGCAAAAAGAACAAAGAAATTTAAACCTAAACACTAGACTTTGAAGAGTTGCTTGACAAAGTTGGAGAGAAGAAGAAGAAAACTGTGGGAAGATGTGGCTGGAGTTGACAAGAAAGGAGGAAGAAAACTTAAGGAAATGAAAGAAGAATACCCTCATGTAGGAAAACATTTTACAGAAAAATGGTTGCAAAAAAATAGTTCAAGCTTTCACCACCAGGTGGAAATATGGAGCTGAAATCTAGGAAACTATTCATGTGACCATTAATCATGCTGTCTTAAGCTTCCAAGTCATTCACACTAATAGTGTGCATGTTGAACACTGCTGTACTGACATAAATTAAAAATAAAGTTTTACATGTCCAACTTCTGGTTGTTGTTATTTCAGAACCATATTCCACCTGGCAGTGAAAATTTCAGGGTGTTTTTTCTTCTTCTTCTCTCCATAATATGCCAGAGGCCTAGCTTTGGTTCCTGGCCCTGTCAACATTTTTTTGCTGCAATTTCCATGTAGTACATCACGTGTGTGCTCATTCAAAAAGATGAAATACACTGCATTGAACTTGGTTGACAGGCTTTGGACCTGAAAGAACTATTACACCAATAGAATTCAGTAACAGAAACTTACTAGGAAGTAAGTGGATGATCCGATTCAACTCCTCCTCAAATCCTATATCCAGTATTCGATCAGCTCCGTCAATCACCAAGTACTTCAGATTTTCGAACAAGAAATCCCGTGTGTGCTGAAGATGATCCAACAATTGTCCTGGAGTGGCAACAAGGATGTTGATACCTGAAAGTACAATATATGAGATAATAAGATATAGAGGGTGGATTGAAAAGTTCGTGGCCTGACCTAGAAAATGAGAAGATATTTGGATAAGTTATGTTTTATTTTTCCACGTAATCCCCCTCGAGGGAGATACATTTACACCACCTCTCCGGTAACGCTGCTATACCACTTTTAAAAAATGATTCCTCAAGGTCTGCAAAATACCCCAGTACAGCACTTTTCACCTCTTCATCCGAAGAAAATCGCTGACCACCCAAAAACTTTTTCAGGTTTCCAAACAGGTGAAAGTCCAAGGGGGCCAGATCAGGTGAATAGGATGGCTGCGGCAATAGCTCGAACCCACACGAATGAATTTCTGCCATGGATGCAAGGGACGTGTGAACGCGCGCATTATCCTGGTGAAACAACACCTTTCTTCGCACCATTCCTGGCCTCTTAATTTTAATTTCCTCGCGTAAACGTCGCAGCAGGGTGCAGTAGTATTCAGAATTGATAGTCTTTCCTTTTTCCAAGAAATCGATTAAGATAACGCCCCTAGCATCCCAGAATATTGATCCCATAACCTTGTTTGCCGACAAAACCTGTTTGGCTTTCTTTGGGGTAGGAGATCCTTGTCGTTTCCGTTGCTTTGATTGTTGTTTTGATTCCGGTGTATGATGGTGCACCCATGTCTCGTCCATAGTCACAAATATGCCAATAAACTCCTCCGGATCACTTTCAAACAGTTCCAAACAATCACGGGAAAGGGTGAGTCGAGTGCGTTTGTGTTCAACTGAAAGCAACTTGGGTACCCATCTCGCAGACACCTTAGAAAACCCTAAATCGTTCACGATAATGTTTTGTGCTCGCTCATAGGAAATACCCACAGTCTCAGCTATCTCACGGATTTTGATTCTGCGGTCACTCAAAATCAGGTCACAAATTTTATTGACATTTTCTGTTGTCGACGTTGCAGGCCTGCCACTGCGGGGGTCATCTTCAATGCTGTTTCTTCCACGCTTAAATTCAGCCACCCACTTTTTGACCATGGAATACGAGGGCGCGGATTCTCCAAGCGTCTCTACCATGTCCGTATGAATTTGCTGTGGTGTTAAGCCTTTTTTATGCAGGTACTTAATGCCAGCGCGATGCTCTATTTTCTCCATGTCACAAATTTCCGTCACTTCTGCCCACTAAAAGTCCTCACCTGAAACAATAGAGCAATGAAATGAAATGAAATTTTACACAGCGACTACCAAAGGATATAGCTATGCAACTAATGTATGAAACTTAAAATTAAAAGCTTCCTTCCTACTCAGGCCACGAACTTTTCAATCTGCCCTCGTATTACAATAATATAGAAATGCTCACTCTGCATTTTGTAGCAATGAGGCTGGAGTTAAAAAAATTTACAAATTTTTGGCCTTTCTTTCCATTTGTGATAAACCTTTATTGAGTTGCTGCCACAGTTTTGAGGCAGTTCCCAATACCATATTTTGCTAGTCAAATAATCTATTTTTTGTGTGTGTGATGGGGGAGGTGGATGTTTACAGGATGCTCCATAGCATGTAAACATGAATCAAACATTCTTATGCGAAATATAGAAAAAGTATTTTAAGTTAGTGCCGTGGCCGTATTGTTTAAGGGACAGGCTCTGGGCTCCTGGTACAGGATGTGCACAGGTTCAAGTCTCCTGCGGGAAACCTAACAACTTTTCTTTTCTCTTGAGATTTTGGCCTGCATATGGAGCCGGTGGCCACGCACCACTGTAAGGATTGATTGATTGATTTGCTTTATTTTACCTCGCTTTTTGTGCTGCTTTTGGCTAATTTGGGAAGATGGGGATGAAATTGATGAATGGACACTCACAAATATCCATGACCAGACCAGGATTCAAACCCAGGACCGTAGCACGATGTGCTAGCCACTCCGCCACAGGGGCCAGCCACCATTGTAAGGAAATTGGGGGAGCTACGAATGAGTGTTGTAACCAGATCATAGAAAACACGGGGGTTGTCACCCCCGTAACTGGATGATCTCCAAACTCTGGTGGTAGAAAGGTCAGCAGTCGGTATGTAGGCAATTACTCTCACAGGCTGTATTGCCACGGGTTGTCGTTATTATTTGAAATAAGTTTTAAAGCTTTTGTGCTGATGAATGATGAACACATTTTCACTCGAGATAAGGAGCATTGGAAAGGACTCCGAGCTTTGGAGCTAATGTCACACCCATCTCTCTAATGGCCACGGTGGCTCAGTCAGTAACGTGTCTGACTACCATGCTAAAGGTCCCGGGTTCGATCCCCGGCCGGTTCAAATCCGGGAACTTTTCTAACGTTGGAAGCGGCCCCGGTGCCCACCCAGTGTCGAATAACATGAGTACCTGGGGGAAACCCTTGGGGGGGGGGGTAAAGGCAGTCAGGGGCGTGATGCTGATCACATCATCCCCACTCACGACCGGATCAAGAAAGTGTGGGGCGTTAGCCCCACACCCCCTATATGCCTTCATAGCATGGTGCTAAGCACAGTGGAACACTTGACTTTTTTTTTTACTTTTACATCTCTCTAATGTCACACCCATCTTCAGGGTAGAAGACGAGACTAAGATAGGGCATGTTACCAACATGACAACCATCCTGGAGTAAGTTGCAGCTGAAAGGACTTATTGAATAACACACTAAAATTCCTACAACTTAGACCATGCTCTGGTAAAAAAAAACTTCTATTTTCTTCATTTTTACCATTCTTTGGATTCTTTGGAAAAAGAAGTATACATATTACAAGAATTTTCATGTGTGTTTTAATGACAGCAGCAGGCAATTTTCTAAAAATGATATGCAAATTGACTGAAAACAAGTACCTTTTGACAATCTCTTAAGCTCTGTTTTTCTGTTCGCTCCTTCCAATATGAGTCCACGTGAGAAACGATGATGTGCCATAACTTCATTCAGAACTCCGAAGGTCTGCATCGACATTTCTCTAGTTGGGGATATTATAATACAGCCAGTACCTGTCAGTAAATAAGAATAAAAAAGTATGTGTAAAAATGTCATTTATGATTATTGCTAGGCAGTAGATTTACAGGCACAAAAACTTGTACCAAAATGATTTTAAAAAGGCATTATGTAAGTTTTACAAATATGACAAAAATAGGCAGTGAATATGAACTTATTATTATTTTTTGTCATCAGTTGCACAGTCCCTCCTCTGTTATTGTTGACTAACTGTGACAATGATGATGAATGATGGTTAGGAGTGTTCACAAAATAAGACATTACCGTCTACAGTACAGCAGTAGGAGCCAAAGTAACAAAGGAAAGCTGGAATAGACAAGAAACATCCAAAAAGTTGTTCTTAGGCAATATTGTGTAAAGTAGAAATTTTTACATGCCTCATCAGTAGGGGCACATATTTTTGGTAAATAAAAAAATCAAAATTTCGGTACAAAAACAGTCGATTTCTGGTTCAAAAGCGGTAAATAAAATAAAATTTCGGTGTTATAGCGGTGACTAATCAACTCAAAAGTGCTATATAAAATGACATTTTGGTTTTAAAATTGGTGAATATAATCCTAAATTTGATTTAAAAACTGCACTTATTACACAAAATAAACTTACCCCTTCTAATAGCACATTTATGTCGTTACCAGAATATTAAGTTTATTCCTGTATAAAGGGGTCCATTTTTGCTTCTCAAATATTTACAGCAGAATTAATCAATTTTTCGTGAATTGCATAACTCAGAGGATACTTCAGAAGGTGTTGCGTCGGTATATAAACGGTAAATTTCGTGTTTAAGAGTATATTTTGAGTTTTGCAGTTCATTTATCATTATTTCGTGAGAAAACTGGGTAGAAAAATGCACCTCACACCTTTCAGAAACATGAAAAATGAACATTACAGCATGTTATTTCATATTTCGTGTTTTCGTCAAAATCGAAATTTGCATGCCTCTACTCATCAGTAGAGGTATACATATTACGTTTTTGAAGAAAATGCAAAATGTGAAATAACACACAGACTGCAATGTTCATTTTTCATGTTTTGAAAGATTTGAGATGCATTCTTCTAACATGTTTTGTCATGAAATAATGAGAAATGAACTGCAAACTGCTAAATAAACTCTTAAACATGAAATTTAGACTTTAGTTACAAATGCGACACTTTCTGAAGTAGAATTATCCTGTGTGTAATGCAATTCACAGAAAACTGATCAATTCTGCTGTAAATATTGGAGAAGAAAAATAGACTTCTTCACACAGATCAAAGTTTTTAATCTCTTAAGTACATACATGTGCTGTTAGAAGGGAAATAATTACTTTATGTAATAAGTGCAGATTTTAAATCAAATTTATTGTTTCATTCATAATTTTAAAACCGGCATGCCATTTTATATACCACATTTGATCCCAAAGTGCACCTACTTCTTGTACCAAATTCTTGAACTTTTATTCATCAAAAATATATGTTCATAATTGGGAGAAGAGACATGCGGTAGTAGATAAATACGTAGAAACTAGTACTCACTTTATCCACAAAACTGTCTTTTTCCTTAACAAAGAAGAAAAAAAACAGTTTCGTGGATAAAGGGAGTACTAGTTTCTCCGAATTTATAAATATGTTGTCGATATGAACACATTGACACTGAAACCAGCTTGGCCCTAGTTAATATTCTGTGATTTGATTGTTATGGTGAGTTCCGCTGTATTCTGGAATACTATGACTACCAAAATGTCCCAATACAGTGGAACCTCTATTTTACGTTTTTCAGGGGACCAAGCTGAAAAAAACTTGCAGGGAAAACGTAAAATCGAGAAAATTGTTTACAACATTGTGGTATGTTAGGACCATCAAGATTGCATGTATAATGCGGGAAAACGTAAACTCAGGGTTCCACTGTATCATCATCAAGAATATTGGCAGTGGCATCGACTAAGCCAAACTTAAAAAATGATTCTCATTTTATCAGAAAATATATTTCATACATTCTGGTTCAGATTAAATGAATATTTTGAATTTTGCCTAATTTCCAGGATAATTAGACTCCATGAAATTGTTGCATGTCATTTTTGCAGTCTCCTAAGAGATACTGCAACTCTGCAAAAGTATCGGTGATTACATTTGAACTGCTGATATTAGTACCAATAGACTGATATTGGTACCAATAGTTAAGATGGAAAACATGCACACACATAAACATTATCACGGCACCAATGCCTTACCGTATCGAGGCTTGAACTCGAGTTTGTAAAGGAGTTCAATGATTGGAATAAGGAAGGCCACTGTTTTCCCAGAACCAATCCTTGCTGTTCCTACAAGGTCCCGCCCCTCGAGAAGCAGTGGAATGGCCTGCGCTTGGATTTGCGTGAGTTTCTCAAACCCCATTTCAGCCACAGCTTTCAGCGTGTTCTCGCACACCTCTCCTTTCAGCGACGAAAATTTCATGTCAGTGAGAAACTTATTACTGACACTGGAGCTAGGCACTGAAATAAAATAAGAGACAAACTTAGCAACACTTATTTTTTAAAAGGCGAGATAGAAAAACAGAATCATCTGCATATCTATTTTGTTACTTGCACTGCTTGTCTGACACTTTTGGCAATTGTTTCTTTGTAAACATGCGACTAGACTTCAAAATATAGTAATAACTTATTTGTGGTAAGTGTTTACTGTCTCCTAGAGTGGCTGAAAGTAATCCCAGTCTGGGAACAAGTCATTAAAAAGTTATAAACCAAAACTTGTTTGGGGTTTATATTTCTTATTGAAAACGATTTGTGTTCTCCAAAGCCTATAAGGCAAAATGTCAAATAAACCTCATATTAAAATAGCCCTTCTGTATATTTTGTAAAATCTACAATTAGTTGTAATCCATTAAGAAAATGCTTCTATAATTAAATAACCATAAACATCTTACAATAAGATGGTCATAACACCTACCCTTAAAACCCCTCCTCTGTCTCAGTTTCATCGATGACACTTTCATGCACCGGACACATGGAGCACCATTCCTATCCATGTTCTTAGACCAACTCAACCACTTCAGTTCCATTAAGTTCACTTGGACCCATTCCACCAAGAAAATAACCTTCTATGATGTGGATGTGCACACTGAGTACACATTTCAATACATCCATCCATTTCGAACTCGCCAATCACATGCAGTAATTACGTTTCTCCAGTTCTCATTGGAGAGTAATCAAGCAGTGAAACAACAAGTTCCCATATGGATGGTGGTAAGGACCACGAAAATTAATAGAAACATTATAAGTAAGTTATGTGGAGAAATGTTAACTTGCTCCTGTGTATTTACTACAGTGTCCCCAAAACATTATTATAATGGTCAAGTTTTAACTAAAAGCAAAACTTACAGTTTGCGGTCTGATCCTTTGAGTCTTCGTCTTCTGACTCTTCTTTGACTTCTTCGTCTTCTAACTCTTCTTTGACTTCTTCATCTTCTGACTCTTCCTTGGCTTCTTCATCTTCTGACTCATCCTTGACTTCTTCATCTTCTGACTCTTCCTTTACTTCATCTTCTGACTCTTCTTTTATTTCTTCAAAATTTGAAAGTCCTATTTGTTGTTCATCAGCCTCTTCATTTGTCACATCGACCTGCTCTTGTTTATCGTCTTTTTTATGTTTCTTCTTTTCTATAAATAATGCACATACATTATAAATCAATAACTAAGCACCTACAGCACTACCAACAAAAAGTATACATTATGATGAACAATTAGTAATGAAAACAAAATCCATTAATAATTCTAAATTCCAGTTTTTTTTCCCCAAATTCCAAGCATAACATTTCATGATGCATCAACATTTTTCTCCAAGATATCAAGGCTACTTGGTCTGTGACAGGTCTCACTATTTATTAATTTTCTTAAAAGTAGTAACAATGAGCCAATTTCTTGCTTACTCTTGCCCTAAACACGAACTACTTCCATATTTCAATGAGATGCTCAAAGGGGTGGTGTGTGGCCAGAAATGTTTTACCGCAACAGATGAATTCAGATATGTACAATATAGAATATTCTCATTGAAAGAACAAAATGGTTTGTAAGGGGGAAAAAAATTCATGTAGCAGCAATACATTATTTCTTAACCCGAGAATTCCCATTTCTTTATGAACCATAATTTTTTTCGACTTTAGTTTTTTAATCTATATAATAATGATAATATTTGATGGACATGGATTTTTTTGTAATTGATACAATAGTTCCGATAAAATTTACGTGTCACATACAAGTGACACTGGGCATTATTGCTAAAATTTTTCAAACTTCTCAGTACTTTATTGATATTGTGGCACCAATATAAAAAGTTCCTCGTGCACACAGCACCATGCCATGAAGGCACATTTATGGGATGTGATGGGTAGGGCTACACACGTTCTCGATCTTGGCTATGTTGAAAGTGATGTGATCAACACCACTCTCCGGCTGCAATTCTCCCCAGGGTTGCTCCCAGATACACATGGATAATGGTCAGTATGGTTGCCTTACAATATAAAATATTTATTGTCAATTACATACCTCTTTTTATATAGACGACAATAAATAAATTATAGCTTCATATCTTTGTTTTCATGATAATAAATAAACTAAGTAATTATATGCCAACACGAAATCAAATCTTCCATGTTATATTGTTCAGGTGTGTAACTTGTACCAACTTGTTATAGTTATAACTTGTATTTTTAATGATATTTTGAAATTAATGCACCTTTTGGTGACAGTGGGAAATGACAGGTTAAAATAATTAAAAAGTGCTTCAACTTCAGTGCATATCAATGTGATGCACAGTGAACCACTAAATGCAGTTTGAGATATTTTTTATTTTCGGAGAAATCAAAGGTTGGTAGTCCCACAAATATAGCTTCTTACTCAATGAAAGACTAGAAATATGGCCTAAATACCACATTTTATGTAAAAATATGTAATAAACCTCAAAATATGTAACATAAAATTCACACATGTGGTTCGTAAAATTGTAATTCAAAGAAATTTGTAATTCTTGCTTGACTACACACAAAGGAAAAGAATAAGTAATTACATAAAATTCTGGGTCCTATGTATCACTCACATTTATAACACCATGATTTTCAATGTATACCCACTTTTTACAGAATCCCCGACATCTGCACATGGGCGCTTGCCTTGTAACCTAACAAAGGCACCACCAGTGGAGTTGGAACTAGGAGAATCTGTTTCAGATTCCCCACTTTCTTCTATATTGAATGTAGTTGCATTATCCTGAGTTTCTGCAAGTAAAAATATTAAAAATATAAATTAAGGGCAGAGGTACAATGAGATGCAGTGGGATGTACAAGTAGTGCTCAGAAAATTGTCCACAACTAATTTAATTAATTTTACTCTTTAACACGTTGACTGCCAAGGCCAGATTGTCTGAATGACACTGTGGGGCCAAGTAAAAGCAATTTGTGAAAATGGATCAAGTTGGTGTCATTAGATATGTGAAACTCAAGAAATTTCAAAACAATCCAAAAACCGTTGAAAATTCAATATAAATTTCAGACTCAGTTTTGGGTATCGTGGCCTGGAGAAGAGAATTTTGATCAGAGGGCCACTTTTTCTTTGTAAATGACTTTGTTTGTTCAAATAACGAACTTCACTCACTTGAACTATCAAGCACTTCCAGTATTGGATGAATATTTTCTGTTTCTTGTTCATACATCGTCAACAGAACATAACACAACAGAAGTGCTTCTTCCATAAAATATTGCATGAAATGCAATCTACACGTTCAATCACACTGAATATAGTCTTAATTTCTTCTTCTCCTTCTTTGTTTAATTCTTGCCTGAAATACACCAAATGTCAAACAAGGATGCATTAAAAAATGCATCGATTGTTGTATTGAAAACCAACAAAATAAAGTCATCATAAATAATCACAGAACACTAGGTTTATTACTACAATGTTACGGACATTTGTACACCATTGTTGTAATCGCCGATTGCTTTATACACGAGTATAGTGTAACATTCTGGAGCCAAAACAATATCTTTGATAATGTAAGCAAATGACACGTGAAACCCATATAGGGGTATCGCGGCCTGAAACAATTGCTGAGGTGAGACACAAGTGGGTATCACAGCTTCATGAATGACGATACTTGAGACCCACTTCTGGGTCTCATGGCAGTCAATGTGCTAATCCTAAGTGTTGACTAGGATGGAAGATATCGGAAATTTGATATCACAATATATCGTCACACAATACGATATGATATTCTTTTCGTATCACGATATTGGCAATATATCGTCTCCACGATTGTATCACCAAATATCATGACGATAGATCACCGACACGATATATATCACCAAAATATTGTGATGATATATTGTCTAGTTGATATTGGCCGGACGATATTTTTTTTTAAAATATCACGATATACTTATCATCTGGACGACATATTGCCCAACACTAGTGTCGAAAAGGAATAGATTTTAAGTATGGTGTAGAGGCTGTACCTCATACTGTAGGTCATGGGATCCCGAACTTTTTCCTTTCACGGCACCAGTACCGGTTCTACAAACTGCAAAACCCCGCAGTGGGAGGGGGAGGGGGGGGGTAGAGACAAGTAAGCTTTTAGGTGGGCCTCAGTCATCAACATAGTAGAGGGTTTGCTTCTCATGATGAATGATTTAACATTTTGAGTCACTGCTCACACAATACTGTATGCAGATGATACTACCTTCTTTAATGCCAGCTCTGACTTTAACACTCTTAAAGCCATTACTGATAATACCCTGTAACAATCTTCTTCATGTTTTTTTGATGAATGAAAGTAAAACCCATCATATGTTTTTCAGTCTTAGAGACATCCCGATCGATAATAGCTCAGACAAAGTGAACTTTCTAGGTATTGTCATTGATAATAAATTATCATGGGAGCCACATACTAAATACACAACTGCCAAGCTCTCCAGGGTTATATATTTGTTAAGGAATCTAAACAGTCATGTACCTGAAGATTACGTAAGATCAGCTTACTTTGCTTTCTTTCAAAGCATTATTTCATATGGAATTTTACTTCGGGAGAACTGCAGTTATGTACAAGAAATTTTAATACTGCAGAAAAAGCTGTGAGAATAATTACAAACTCACACAAATTAGTTCATTGTAAGCCACTGTTCATTAAGTTAAAATTTTTGACTGTGACAAATCTATATATTTACACTGTGCTTTTGTATCTAAAGAAAAATTTGCCACAACTACAAAGTAGACCAGATGTACATTCCTATACTACAAGAAACAGCAGGCGTATAAATATACCCTATCATAAACTCTCAAAATCCCAGAATAGTTATGAAGCTCTAGGATTAAGACTATTTAATAAGCTACCTCTTGATGTGACAAATATGCCTATGAATGTATTTAAACATAAACTGTATGCCTGGTTAGTTGCTACACCATTGTACTCAACTCAAGAATTTCTTGAAATTAAAAGTATTGTATTTTAGTGCAACTTAAACATAAAAGGGGTTATAAATTTATATTATTTTATAATATATTTCACATGGATTTTGTTCTTGACATTGTCTACTGCTGTACAAGCTTAATGACAATAAAATATTATTATTATTATTTCACCCTGTAACTACAAAGCAGAAAATGCATATTTTTCAAAGGGTTGGAAGTTAACATTCGAATGTGTTCCTTGTTAGCTTCTGGGGTGTACAAACGAACTTCTTAATTTCTTTTTTACTAAACTGTGAAAGAGTTTGGGATATGAGACTCTTTACTTACGCGGGCCATACTTTGGAATCTCATATCTTGGTTATTTGTGGTTTTTGCACTCTCAAATTTTGTTATATAAAATAGCGAAGCGAATGAAGAATATAGAGAATGTTTCCAATTTTGAAAATTGTAGGTATACTAACTAAATTTGGCCTTCTAATCATGAATCTGTTGTTAAAATGCAGGAGTCACGTGTGGAAATAGGGAAGAAAGCCGATATAAGTGGATTTCTTTTTTACAGCTGTATCACATTGTTTTAGGGACAAAATTTTAACTAAGCTTGCCTAACCTAACCTAACCGTAAATGGTTCGTGGGGCTATCCATGAATGGCTTGTGGAGCACTAGCTTCTCACTGCGCAAGATGCCATTTTTGTAGAAGAATGCTCAAACACCGTTGACAAACTTACCTCTAATCGAAGTCCGCATTCCACATGCTCTTCTACCTCATTCAAGTAACGAAGCAACAATTAATGATCTGCAAGTAACGAAGGAACAGTGTAGCAACACTGTACACAGCGCAACGAATGCCCAACGTCACTTGTTCATATCATCAAACATGGTTCCTATGTTTCTGTATGGAGAATGATCGCGGTAATGAAGAATGTCATTTTCAACATATATAGACGTAAGTGTACAATTTTTTCACATGCCCCCCAAATCTCAACTCCAGATACGTTACCAGGACTGTATGCATATTTAGTGAGTATAAGAAGTAGGAAAGAAATTGGAGACATTCTCTGTATTCTTCATTCTTACCAAAATATCTAAGTACACAGATTAAATATAGACATAATTCTCAAGAGAGTACAGTGGGATACACAAGTATTGCTCGGTACATTGTCCATGACTATTTTCATTAAATTTTCGGTAAAAGTTGTCAATCGGAATAAAGGATTTCTTCATTTTTACACAAGAACGTACTTACTGAAATGAGTTTTTCTAGCATTTGGATACTTCGTTGAGATATTTTCTGTCATTGTAGAACCTGCTGGAGCGGTAAATCATGTGTTTTTCACGAAAAATATCTCTCCGGCGGACAATTGCCGTTGCTGTTCCTTCTTGGTGTACGTGAACCGGATGATGATGACATAATCTCCTGTCAGTGTTTCCAACAACGTGGTTGTTTTGCAAGAAGATGAAAAAACGAAAAATACATTCTCGATATTACTATGACCCAAAATTTTAACTATGTTTGCCTAACCTAACCGAACTTTATCATGAATGGTTTGTGGGGCTATCCGGGAATGTTTTTTGGGGCTATGCGTGAATGGTCCATGGGGCATTTTTCGGTTAAGAAAGTTGGAAACACTGTATACCCACTGATACTACTGAAGCTATACCCGCCATATTGTGTCTTAAGGAAGCGAGAAAAGGACGAACAATAATTACTGTTATTGACATTATTTTGCTCAGAAAAAAATCAGAAAAGCAAAATGTTACCTTAAAGTATGTTTCGCAATGCACAATAGGTAAGTATGAATATAAAAAGTGACGAAATAAACGAGTGAGAGGTGCTCAGCCGATCGACAACATTTAATAAATTTTTTTACATCTAATGTGTCTTTAAGGTCTGGTGCTTTTAACATTCGCTGGTGCAGAGGTTGTCAGTACCTTGTTGGGCCTTTTTGTTTCAATTCTTAAAGCTCTCATAGCATAAAAGAACAGTATGGTATATGGAAAACACATTTCTTCAAATTTACAGGAGAAACTACTTACGGAACTGAGTTTCTGTAGACTTTTGAGAGCTCGTGGAAGTGTTTTCTCCCTTCGTTCAACTTATTCGGCTGGTAAATCATGTATTTTTCGACATTAATGTCTCTCCGATGCACAAACGCTCTTGCCTCCATTACATTCGACTACGTGAACCAAATGTTCCGTTAGTTCTATGACGTAAACGCGTGTCAGTGTTTCCAAACTCGCCATTGTTTTGCCAGAATATGACAATTTTAACTGTGTTTGCCTAATCTAACCTTGCGTGCATGGTTTGTGGGGCTATTAGAATGGTTTGTGGGGCTATCTGTGAATGGCTTGTGGGGATATCCGTGAATGGTGTGTGGGTCTATTTATGAATTGTTTGTGTATTTATGATTGGTTTGTGGGGCTACATGTGCATGCTTCGTGGGGTTTTCGAACCCAGAAAAAATACAAAATTAGTAACATGAAAGTAGGTATTTTTCGGTGAAGAAGGTTGCAACACTGCAAACCCACTGATGATCAACAACGCTAATCAAGATTTCTCCGCCATATTGTGTGAGAGAGGAACGAACAATAATTACTCGATATGTGGAAAACTGAAGCTATTTTCGTGAAAGAAGCGAAATCCTACCTTAAACAATGTTTCGCAATGCATAATAGGCAAGTACGAATGTAAAAAATGACGAAATGAACGGTAACAGTTTCATAGATCGGAGACACATTAAAATCTGATATTTTGTGTTTCACATGGTTTGTACTCACCAATTGTGTATTGCGTAACATAGTTCAAGGTGCCATTATGCTTTTTACACGAAAACAAACGCAATTTTTCACATTCCGAGTGCTTTTTTCTTATTCCTTTCTTCACTTCCGGAACACACAATATGGAGGGCACATCTTGACTCACGTTGTGGGTATGCAGGGTTTCAACCTTCTGCACTGAAAAATACCTACTATCGTGTTTGTCACCAATGGAAATTACACATTATGCACAGGTAGCTGACGTATAGCCCGGGTAGCTGATGGATAGCCCCACGAACCATTATGCATGGTAGCTGACCGATAGCCCCACGAACCATTTCCGATAAGGTTAGGTTATGTTAGGCAAGCATAGTAAAAAAAAGGGGGGTTGAAACACTGACAGGGGCTTATGTCATCAAACGTACGCAGCATCCGGTTGTCGTAGGGCAAGCAAATGAAAGCAATGGCAATTGCGAGTCGGTGAGATATTTCTCTTGAAAAATACATGATTTCCCGGTCAAATATATTCCACGATGAAAGAAAATACCTCGACGGACGTTGTAAACCTTGAAGAAACTCATTTCCGTAAGTAGTTTCTTGTGTAAAATTGAAGAAATGGGTCTCCGATGTATGAGACTGTTACCAAATGAACTAGTGAAATGTGTTTTCCTTATACCATACTGTTATACTTATACCAAACATGGTGATGGGACAATTTCCTTGGCAATATCTGTGCACCCCACTGTACAGTGTCCCAATGTTGCTCATGTACAGAGCGTAGTGGACGTTCTTACCTTTCAACTTATCTTCGGTTTCTTTCGTTCGAAGTAATTTACGTTGCTGCTTTGGCCGATGTTTCAGTTTTTTTAACACGCGTTGATCGTCAATGACCATGGTTAATACAACACTGATATGTACATATGTAAGAAAAACTTCCAAAATTTATTCACAGGGCAAGACTTCACATAACGTAGATTCTGTTGCAATTACACCAATATGATACCGAAAAAAAAAAACACAAACACGTGTACACACTAAACTACAGAGTACAATTACAGTACAGTCCAGTACAGCGCCGTGCTAAAGTTACAAAAACCTCGTGGAAAAACAGAAGACGACCCACAGATTAGAGACGATCAGTGTGCAAAACAAAAAACAAATCACTAGCGAGATGCGTTACGAAGTATACCATGGTATAACCATAGACATACTACCATGGTATAACCATAGAATCGTTCGCTCTCCGCCACTTCTAACATTCTCCATGTATATGAATATAGGCAAACGAAAATACTACTCTCTTGTTATTAGAATATTATCAAATGAATAATTGATATCTTTAGACGTAGAGAAGAATTGGGCAAAAAGGGGAAATTTTGCACATGCTACAGGGAAATTATATCCCAGATTGTGGCAATACTGCTCAGAATGAACAACAAAACACTAACAACACGTGTACTTGTACAGCATAGTCTGTTTCTGTGACTTGTGTGACTAATAAGTGTGTTTTGTGTATATGTATTTTCGTTTAATATTTGTGAAATTACAACAAGATATACGTTATGTAAAGACTTGACTCAGAACAAGTTTGGGAAGTTTTTATGCACGTATTTACGGGACTGTCAAGACAGTGCTGTTTTAACCATGGCCATTGACGATCAACGCCTGTTAAAAAAGTTGAAAAATCGAGCAAAGCATCAACGTAAATTCCTTAGGGCGAAGGAAGCCAAAAATAAGTTAAAAGGTAAAGACGTCCAATGTACCATGTATGCAAGGGAGCGAATTTACAATACCGGGTAACATTATCGTATGAGGGAAACGGATTCCTTCAAATTTACAGGAGAAAGTACTTACGGAAATCATTTTCATTTTCTTTAGCGTAGTGGAAGTTCCGGTACTACTTTACTATACCGGAGACACCTATCAATGATTTATTTCGCAATTTTTTACATTGCTAACGTACTATTCTGCATTGCGGAACATTTCTTTAGGTGAAATAGTGAATTTCTAACGAAACTAATGTATATTTCTTACATTAACGGGTACTACTTTACTATACCTGAGACACCTGGGAATAATTTCTTTCGCACTTTTTTACATTGCTAATGTACTATTCTGCATTCCGGAACACTTATTTAGGTGAAATAATTGAATTTGTTAGGAAAGTAATGTATATTTCTTACATTTACGAGTACTTACTGTTCTTGTTTATTTCCACACACAACATGGCGATAGCTTACTGTTGATCGATCGTTCCTTGAGCCAGAAAAACCATTGACGTCAACCATCACAGGGACGAGGTATGCCTACTAGGTTAGGTTAGGCCTGTTAGGTTTTGTTCCATTAGCACTCCTTTCGTTCAATTTAGCATATACGGACAATACGAGAGCGTATTGTGCTCTCATGCAGGAAGCAAATGGCGGCAGCTGTAATAGCGCGTCGGAAATAGATTTTCGTACAAAACCACATGCATTCGCATTAAAATGAATCAAAATTACATTCCCGAACATCAACAACGCTACAGAAAATGATTTGAGTAAGTACTTTCTCCTGTAAATTTGAAGAAATCTGTCTCAGGTATAGTAAAGTGTTACCCATTAACGAGTACTTACTGTTGTTCCTTATTTCCCACAAACCATCCACGGGTAGCCCCGAAAACCATTGACGTTAGCCCAAAAATTCACGATAGCCTCACGAACCATCACGGGGACGAGGTATGCCTACTAGGTTAGGTTCGGTTCCATTAGCACTCCTTTCGTTAGCATATACGGACAACATCGGCTTGTAGCAGCTGCAATAGCGCTTATTGTGCTCTCGTGCAGAAAGCAAATGGCGGCAGCAGCAATAGCGCATCGGAAATAGATTTTCGTAGAAAACCACATGCATTCGCATTAAAATGGATGAAAACTACATTCCCGAACATCAACAACGCTACAGAAAATGATTTGGCATGAGTTTACAATACCGGACCACTCTCCAATTTCTATAAACTTTCGCCTACTTACTAATTTCGGTATCCCGATAATGTATCTGTAGTTCATATTTGGCGGTCACATGTTAAAATTGTACATTTACGTGTAGAACTTGTAAAATAACCTTGTGATTTACCACATTGATTGTCCAAACACAGCAATTCTGAACCATCTTTCTTTCGAAATTCGTTAATGCTCTTCCTTTATGCACAACAATCTTGCAACCTTGAATATTGACGTCAGACGAGGAATGCCTACGAGGTTAGGTTAGGCCTGTTAGGTTAGGTTCCATTAGCATAAATACAAAGAAAAATTAATATTTTCGCTAAGAGACGCGTTACCTTGTCTTGCCTAACATGAAAAAGCTCTCTCCCATGACGTCAGAACACAATGTTGCTACAATGTAGTGCGATAAGTGACACCCATTCGGGAAAAATGGCGTGTTCCATGGAGCTGCTGTTCTTATGGTAGGGTTACGTTAAGAAAACATAGTTTATTTCGTTTTTTTCTCTATTTCCATACTTGACCGCCAATTATTACATGCAGATTCGTGATTAGGAGGTCTCAATTAGTGAGTGGGCGAAATTTCATAGGAATTGGAGAGTGGTCCGGTAATGTAAACTCGTTCCAATGATTTGCATAAGTACTTTCTCCTGTAAATTTGATCCATTTTAATGTGAATACGTGTTGTTTTCTGCGAAAATCTCTGTCCGACACGCTGTTTCTGCTCCCGCCATTTGCTTTCATTTGCTTTCTGCACGAGAGTGCAATGTTCAGTGTGTTAAGATGATGCAACCCCGTAGCCAGTGTTTCAGCCTCGCCGTGTTTTCACTAGAACATGACGTGTCGAGTATTTTTAATTTTTTTTTAACTATGCTTGCCTTGCCTAACCTTACGGAAAATGGTTTTTGGAGCTAACGTCAATGGTTTGTGGGGCTAACGTCGATGGTTTGTGAGGCTAACGTCAATGGTTTGCAACGTATTAGCATAATTTCAAATCCGGGCACGAAAGTAGATATTTTCCGGTGAACGAGGTTACAACACTGCATAAACGACAAAACACTCTCAGAAGGCCCCCTAAACCAGTACGCTATCACAGCCATAATGTGTTACAGATACGAAACAACAAGTAACAGTAAGTACTCGTAAATAGAAGAAATAGACATTGATATGCATTATTTCACTTTAGGAAATGTTCCACATTCGAAAATAACACGTTAGCAATGT
This sequence comes from Lepisma saccharinum, assembly GCF_977018435.1. NCBI lineage: Eukaryota > Metazoa > Arthropoda > Insecta > Zygentoma > Lepismatidae > Lepisma > Lepisma saccharinum. The sequence goes on from NC_139241.1 coordinate 75,314,094, forward strand.
AAAGAAGTCCGAAATATATGATTCGTAGGTGTTTCCCTCATACGATAATAGTACCCAATACCGGGCCCCTCCCCGATGTGTGTAATATTTCGCATACTCGCTAATTGAGGCCTCCTAATCACGAATTTGGAGGTCACGTGTAGAAATTGCAAATAAGGGGGTCCGTGAACGCAACCAACAATGCATGATTGCTCATTATTTACCGTAAGATTTTGCGTTTCGAATAGTTAAGGAACGAAATATATATTCCTGACATTACTAAATCCCAAAATTTTAACTATGCTTGCCTAACCTTACCGTGAATGGTTCGTGGGGCATCCGTCAATGGTTTGTGGGGCTACCCATGCATGGTTTTACGAACCCAAATTTTAACTATGTTTGCCTAACCTAACCTGACCAAGATTGGTCTGTGGGGCTATCCGTGAATGGTTTTGAGCTAATTGTGATAACAAACCGATAAAAAATCTTATTTTCGTAGCACTTTAACGGCAAACGTTCTTCATCGAAGACGCCATTTTCGTAACCTGCAATTCTACGATAGACGTACTGTTGCCAAACTTATCTGTAATGATCAGTCCACATTCCACATGCTCTTCTACATCGTGATTTTCACTGTCACTGTCATCTTTTGGTCAAAATACCGAAATACATAAGTTTGTTTATTAGCCCACGGCCATCCTCCTGCACACTCCACCTAACAATCTGTACAACATTAACAACTTTTTTATTGTTCTCTTCCGCCAATCTTACACGATCCATGCTCTCCAGGTATGAAATCAACAGTTTGGCAATGCTGTAGACAGCGTAACTAATTGCTATTTTCAATTGTTCATATCAACAAATATGGTTCCCATACTTGTATACGGAGTATCATTGCGAGAATAGAAAAGCTTAGTTTACAACTTCTACACGTTAAGAGCATGCGGGACAGTCTCCGCCCGGCTGTTCCCTCAGTCAGTGTTGCCAACTTAGCTCTCTTGGAACCAGATCTGACTCTTTCGTGTACTTGTTTGCCTGTGAACTGGGGCGCCTGCCCCCGTGCCACACTATGATACCATCACGGCCCACATTGACCAACTATTGCCATGATTATACATTTTGCACATGACGTGATATTGTTATATTGGCTGCGTCGCCCCATCCCCTCTTATATCCCCAGCTACTTTTTTTTTTATAGCGCCGTGTTAACTTTTTTATGCGCACCAGGTTTGGCAACTGCCATGAGGCGAGGAGAAATGCATTGGCCATATGGGAGTATTTTTGATTTGTTATCTTGGGAATATCAAACTTCCGATGGAATAGAAAATGATATCAACGGGAAGAGGGCAGTTTGAAGAAGTGATTGCCCAGCAGAAAAGTCGAAATTCCCATTTGATTAGCCGTAACTTGATGTTCAAGTTGATTCCCCATAAGGAATACATGGGATACCGAAAATTCTTATTCGTCATATTCTTTACAGGTCGAATCTAGCTTAATAATCAACTTTGAAAAACGCTTCGACCTGCCACATGTGGAGAAATTCATACTCTCCTGTACCCCCACGTTTTTCTTCAGTAGCATTGCCCATTCTGATGATATTCAAATAAAAGAACACATGGTGCGTAACTGTATCTCCTCACCTTAATGAACAATTTCTACACCTCACCCGAACATGTTAACCTCAGATAAATCATCACGACTAATTATTTCGTGAGTATAAGCAGTAGCATAGAAATTACAGAACGGTCTGGTATTGTAAATTCTTGCCTATGCAAGTAGCCTATAATATGGTTGTTGAAGACAAAAAGAGACTGTTGCTCCATTGTACCCCCCCTCGAGAATTTTTCTTTAATCGGCAGATTTCGATGTATTACGTAATATAAAATTGGTTCCATCGCATGGAAAACACATATAACAGAGATATTTGATCCTAAAGTATAACCCGCTTAAGTAAAAACCTGCCATCTCTTGAGTATCTTCGCCGCTTTTTTAAAAAAAGCGGTTGTAAGAGCCGTGATTCCGGCAAATGTTTCGCAGCACAGATGGAGTGTGTTGAAAACACGTTTGATAAGCATTGCGCTCACAGCTTTTGTGGCAGTGATTCAAGGTACAAATGTAACGATTATAAACCAAATGCAGACTTTCACATTAGATTATATACCAAACGTAGACGTCAACAATGACCAGAGTATCTAAAAAGCTGCTATTTTCCACAAAACAACCTTGTATAAAGCTATGTAACATACAAATAAAATACGGGACTATGGAGCCTGTTTCTATCAGACCTATCCGATAGTGTAGTGGCTAATGCTTGTAATCGAACGATCCGAAATTCCATTCCCGCTGGAGGGAATTTTAAAGAAATTTAAAATATATTTTTTTAAAAAATGAATCAAAAAACTTTGTCCGTGAAAATGGTAATTTATAGAAATGTTCCGAAGGACAAAATTGTGTACTATATTTTTTTAAGACCGTAACGTATCACTCACTTTTCGTATGAGTATTGAGACAGGCATAGAAGATATGCTTAAAAGTATATTCAAATATACACATAGAAATTTTACAATATACGCATACTTCGAATGCACCCGCTGATTAATAAGCAGAATTTCAAATTTTCTGTGAACATTATTAGAGATCGTACAACAACCACACGCATTGCAAAGCATGTGGATGTAAAGAGTAACACAAAAGTCATGTAACACTAGCCATAAACACAGTATTTGCCTTTAAAATAAGATTCATATTTCACCCTGGATTGGAAAAATCACGCTATCTTAACCACCGACGAAACTGTATAAAGGTTTGATGTTCTCTCACAATTAATACATAAACAATGGCACACACACACATACACAACACATTAATTCACCAAAAGGAAACTTCATTTGAAAATATACAATAATAGTAATACAATTAAAAATGTTAAACATTGGGTCATTTTCATGCATGCAGCATTTGCTTCGCTTCACGCTTGCTATGGCTTGCTGGAGCACGTGCGGTTTGGCCAGATTTTCCATCATGCAAATGATCACTCCATGAAACTTGGCATTCCTAACTTAACAAAAACGTCAAAATTGCTATCGGCACCGTATATAACGCTTCTACCGATAATGTCACTTCTATTTTGATTTCATAAGTTTTCAGTACTAGTACTTGCCAGGATCCTTGATTTTTAAAGTAAATAGTTCTGTACTCCCTCCAAAATTACATCGAATCTGATTTTAATATACAGGTTTCGATGTTTTAGCATGCGGAAACCACAAATAATAAAAATGAAATAATTCTTGAATCTTTAAAGGTTTTCTCGGGATATTAACCAGGTGATCCAATATCTGGAGAAAACCTCAATGAAACTGTCAACTACGTAAGTGAAGAATCTCCTATTCCTGACTAGTTTCACTTTTTTTGGTCAAAATTTTGTTTGTTAGACACCCATGAAGCGAGAGAAGATAGTAACTTGCCATTAGCATCAAAACAAACTCATAAGAAAAGTGCCACTAGTAATGTAAACGTCAAATTACTAACACTCCTAACCTGACAAAAATTTCAAATGACACCAAAAATATGCAAATTAGGAAACTACATTCCTTTAAAATATGCATGTTTTGCTACAAAATGTGTTCCATGGCAAACAAATCACATGCTACTAACACTAAACTATGTACCATGCACCAAAGCATTGTCTGCAGTAGTTTTCTCACCCACTGACATCACACCGGGAATTCCAACTTTCAATACCCGATATTTCCGATACAGCTGTAGCATATAAAATACAAACATAATATATAATGTCATCATTTCAAGTCTAAGGAAGACCCTGATAGGGGGTTGAAACATAATGTTATTAAGTGGGTTTTTTTTTTTTTTTTTGCTATGAACTATTCAATGATTACCAACACAATATCATATGATTGTAGGACCAAAACCTTACTGCAGTGCAGAAGTTTTGTATTCACTTTGATTTATTGCAAGGAAATAGTTTTTCTAAGAAAGCATTTCCATGTAGAGTGGAACCTTGATAACTCGAACTTGAGGGGAAAAATAAAAAATCGAGGTATCATGAATTTTGACTTACCAAGGTTCGAGTTATTGAGGGCCAAAATCGCCGACTTCGAGTTAATAGAGGTCTAAAGTTTACTACACTTTGACTTATTGAGGTCCGTGCGAGTAAAACTTTGAGTTATAGAGGTGATTAGAATTTAACTTCGACTCATAGAGGTTTTCCATAGTCTACCTTCGAGTTATTGAGTTCGAACGGCATCCCATAAACAGTACAAAAATTCATCTTAACAAGGTTTTATTCGAGTTGTTGAGGAAAAATTAGTATTGAGTGTTATGGACAATTCAATTAATTTTAAAAAAATAATGTTTTCAAATTACAATTTCTGTTGAGGGACAAGAAGGGAAATATTCAAATAAATCATTTAGAATATACTATTTTCAAATGGTAGATATTTAAGACTCAATCTTGGGAACAGCCTCATGACCCCAACTAACACTAAATTTGTTTGGACAGGGCCCTCGTCTTATAAGAAGTTTATTTACCTGGCAGCGGTCTCGCAAAGGTTGAGAACCACTGCCATAGATAATGTGTGCTGCTGTGAGTTTCATGTACAGTCATCCACGTTCTCTGATGGAAATTCATGGCCTCCTTGTGTGCAAGTGGTTGTTGCATAATCCCACAAACTGGTGGAGCCCTGCCAGTGAAAATGCATGTGGTTATCCAGGCCAGAGGCAGTGTTATTAAATTCTGTTAGGGATGACTATTTTTTTTTTTTTTTTTGTCCAGAGATCTTCAATATGTTGAGCAAAACTATATCTTAGGTGAAAATCTAATACATACCATATTTACGCATGTATGTTGTGCATCCTGATTTTTGATGTGGAAAAGAACAATTATATTACAAGAGTCAAATGGAATCCTTTAAAGTCCAATAAAAGTTGTAGGGCAGACTGTATACAGAATACGGCTGAAATTTACATGAGGTATCAATATACAAAATGACCTCAAGGCTGCAACACTAATCAAGTGAGCTTCAAAATGCCATTTTTGTTTTTTTAAAAATGAGGCCTCCTATACACACTTGCACCAGTGAAGAGGAAGGGTTTTTTGCCCTCTGTCAGCTTAAAACTTACAGAAATTTCTCGGCAAATGAAAATTCAATATCTCTGTGGATGCTTACCATAGCAGCAACTTTACTAATGTAGGAGAAAGTTCGACAATGGCCTTAGTTCACAGGCAGATGGGTAGAAAGGCCTTTGCAGTGTCTCAAAAGTGACTGCATGTGGACCCAAAATACTTATTCTTCTTAAGGTATACAGGCACCAACTCAAAGTTGAAAATATATGTAGATCACCGATACTTGACTTAATTCCTTTTGTTCCATCAGGAGCATAGGGCTTCAGTGAAATGCCTCCATTTGGCTCTGTGACGTGCCAACTCCTTGACCTCTCTCCGTATTTTTCCTTTCTCGGCTGCTTCTTCTTCTATTGTGCTCTTCCAAGTTTTCTTTAGACGTCCTATTTTCCGGGTTCCTTGGGGGTTCCAGTCTAAGACTCTATTGCTCCAGTTGGTTTTCGTAAGGTGTGTCCTAACCAACTCCATTTTATTATTTTTATTTGGGTTGCAATTGACTGTTGTTTAGTTTCTCTCCATAGTTTTTCATTTGAAATTATTTCTGGCCATTTTATATTGACACGCATGAGACAGCGATTAATAAAGGTTTGTATCATTTTTGTGTTAGCTTGTGAGGTTTTCCATGTTTCGCAAGCATACAGTAAAACTGATTTCACATTTGTATTGAAAATCCTTATTTTTGTCTTTCTAGAAACATTGCAGGTTTTCCAAATGGGATACAGTTGTATAAATGCCACATTGGCTTTCTTGATTCTATTTTGTATGTCTTCATCTGAACCTCCTTCTTTTGTTATGACATTTCCTAAGTATGTAAATGACTCTACTTGTTCAACCAGCTCATGACAAACATTCAATTTTTCTTTTCCTCTTGCATTGACTCTCATTTCTTTAGTCTTGTTCACATTAATAGTGAGTACTTCTATCTTCGCTTCCTCCTGTAGTCTTTTTAGTTTCTCCTTCATGTCGCTACGTCTGTGAGCTAATAAGCAGATGTCATCCGCAAAATCTAAATCTTCTAGTCCATCTTTGAGTCCTCATTGTATTCCTCTTTTCCTGCAACCCATCGTTTTCTTCATAACTGCATCTAGTACTAGCAGAAATATTGTCGGAGATAGAATGCATCCCTGTCTCACTCCATTTGTAACATCTATGTATTCTGTAAGCTGTCCTTCATGTAGGATTTTGCATCTGAAACCTTCGTACATATGTATCTTTCATTAGGTTTAATATCTTCATTGGAATACCATATTCTGCTAGTGTCTACCACATGACTCTTTTATTTAGTGAGTCAAAAGCCTTTTCAAAATCGATGAATGTAAGATATAAAGTGGTTTGCCATTCACTGTTTTGTTCCAGAATTATTCTTAGAGTATTTATTAAATTGACACAACTATGTTGTCTGCGGAAACCAGCTTGTTCAAAGTAATTCCCCTCCAGTTTTTACAGTTAGTTGTATCTCCCTTTTTTGGCAGTTTTACTATTAAACCTTCTCTCCATTGTAATGGAACTTTTTCTTCATTCCATATTTTCTCTAACATCAGATGTAATAGGTCAATGGAAGTTTCCACATTAGCTTTAATTAGTTCAGGATTGATGTTATCCATTCCAGGAGCCTTGCCATTCTTAATTTTCTTTATTGCTAGTCTAACTTCTGCCCTAGTTGGGGGCCCTAATTTAATTTTGGGATCTTTTCTATTTCCTTCTGTTCTTGTTCGGTTACAAGTTTCTTCTTCTCTCTTCCCATCTCTATTCAATATGTCGGAAAAATATCCTCTCCATCTTTCCATTTGTTGTTCTTGGGTTAGCAATAGATTACCATTTCTATCTCTCACTGGTTCACTCTTCCTGAATGTTTTTCTGGATAATTTCTTAGTTATGTCATATAACTGTTTTAAGTCACCTCTCTTTTCTGCCTCTTCTGCATTTTGTGCTCTACCCATTTCCTCTTATCTCTCCTCACACATCTCTTCCTCTTTTTATATATTTCCCCGAGTACTCTGTTTGGGCTGCTGCTTTCTGTAATCTTCTTCTGCTTTGGTTTATTTTTTGTTTTGCTTGTTTCCTATTTCTTATTACTTCCCAAGTGTCTTCCAGTCTTTTTGTAGTTGATTTCTAATTCCAAGTACTTTGTCTCCAGTTTCTAAGTAGATTCTCTTCACATTTTCCCAATTTGTTTCAATATCTGGTTCATGCTGTGTACTTTCCGAGAGAGCTTGGAATGTATTATTTATTTGTAATTTAAATTCCTGTTGTTTTTCTTTCTCTCTCAATCTTTGAACATTAATTTTCTTTTTTCTTCCTTCAAACTTGGATGTTGACATTATTTTTAGCTTAAATTTGGCTACCACGATGATGGTCACTGGCTACATCTGCTCCTCTTTTATTCTTTACATCCATTAGTGATCTCCTAAACTTCCTGCTTATTGTTATATGATCTATTTGGTTTTCTGTAATGCTATCTGGGTGAAACCCAAGTTATTTTGTGACAGTTTTTATGAGGGAAGATTGTTCCTCCAATGACCAATTCGTGATATGCACATAGGTTTACCAATCTTTGTCCATTATTGTTTGTCTCGCAAACCATGTTTCCCCAGTATATGCTCCAATCCTTCATTTTGCGAGCCTACCTTGGCATTCATGTCACTCATGAGGATCGACATATCTCTCTTCTTCACATTTTTTATTGTGTCATTTAGTTGTTGGTAAAATTTATCTTTCCTCTCAATTTCTGTCGTCTCTGTGGGAGCATAACATTGTATTATAGTTATATTTCTAAAGCGGGTTCTAAACCTAGCTGTAATAATTCTGTCGGAAATAGGTTTCCATTCTATTAGGCTCTTCTTTGTCAGTCTGTTTAGGAGTATCCCTACGCCATTCCTGTGTTCTGTATTATCTCCTATTCCTCCTGAATACAAAATTGTATTTCCTTCTTGTGTTGTTATTTCACCAAAGTCTATCCATCTCACGTCACTCAACCCAAGAATTTCTTATTTTTTCATTTCTCTTTCCACTTGTTTTAGTTTTGAATTTTCTTTCAGAGTTTTGATATTCCAACATCCTATATTCTTTTTTCTTTTAACATCAAAGGTTGTCATCAAAGCATCTGTTCGGTTTCGTTTCACTTTAGTTTCGTTAATAAAGCAATTTAAGATGTGCAGGTTATTGGCCTACAGCACCCGAGCTTGGTGGTGGGGCTGCCACCTGAAGCATCCAAGCATGCTGTTTTCTGTCAGGGTTGTCTCCCTTAGCCTTCGAAGATCCCTCTTCACCACAAGGCAGTGGTTCCCTTTTTATTGAACCCCAGAATGGAGGGTTGCTCCTTTCGCCTTCTGCGCCGTACCAAAGGACTCCTTCTTCGCCGCATCAGCCGTTGAGGTCTTCGCCGTAACCTTGCAAGGTGCTACCATCCAGAGCCAGATGGACCAAGGTTTTTTAAAGAGGTATCACTCCTCTTGGTTTTCCGCCTATGAGATGGTCATTCATCTTCTTCCGCCTTTGGAGCCGTTAGGTTGCTTCTTAGTCTGGCTCTTCCTTGCCAGCCTTCTCGGCATGGGTGACCCTACCAGTAGCAATGCTACCGCTGGTTTAGCCTGACAAATCATTAGAGCATGCAAGCCCCACCACCAAGTACAAGGTCATGCAACCACTAGTTGGGGAGATCAGCGATAGGTAGAGGCATGCATATTTCATTTTTGACGAAAACACGAAATGTGAAATAACACATTCTAATGTTAATTTTCCATGTTTCTGAAAGATTTGAGATGCATTTTCCTACCGTGTTTTGTCACGAAATGATGCGAAATAGACTCTTAAACACGAAATTTACCGTTTATGTACCGACGCGACACTTTCTGAAGTCTGAAGTATCCTGTGAGTTATGCAATTCACGGAAAATTGATTAATTCTGCTGTAAATATTTGAGAAGCAAAAATGGACACCTTTATACAGGATAAATTTAATATTCTGGTAATGATTTAATGTGCTATTAGAAGGGATATGTTTATTTTGTGTAATAGTGCAGTTTTTAAATCAAATTTGGGATTATATTCAAATTTTTTAAAACCAAAATGTCATTTTATATGGCGCTTTTTCACTGCTATAACAGCGAAATTTCATTTTATTTACCACTTTTGAACCTGAAATTGACTATGTTTTTGTACCAATTTTTTTGTATTTATTTACCAAAAATATGTGCCTCTAGCGATAGGTCTATGCTAAAATGCATCAAACTTGTTCAACCCTACACACAGAAATAGACTGCATAAGAAACAAAAACAAATGAAGGTTTTCAATTGACTCTCCCTTGTATCTGGTATATAATGTGCAATACAATTCAAGTTCAAGAAATGGATTTATTAGTTGCAGGTCATAAAGCTGTTGCTATGTGGACCAATGCATACCAATGCCACCTTTCCCTTTCCCTCCATTGTGTTTAGCACCCTAAAGCTTTCACTTCTGTAACCACCTCGTTTATTCTGCGAGATCAAAAGTATGTTGTGGATTTCCAGCACTCAGGAAGTTATTTAGTTTTATTTCTCACCCAACAAATACCACTAATACACATCCTTTGTGTTGGGAGGTGCATGCTCGAATTCTAACAGAACCGCACAGCCCGCTTTTCTTGGTATCGTAGAACATTCCGTTAGAAAGTGAAAGTTCATGGGAAATGACCATTTCACTGTTGTAGTGATTTTTTAAAAAAATATTATTGTGAAAGATATCCAACCTGGTAATTTGTATTTGTGCCTGTTGATATATACGTGTTATTTGCAGTGACAGTGTGACACATGCATGGTTTCACGTTGGCTGTCCAAATTATTCCATGCATAATAAGCACCACAGTTTTTGGGAGCAATAATATTGGAATACAGTCAGTATTGAGTAAATACAGAAGTTCGGCAGCTTACGGAAGTCGGATTCATCTAGTTCTATGTTCAATGAGTCTTATAAAGAGGTGCCATGTGACACTTCTATGTGCAACATCTTTTCTCTCTAAACTGACATGTATAATATTTACTCTTTCAGAAACTCAGGATAATGCAACTTCCTTGAACGCAGAAGAAAGTGGGGAATCTGAAACAGATTCTCCTAGTACCAGCTCCACCTGTGGCACCTTTGTAAGGTTGCAAGGGAAACGCCCATTTCCAGATGACAGTGGCCCTGCAAGAAGTAGGTATACATTGATAATCGCGGTTTTATAAATGTGAGTGATGTATGCTATTCATTTTGGTCATCCATTGATAATAATTCACGAATGATTCATATATCACAGTTTGTTGACTGACAATCAGTAGGTGAATAAATTACACAATATTGTACATTCATATTTCTTTGAATTTATATTCTACTAGGGCTTATTTTATATTATAGTTCAACCCCGTAAGTGTGGATGGCGTTTGTGCAAATGCCAAATGCTGTGTGTTATTGTATTTTTGGATTGTATTATTGTATTATTTATGTTTGTCGTGGAATATGAAAGCAATTCTATAAAGAAAACAGAAGGCAGGCAAATTCTGTTCTTTTTATTTCAGTTAATTTTGTTCAACGGAATTCTGCTTAAACATCCTACAGTTTCCAGTAGCAACTTGAGGGGTCAAGGAATGCCTTATCTAAATCAAGATAAGGATGAGAATATTTATTATTTTTAAAACAAAATGCTAGATTGGCAGCCAAACGCGTTAAGTAGTCGATTTTCAATCTCACTTTGAAAGTTTTTTTTGTTTGCAGAAACTGAGGATAATGCAACTTCATTGAACACGGAAGAAAGTGAGGAATCCGAAACAGATTCTCCTAGTACCAGCTCCACTGGTGGTACCTTCGTTAGGTTCCGAGGCAAACGCCCATATCCAGATGACAGTGATCATGTAAAAAGTAGGTATACATTGAAAATCATGGTTTTATAAATATGAATGAAATATGTCTAAGGTGGGTAAACTCATGATTTTTGTTTTAAGAAATACTTTTTGATGATTTTTTAAACTTATATCAGACTTTTATTTACATCACAGTTTTCAAAAACACTCATAAAATTTCTTGTATGTTTTTCAGTTCATTACATATTTCAGTATCTTTTCTTCCAGTAAAAATAAACCATTTTTAATGTACTACTATAATTGTAACTTAAAATATATTTTACAGTCTTTGTGACAGAATTTTGGTTATTTTTTAAAATGATTATTTGCAAAGATTATCATTCTCCATGTTTATTTAGAGCTTAATCGTAATGGCATTATTTACAGTTTAACATGATTCTTATATATAAGACGTAAGCGAGTTACTAAAGATATGTCCGTGAAACTTACTTGTAAACTGGAACCGGAAGTCCACCCAGCAGTAAAGCATCGAGTTCCTAAGTGGATGGTGACAAGGGGCCACTGAAATTAATAGAACATTTACAAGTAAGTTTCACGGATATATCTTTAGTAACTCGCGTATGTCTTATATTATCAACCACGTTGTTTATTCCCCTTAACATGAATGATTGGTATTGTATATACAGTCAACTCTCGATTCAACGACCTTTCACAGTTCCCGGGAAAAGGGTCGTTATTTCGAAGGGGTCGTTATTGGAATTTGCACCAATTTTCAGGTTAAAGGGAGCTCAAACGGACACAAAGATGCCTTGGAGATGGTAACACCATTTATCCTGGTAGTTATACAACCTGTTATGCACAGGTGAGATGTTGTGAGATGAAAATAGAACATGAAAAAGTTTTCACAAAAGAGAATTTAAAATAATGTTACTGTGTTTCAATTGTGCACAGTCGTTGCTTTTCCAGGAAATTCTTACAATTCTAGTTCATGAGAAACCCGTTTGAACTGAGACCTATGGAAAGGAAAACAATCTCTCGCTTATTGCAAGCGAAACTCGATTCTTGGCTAATTTGCAAAGATGGGGATGAGTGATGAAATTGATGAATGGACATTCACAAACAACCAAACCCGAGCGGGATTCGAACCTGGGACCCTTGGCATCGCAGATGTGCTAACCACTCGGCCACAGGGTCCGTAATAAGCACATTGAATGATTATAAGATTAGTGTACTTTCACCAAATATGATTCTGATATTTACAAATTACTTACGTACATTATTCTATAAATTACTTTCATTTTTAAAGTAATTTGAAACTCTGATTTGCGATGGCGGGGTCCCAGGTTCGAATCCCAGCCTGGGCATTGATGTTTGAGAGTGTCTATTCATCAATTTCATCATGTCATCACTCATCCCCATCTTCGCAAATTAGCGAAAAGTGGCAGAAAAGGCAAAATAAAATATAGCAAATCAAGCAAATGAATCAAAACACTGATTAAAAAAAAAATCACAGTTTAAATCGACCTGATTTAAATGAAACAACCTTGTGTTTGCCTATTTGTTTTGGTCACCCACCATCATCATTCATGAAAGATTGTTTGGTTTTTGACATTTTTCTGGATGAAATATATCTTTGATCTGTACCTGGCAACTTTGCAGGCTGAGCTTGCATTTATGTATCTGCCATCTCTCTTTCCTCTGTGAAGATGCAGCCTGCAGATATAAAAATTAAAAATTTTCCCACATGCACCTACTCTGAGTGCATGTGTTCATTGTGAGTGTCCCTTCATCAGTTGCTTTTAAGTTAAGTCCACTTTATGTACAGATATGCTGATCAGGACTACACCTACAGTTGAATGTGGGATTCAAACCACTATGTTCTTCCTCGGGCATCAATTTGAGATGAAATAGCAAATTATTATGTCTACTACAAAAATAACAAGTATGTTCTGTATCTCATAAACAGTTATAATTTGAATACCGTGAGATAGATAGTGTTGTTAAAACAATTTTCAACTTCATATATAAGGATAATTATTTAAGAACTCTTTTATAGTTCTATAGTTGAAATGTAACAATTGTATATTTTTAATGCATTTTTAAAATTCTTGTAGTTTTAGGTTATGTTTGCTAAATATTTTGGAATGTTCTCTTGTCCAATACTGTAGTTTAGGATACCTTGTAACATGTAAAATGTAATACTGGTGTATTAAGGCTGAAAAGCTGTTCTCGGCAGTTTAAAAACACTTTTAAATAATAAATAAATAATAATAAAACCTGAGGACCTTTGATCTATTTCATCTAATCGTCAGAAATGCAACACAAAGTAACAAGAATATAAAATACTAATTTTCAAAAATTATTTGTTAGTCAAACAACCTTTTAGAGACCAAGTAATCTTGATTTATGGGGGGAAATGTTGCTTCATCATAAAATTTTAGACTTTTTAAAAAAAATTAAGTATCCTTTATCTTAGAATTGTGAGTGGATTTTTTCATGACTGTTTGTTCAGCCTAATACATACTTTTTTATGGTATGATTTATTAATTTATAAATTATGTGCATTGTTTATAGAAAAGAAGAAGAAACATAAAAGAGGTGATGAACAAGAGCAGGTTGATGTAACAAATGAAGATCCTGATGAACATGAAACACAAGATTCAAGTGGTGATGAAGTCAAACAAGAGTCAGAAGATGAAGATGAGTCAGAAGACAATGAAGAAGTCAAAGAAGAGTCAGAAAATGTTGAAGAAGTCAGAGAAGACTCAGAAGATGATGGTGAAGTCAGAGAAAAGTCAGAAGAGCAGACTGCGAGCTGTAAGTTTATTTACGAATTCGTTAACTTCATTGTTATATTCATTGGTAACACTATTAAGCCTTGTTTCCATGTTTAATAAAACACTAAAGTGCTGACAAAGGCAAAATTTATTGTAAAATAACACACTGTAAACATAACGTTTCCACCATGTAACAGATTTTAGTGTGAATCTTTGCCTGAAGTCCATGGTAGAGGGTGGAAACATTGCGTTTATAGTGTGTTATTAGACAGTAAATTTTTCCTTGGTCAGCATTTTAGTGTTTTATTATATTCATTTCACAATAAATTTTGCCTTTGTCAGCATTTTAGTGTTTTATAACATTCATGTTTTGGGGTATGATATATGTGGCAGTATAATAAATGGACAGAAGCAAATTATTAAACTTTTTCCATGCATTAGTAATTAATATGTGAAGATGATGATATTGCTAAATTGCTTTCTTATTTTTATTACAGTGCCTGGCTCCAGTGTTGGTCTTGAGATTCTGACTGACATGAAATTTTCTTCGCTGAAAGGAAAGGTATGCGAGAAAACCCTGAAAGCAGTGGATGATATGGGATTCAAAACACTCACACAAATCCAAGCGAAAGCCATTCCACATCTTCTCGAAGGACGTGACCTCGTAGGAGCTGCAAAAACTGGTTCCGGAAAAACTTTGGCTTTCCTCATTCCAGTCATTGAGCTCATAAACAAACTTCAGTTCAAGCCTCGAAATGGTAAGGCATGGTTGTCATAATGTTTATATGTGTGTGTTTTCTATCTTAACTAGGGCTGAATCGATATATATATCAGTCTTTTGGTATCAGTTCAAATGTAATCGCTGATACTTTTGCACAATTGCTGTACCTCTCATGGGTCTGCACAAATGACATACCGTGCTCTCATAGTGTCTAATTATTCTGAAAATTATGCTACAGACCCTGGCACTCTCACATTGTGTCATGAGTCCATTTGTCCCTACAATGTTGTTGCAAAGTGAATGGAAATTATGTATTTTGTATCACATGACATTTTTTTCTGGACTCCGGACAAGTATCTGTTAGTTTCGGTGATTAAACCCCAACAGTACTTACCAACACTGTGCAACCAGTGATGAAAATTAATAAGAAGTTTATATTTCCTGTCTATTTCTCCTTTTTTTAAATTTATTTTATTTTATTTTATTTTATTTTTTTTTATTAAAAAAGAGAAGCATGCATATGTAGTTTTTGGCGGAAGTGTGAAATAACACACTGTTATATTCATTTTTCGTGTGTTTGAAAGGTGTGGGTTACATTTTTCTACCATATTTTGTGACTAAATGAACTGCAAAATTGAACATAAGCTCTTAAATACGAAATGTAGATTTTATTGATGTAACACTGTTTGAAGTCGGGATTATCCTGTGAATTGTGCATTTCACGGATATATGGATAGAGCCTTTTCAAATCATTTTTGGTGCCTATTTGTCTGCCTAGTTTACAAGTTTTTGGGCCTCTAAATCTGCTCTGTAGCAATAATTATAAATGAAATTTTTCCTCATAATTGTTTATTATTCTTATTTACTTACAGGTACTGGCTGTATTATAATATCACCAACAAGGGAATTGTCGATGCAGACGTTTGGAGTTCTGAAGGAGCTTATGGCACATCATAATCACACGTATGGGCTCATAATGGGTGGAGCAAACAGACAAACCGAGGTTCAGAAATTGGCAAAAGGTACTTCTTTATGTTTAACTTGCAAAGCATTTGTAGAAAATTGCTGTTGTTCAGGAATCATGAAAACTCACACCAAAATTATTATAATATATTAGGGATGGGACCGATTAATCGGTACTCTATCGGTATCGGCCGATATAGGCATATCAGTTTATCGGTAAAATTACCGATTATTTTACCGATCTGATATATCGATTATTATCTGATAATTTAGTGCAAAATTCTGCCATTTTGTTGTAATTTTTATGGATAATATCCATGCCCTACTTTCTAAAAAAGTAAATGCCTAAATATGCAATTTATCTTGCACTGCAGTCACCTTGAAACACACATTTATTAAAGAGGTCAGTGAACCTTTCAGGTTCTTCAAGGACCTTTTCTAATTTTATATCGGATCGGTAGAATATCAGTTATCTTCTTCTTCTTTTCTGGCACTACAGCCCATCACAGGCCTTGGCCTCCTTCAGAATCTTCCGCCATCCATCTCTATCCAGCGCCTTCCTTCTCCAACTCCTAACTCCCAGCATACTTAGGTCCTCTTCTACCGAATCAACCCACCTTAAAGGTGGTCTTCCTACTTTTCTCCTGCCCTCCATATGCATAAACGTTATCTTTTTGCACATCGAGTTATCTGGCATTCGGTATATATGTCCTAGCCACCTTAACCGTATTAGTTTAATTTCCTTCACAATATCTATATCTTGGTAGAGTTGATATAGTTCATTATTGTATCTTCTTCTCCAAAATCCGTTTTCACATATAGGACCATAGATCCTGCGCAGGATCTTCCTTTCAAAACTTCCGATCATTGTCTCAGCATTCTTAGTTATAATCCATGATTCACATCCATACATTAAAATAGGTCTTATTAACGTTTTGTATAGCTTAACTTTTGTTTTCCTTCTGATATACCGGGACTTCATATGTTTTCCAAGTCCAAAGTAACTTCTATTTGCCATACTTATTCTGTGTTGAATCTCTGTCAGAGAATCTCCTTTTTCTGTTATATACACACCAAGATATTTAAATTCCTGTACTCTCTCGAAGGAGAGCCCGTTAACTTCAAGATGTGTAGTACTAGTATGCACCTTGGTTATTTCCATATATTTTGTTTTAGCAGCATTTACTGCAAGCCCCATTTTTTGTGCTGCTGTAAGGAGATTAGCTACAGCTTCACGCAATGCTCTTGTTGTTCTAGCTATTATAACCACATCATCTGCATATGCCATCATTTGCACTGACTTGTTTATTATAGTTCCTCTAGTGTCTATGCCTGATTCTCTGACAGCCTTTTCTAGTGCAATATTGAATAGCATACATGACAGGGCATCTCCTTGACACAATCCTTGTTTTGTTTCGAATTCTTGAGATAGCTGATTTCTTAT
Organism: Lepisma saccharinum; assembly: GCF_977018435.1. Classification (NCBI taxonomy): domain Eukaryota; kingdom Metazoa; phylum Arthropoda; class Insecta; order Zygentoma; family Lepismatidae; genus Lepisma; species Lepisma saccharinum. The sequence goes on from NC_139241.1 coordinate 75,330,931, forward strand.
TTGTACTCTACATCGCACTTTTTTTAGAGTCTCTTCTACTAGATTTGCTAATTTCTGTGGGATGTTAAATTCCCTCATGGCTTCAATCAGCTCGTTCCTTCGTATGGTATCATACGCAGATTTAAAATCTATATAGAGGTGATATGTATTTATTCCAAATTCTTTTGTCTTTGCGCATATCTGTCTAATTGTATGTATGTGGTCTGAGGTCGATTTTCCCTCTCTAAAGCCACATTGGTAGTCACCTATTATTTTGTTTACATACGGGGAGAGCCTTCGGAAAAGTATATTAGAGAGAATTTTGTATCCGGTGTTAAGTTTGCTGATGCCTCTATAGTTTTCTGTTTGTAGGCGATCCCCCTTCTTATATATGGGGTATATTATACCTTCTTCCCATTGTGATGGGATTTCTTCATCCTTCCATATTTTATCTAGTAGATTTTGAATGCTTCTCAAGAAATCCCTTCCGTGAAGTTTCATCATCTCTGCTGTTATTTTGTCAGATCCTGGCGCTCTATTGTTTTTCAGCTTCTCAATGGCACTCTTAACTTCTTCAAGGCTAGGTCCCTGCTTTTCCTGTTCATTAAGCTGGGGATTTGTTACATTCTGATCTTCTTCCGTATGCTGATTCTGTTCTTGCTCCATTCCACTTCCATTCTGGTTTTGTTCATTCAAAAGTTCATTAAAATGTTCCTGCCATCTAATTAAAATATCCTGGTCATTACTTAACAGTCGTCCGTCTTTATCCTTACATATATATGCTCCAGTTTGGAATCCTCGCATTTCATTGACAGTTCTATAGAATCTTCTACTCTCTCGTTTTCCATTAAATGATTCCACTTGTCTCATTTTACTTTCCACACTCTCTTTTTTCTTTCTCTTATGTATTTTCTTTTCCTTCCTTCTCAGTTCTCTATATACTTCTAGCTTTGCTCTTGTAAAATAACTTTGTATCATATTTCTGTGTGCTTCATTTTTCTGCTTGGTTATCTCCTTACACTCCTCGTCAAACCATTCATTACGGTTTTGTTTCTTCATTTCCCCTATTTCCTCATCTGCTACTTTTATTATTACATCTCGTATTTTGCACCACTCTTCATTGGGATTGGTGTTGTTCACGCCATCTTCCAGGTTTTTCAGTCTGTCAGTAATCTTTTGCTGATATGTTTTCTTTCTGTCTCTTTCCTTCAATTTATATATATCATATTTTGTGATTTTACTTTCTTGCCTTTTGTGTATACATGATATTCTGTTCTTGATCTTAGCAATCACCAGGTAGTGATCTGTGTCCACATTTGCTCCCCTAAAACTACGTATATCTAAAATGCTTGATTTGTGTTTACTATCTAAAATTACATGGTCTATCTGGTTACTTGATCTCCCATCTGGAGTTCTCCATGTTGCTTTATGTATATCTTTGTGAGGATAAAAGGTGCCTGCTATGATCATTTGATGCCTATTTGCAAAATCAATCAGTTTTATTCCATTATTGTTACTCTCATGGTGCAGGCTATGAGATCCTATCACAGGTTTAGCCCAGATTTCCCTGCCTACCTTTGCATTAAAATCTCCAAGCATTATTTTGATATCATATTGGGGGCATGAATCGTAAACCCTCTCCAATTTATCATAGAAAGCATCCTTTTCTTCCTCAGATTTATCCTCTGTTGGTGCGTGGGTTGTTATCAAGCTGTAGTTATGGAACTTTCCCCTAACTCTTAAAATGCAGGTTCTATCATCTATTGCCTTAAAATCCATTACAAGATTTTTCATCTTTTTCTTTATTAAAAAACCTGTTCCAAACTCATGTTTTTCTCCACAGCTATAATATATTACTGTGTCTTTCTGCTCCAACACATCCTTCCCAGTCCACCTAATTTCCTGTAATGCAAGAATATCAAGCTTGTATTTATTAAACTCTTCGGTAAGGTTTCTTAGGGCTCCAGTTCTGTATAGAGATAATACGTTCCATGTTCCTACTCTCATATCCTTATTCTTGCCAGTTCGTCTTACATATTCCAGTCCGGCTCTCTGATTTGAAGGCTTCTCAACAATAGGTGCTTTTACTGGGTAGAATGGTCAGTCCCACGCCAAACCCCCAAGCTTGGGGGACCAGGATTTTTTTGGGGTTTACTCCCCTAGGGAGGCTGGCTTCACCATGCCTGAAGAGTCCTCCCTACCCTTGGTTTTCTGTTAGGGTTTCCTTCCCTTAGCCTTTGGGGATCCCTCCCCTCCCTGCAAGGCAGCAGGGGCAGTGCTTATTTAATGGCGGCACTTTCTCGCCATGACACAGTGCTATCAAAAGGGCTTTTCTGGGTTTTTATTGAGGATGGTCCTGCCAAAAACCAACCTCTCCCAGACCCTGATAGCACTGCCACCTCGGTCCGGGACTGCTTATTCGGCACTGCCTTATTCGCAGCTAACCATCATATCTGATGGCCGTTCGCTATCCGCCACCTGCGACCCGCCCAGTTGCTGAGGCTCGCCTCGGAAAAAAACTCATCTGAGCTCCTACCGCTGGGAGAATATCGGTTATCGGTATCGGTAAATTTTATATCGGTACTTTATCGGTATCAGCCAAAATTTCATATCGACCCACCCCTATAATATATAATTCTTATTTGCAGAGAATCCAAAGTGTGGCCGCGGTGGCTCAGTCGGTAACGCGTCTCACTACCATGCTAAAGGTCCCGGGTTCGATCCCCGGCCGGCTTAAATCCGGGAACTTTTCTAACGTTGGAAGTGGCCCCGGCACCCACCCAGCATCGAATAACATGGGTACCTGGGGGAAACCCTGGGGGGTAAAGGCAGTCAGGGGTGTGGTGCTGATCACATCACCCCCACTTACGACCAGATCAAGAAAGTGTGGGGTATTACCCCCGCACCCCCTATACGCCTTCATGGCATGGTGCTAAACACAGGGGAACACTTTACCTTTTTTAGAGAATCCAAAATATGGTGTAAGTTGTAGCACTTTGTGCATGTTTTTCACTAAGCTCCTTACAACACAAATTTAATTCTGTTGAACTGTGTACTGTGCATTAAAGTTTTCTGAAATGTATATTCCTTGATCTCTGTAAGTGTTAAGCCAGCTCCCTTGGCAGAGTGGTTAGCACATGGTGCTACGACGTCAGGGGTCCCAGGTTCGAATCCCGACCTGTGTGTGGATGTTTGTGAGTGTCCATTCATCAATTTCATCATCTCGTCACTCATCCCCATTTTCGCAATTAGGCAAAAGTGGCACAAAAAGTGAAATAAAATAAACCAAACCCATCAATCTGAAAGTGTTAATTGAACTAGTGCATTGTAGGAATGGATCGATATAAAATTTTGCCCGATACTGGTAAAGTATCAATATAAAATTTACCGATACTAATAACTGATATTCTACCTATCTGATGTAAAATTACAAATGGTGCTTGAAGAATGTGAATGGTTCATTGACCTACTTGATAAATGCGTGTTTCAAGGTGATTGCGGTGCAAGAGAAGCTGCACATTCAGACATTTGCTTTTGAGAAGAAGTGAATGGAGAGTATGTGTTTGTAATATCCATAGGAATTATAACAAGAAGGTAGAATATTGCACTAAATATAAGATATTTATAGATATATCGGATTGGTAAAATTGATCAATACCGATAAGAGTACCGATTAATCTGTCCCATCCCTAATACATTGCATTCTTCTACAGAACTGAGAATCATGCATTAGCTCATTTATGCTACAGGGTGTCTACCGCTCTGAGAAACTTCAAATCCTGGAGAAGTCAGGGAAATTACTTTTCTGAAAATGTCAGGGAAATCTACTGTGTTCCTAGAAAAATCAACATTTTTTGTGTAGTGGTTTTTGAACTAAGAAAGAAAGGCCAGGCAGGGAGATTTAAATTTATTGTGAACAAACTATAATTCCATTTGATGTACTGATTATTTCGAGTGTTTACAGTAGAAAGTGTGTATTTAATACTCTAGGAACAGGCTACGTTTGGAACTATTTTCATCTAGAAATCTAGTACGTGAAGTGGCTGTTGGAATTTTGCACTAACAAGAATTACGACAGATTTTATTATTGATTTTACTGTAGTTATGTATTATTTATACTGTAATTGTTGTGATTTTTCAATAAAGAAGAATCCTTTGTTAACTATAAGACAATCCTGTCATTATCGCTTTTACATTTGATGTGAATATTCTAAAAACGTGGGATTGTGGTGTCAGCTCACATATAGTGACCTTCTTAAACATATTTTTAAATATATGAATTGCCCTAATGGCTTTGGTGTGGAAAACCTGGAAAAGTCATGGAATTTGTTTTTACAAAATTGTAAAGTGACAGTACTAGATTTCTTTGTTTTAGTACAGTGCCTCCTCGATGACGCAGTGGTAGCATCGTCACCTTGTAATCAAGGTATCCTGGCTTTGATACCCGGTGGAGGCACATAGTAGTTTGGATCCCACTTTAAACTGTAGGTGCAGTCCCGATTAGCCTTATTGTGCATAAAGTGGACTTAAAACAACAAATCAATCAATCATTTGCTTTAGTACAATGTAGGGATGGGCCGATATGAAATTTTGGCCGATACCGATAAAGTACTGATATAAAATTTACCGATACCGATAACCGATATTCTACCGATCCGATATAAAATTAAAAATGGTCCTTCAAGAACCTGAAAGGTTCATTGACGTCCTTAATAAATGTGTGTTTCAAGGTGAATGCGGTGCGAAAGAAATTGCACATTTAAACATTTACTTTTTTAGAAAGTAGGGCATGTAGATTTTCTATTAAAATTACAACAAAATGGCAGAATTTTGCACTAAATTATCAGATATTTATTGATATATTGGATCGGTAAAATAATCGGTAATTTTACCGATACACCGATATGCCTATATCGGCTGATACCGATAGAGTACCGATTAATCGGTCCCATCCCTAGTACAATGTAAACGTTTGTGCAAGTTTTCATACTGTGGGTTCAAGCAAAATAAGGGTAAAGCCACTTCATAAAGATAGATACCAATGTGTTTGTTGTGAGATTCTAGCCCATTCTAACATGTCACATGACTACCTTTTCTGTTTTAAGAAATGAAGACTCCCGTCATGTTGTTAACATGCACTAACATCACTCTCGTCTTCTCGTTGCCCCCTCGAAAGCTCAGAAACCTTTCCGGAACTAATCTGTCGATGTCCTGAGACAGTCTGTGCATCATACGTCTCCAGGAAAGCTTATAGACTTACTTCAAATACCCTTCCTATATTATGTACAGGAATGTTTGATTCATGTTTCCATTTTATGGAACACCCTGTACACAAACACACAAGGCAAAACAAATTGATTATTGGATTATATTTAACAAGTTACAAAATATGGTATTAGAAATCGGCTCAAAACTGTGGCTGCAACTGAAAAGGGTTTCCCACAAATGTAGAGGGGAAAGATCCAAAATTTCTTAACTTTTTTCAAACTTCTGTCTCATCCGTACAAAGTACAGAGTGAGCAAATTTCTTGCCAGTTGTATATTATTGTAATGTATGTTATATTAAATCATATATTGTACTTTCAGGTATAAACATCCTTGTGGCCACTCCGGGACGATTGCTAGATCATATTCAACACACTTCGGATTTCTTGTTCAAGAATATGCAGTGCTTGGTGATTGATGAAGCTGATCGAATATTAGATATAGGATTTGCGGAGGAGATGAAGCAGATCATCAACTTACTTCCCAGTAAGTTTCTGTTACTGAAATTAAATTTGTGTAATAGGTCTTTGAGGGCCAAAGTCTACCAAGCAAGTTCAGTGCAGTGTATTTCATTTTCATGGGTTGGAGCACGCAATGTACTGCATGGAAATTTAAGCAAAGGAATGCTGACTTGACCAGGACTCGAAACTAGGTCTTTGGCATACTGTGCCATTGCCGTAACATCTAAGCTACGTGGTTGCTTTCTGCCAAATCATAAGGTAACATTTGATTCCACGCTGGTAGAACCTATGCATCATTGACCTCGTCAGTGTTTCAAATACAGCAGATTCCATTGTGGTAGCACTGACCGAGAATTCCACGTGGGTAAACAGCTAAAGTAAAAAATGAGGTGAGAATAGACTCGGTAGCTCAGTTTGTAGACCAAAGACCCGGGTTGAAGTCCTGCTGAAGCTTGCATGTCTCCACTTAAATTTGTATGAAATGTAATTAATCTTTTTGTATTTTGTGAAGTTTTATTAATCTAACAGAGACTCTTCCTTGTAATGCAAAGGCTGTCGCAGAGAAGGTGAGACAGATTTTTTCCTGGCTTGGCAACACTGCCTATGGTTTCGGCACTAGTCGCGTTGTGTAGGATGACTCATTCTGTTTCCGTAGCAAGTTGTCACATGTTGCGAAACCACGTTAGTGAGCAGCTGTGTTGATTTACGTGGAACGTGTTTCGTTTACCCCTCCAAGTTTTTGTGTATAACATTGCTTTTCGCGATGAGTATTCAAGATGAACAGCGACATGCCATAAAATTTTGTTGGTGTTTATGGAAAAGTGCTGCGGAAACATATGCAGTGTTCCAACAGGCATATGCCGATCAAGACAGACTGAGTAGAGCCACGGTATTACCAAGAAGACATTGAGACTCTGTGCCAGCACGTAAGAGGCCGCATTTGAAGAACTCCTTCATATTGCACCACGATAACGCACGCCCGCATATCGCGCGGGCTTTTCAGGTTTACGCGACGAAGAGAAAAATATAAATATTCCAGCATACAGCCCGGACCTTGCACCCTGCAACTTTTGGCTATTTCCACCTTTAAAGGCCGCTTTACGTAGTTGTCATTTCATGACAAACAAAGAAGTGATCACCGCAGTGCAAGTTTTCTTCAGTTCGCTACCTGACGACGAATTTTCAACAGGAGCGTATGGACGCTTGCTTAGCTGTCAATGGTGCCTATTTTGATTCTGATTCTGAATAAAAATTTTGTGGTTTGTAATTTTTTTTGTTTCATTTTAATGATTCTTGGATGGGTCCATGTACATGCTTGTCTTTTAACTGCTATGCAATCACGACCTTTTGACCTATTGCGCTCATTTTGGTCTCAATCGGCAGCTAATGAACCAAATTTTCACCCTAGTACATTTGCTAGCCAATGGAGGTCGTTGTTTTCCTATGCAGGAATTACTCTCACCTTCTCTGCGACAGCCTTTGTATTTTTTAAACAGTAATTTTTCATCCTTTATTAGAAGTAAACTTGCTTCGAATTTGCATTATAGGGTTTAAAAATTCAACCACATGGGCTGCAAGGATTGACCCTTTCTCAAGACACCCACATGTCAACCACCCTGCCACTAGTACAGCCTGGAAAGCATTTTATGCATTAACGAGAATCTGGCATGTGGACCCATGACCAGTATAATTGCCTTCTGGATTTGTTTTGTTGCTGCCCATGTGTGTTCGTGATTGTACCTTCATCTATATCATCTTCTCGCCATTCATCCTCATCTTTGCAACTAGCCAAAAGTAGCAGAAACACGAAGTAAAATAAACTAAATCAATCAGTCCAGCCACAACTCTTTTCGTCTCATCTTCAACTACGTCTAACCACTCTTCGAACCTTGTGCAGCCTCGTATGATCTCACATTTATTTTAAAAGTATTATACACAAAAAATTACGAAGAGACTATTAAAGGAAATCTTTTGTGCATATTGCGTGTCAATTTAAATATTAAATTTTGTTTGTTGTTATTTTTGTGTTCTTTTTGCAGAGCAGCGTCAAACAATGCTCTTCAGTGCAACCCAGACACCCAAAACAGAAGCCCTGACCAAGTTAGCCCTGAAGAAAGATCCTCTGTATGTAGGCGTGGATGACCGTGACAGCGTAGCAACAGTTTCAGGCCTAGAGCAAGGTACATTTTCAGTTCTTTGTAAATGGATTAGATCCTTGTTAGAGCTTAAGTGATGTCTCGGTAGAGCCACAAATTTATGATGAATAAGAGATCAAGATTTTAGTGCATAAACTGGTCACATTTCAGGATCAAAGGCAGCATTTTGGTGTTAAAATGGTTAATAAATACCTAAATTTGCTTTAAAAGTTATACTTATTACTAGAGTTGTAAAAAACGCTGGCTTTTTTGAAGGGAGGTTTTTTTCTGATAAAAAGCTAGCTTTTTGGCAGAGAAAATCCTGAAATTTTGGCTTTTTACCAATTACAGTAAACTATTTCACTCGGAAGTTACTGTTATGAGTTTACAGGTTTGTAGTGACATATTTTACAACTAGCTAAAATAAATTTACATGATGTAGCAGTAAAGAGGCAGATATTGGTCAATCCCAGTGGACACATATTACATAGTGGTTCAGATACAATTTTAACCCTAGCTTACCGGGGAGGGCCTTGCAGGCACAAAACCTCTATTATTTATGTTTTACAACTGTTTGAAAATAAATTACATTCGCTTCCTAGGATGTTCAGAAATTTTTTCTTTATTACTTTTGTTTAAAAAAACATAAATGTACTTAATGTAATTAAGAGGCAAAATGCACTTGGTGGGTATAGCAGGCCCCATCTTTGAATGTGTGTCATTCGAGACACTAATACCAGTGACAGTGTACAATTGGTTGGTTATGATGGTAATTATCATGTTTAATAAACAACTGCACTTCTGCAAACTAAAAGACATTAATATAAATTATTATGGATAGTCTTGAGTTTTAGTGAATGATAAAATATATGTGAGAGACTCATGAAATAATTGGTTATTATTTTTTATTAATGATAGTAATTTTAGTAATTATTATAATTAATAAATAACTGCACATATATAATCAGGAAAGGAAACAGCGATTCAATTATAAAATGGTTTCTTGAAATTTAGTAATAATGCTAAAATACTTTTCAAAGCAGCTAAAGAGATAGGTTTGGAAGTTAGCAAAGAGAAAACTAAATATATGCTTACAGGCTGAAACCAAGTGTTAGGTAATAATCAAAATATAATTATTGATAACAACTCATTTGAACCAGTTTCCAAACTCAAGTACTTAGGACTAAAACTAACAAATGAAAATGATATTAAAGAGTCAATAAAAAGCAGGCTTAATTCAGGAAATGCATGTTACTTTTCTCTTCATAAACTTTTGTCTTCTCGTTTAATATCTAAGAAACTAAAAGTTAAAATATACAAAACAGTGATTTTGCCTGTATTATTATATGGATGTGAAACTTGGTCCCTTACATTGAAAGAGTAACATAAATTGAGAGTATTTGAAAATAAGATCCTTAGGAAAATATTTGGACCTAAAAGGGATGAGAAGACAGGTGAGTGGAGAAGGTTACATAATTTAGAAGTACATAATTTGTATTCATGTCCAGATATTATTAGAATGAATAAATGAAGAAGACTTAGGTGGGCACGTCATGTGGCACGAATGGGTGAGGAAAGAAGAGTTTACAGGATTCTTGTTGGGAAACCTGATGGTAAGAGACCTGTAGGAAGGCCAAGACAAAGATGGAGGGATAATGTTGAGATGGACCTAAAGGAAATTGGTAGGGATGGAAAAGAGTATGTAGATCTTGCTCAGGATAGGGACAGATGGAAGGCCTTTGTTGCTGTAGTCATGAACCTTCGGGTTTGAGAAGGCGAGAGAGTTAGTTAGTTTTTCTTGAAATTTAGTGATAAAATAAAGTGTGGTCTGTGAGGCACCCCCCTGGTATGTAAGTTTCTCCTACAGCACGGGTAAGCTAATAGGGATAAAATTAAATGTCAAGTCCTAATGAGCAAATCGTCCTCCTCTCTTGCCATGCAGTCTAAGGCACTTTGCTTTGGACGGTGGCTGCGGGATGGCATGGGTTCGATCCCAGGTTCAGTCTCCGGGAATTTTCGGCCTGTGTATAGGGCCGGTGGCAACCCACCATCGTGAGGAAATTGGGGAGCTTCGAATGAGTAAGCTTAATCCGGTCGCGTAGACCTACTGCAACGGCTGGGAATACGTTGGGTTGACCCCCCGACTATTCCAATCCTGGTTGAAGATCTCCACGCTTAGAGGTGACGAAGGAAAGCGTGGAAGGGACACTGGCAGCCGCTAGGTAAGCCAAGACCCTTCATGGGCTGTTACACACAGGGTTTTTTAAACCCTGACCATGAAATTGACTTAAAACAGGCTTTTACATGTTTGTGTCTCAATTTAATTGTTGATATCATAAAATATGAAACAACAAAATATTTGATGTTTCGGGACAATTAGAAACCTTTACTGTTCACAACATATATGAAGAAGTATACGTATTACGTGAATGTGTGTATATATCCTGTTTAACGGAGCTTTGAGATGGAAGCAACAAGTTGCTCTTGCAAACCAACCCGTAGGAGTAAATGCAACCTTTCGAACCGATGGAACATAAGCTGCAAATGTCGCTTGTCACTTGGTCTGTACTGTTTTCTCAGGGAACTTTCAGACCGAAATTACAATTGACATGTGTCACTTTGAAGCAGTAATCCATTGAATTGAAATGCAACAGTGAGCTAATCATGTCACTTGCATGCTGCTCGGACTATACTGTTTTCTCAATGGCATGCATCATGCACGGTGAATGTTTTGCTTTATACCGAACAGTCTGCGTCGCTTGTCATCTGTGACTTCAGTCTGAAAGCTCCTTCAATGGCACGCATCATGTTGCCTTGGTCTTGTTTGTGCATGCATGGTGGATGCTTGCTTACAGACTGAAGGTGCCCATGTCACTTGTCACTTCAATGTGACCCCTTCACTGTCATGTGTTGCTTCCATCTGAATATTCTCTATACTTAACAAAATTGTTAGCTACTTCATCAGAGATTAAGATTTCATTTAGCCTGTAGATCACAGGGAACAATTGCAAGTACTATTGATGGAAAAGGCCTGCTTTTTGATAGAATGTTCCTTTTATAATCATGAATGGGCATCTGGTGGAATAAAGTAATGCTGTTGCATTGTAATAAGAAGGGGTCTGAGGTTCAATCCTCAGTGGAGGCAAGAGTGCTCCGGATCTCATTTCAAACTATAGGCCCACTCCAAATTTATTTTATAGATTTTTTCCCCCCATTTGCAGCCAGTCTTATTTGCTTCTACTTCAGTTTTAGTGCCAGTGTTTTTCAACCGGCGGGCTGCAAAAGTTCCGTTGCACCCACGGGTTGACGACACATTTAAAACTAATTTTATATTTAACAGCAAGTCTACATATTTGAACTCTGATTATGCCATATTTTATATATATTAATATTAATTAAGGTTGCATATTAATTTCCATATAAACTTTAAAGTTCAGAAATGTATTTGAGTGAAATTGTTGGGATCAGGGCATCAACTTCTTAGAAATAAATTTACTCAGCTGTGGTCTCACAAAGGTCAAGAACCACTGCAACAAACAGCCAAAATACATCACTAGTTGCTCCGTGACCAGGTTTAGCGGCCATTTAACCAAATTATACATGATGTACTGGAAAGCCTAGTTCGTCTATTTTATGCATTTACACAAAGAATTTGGAAACTTTATTTTGTCTGGAGTGTCTAATACAACTTGTATATGTACATTTCCTGTTCTCTCCGTACAAACATGTGTTTTATGTGCTGAAGGTCAAATAATGCATTTTTATGTGAAATGAGACTTCCCAGTTTACATTGCAGCTAATTGTCGACACTCCTTCCAAGTATGGATGTCTTCTGAATCAAGGTAAAACATATGTTTTTACCTAAAAATCTGCTCGTTATTCATGATTGCACTGCCAGTACTGTACACCTTGAAATATTATTGAAGTTTTTATTGTATTAATGGCATTGTTTCATTAATTGTAGGTTACGTCGTGTGTCCCACCGAGAAGAGATTCCTTGTTTTGTTTACATTCCTGAAGAAGAACAGGAATAAAAAGGTGATGGTGTTCTTCAGTTCTGGCCTCTCGGTAAAGTTCCACCATGAATTGCTGAATTACATTGACCTACCTGTTAGCAGTATACATGTAAGTATATATCTGGAGGTGTAAGATACTTTATTTTTGTATCAAATTACAAACTTTTTTTTGTTTGTTTGTTTAGATTGGTTTCCACCTGATATTTTAAAATTGTAATAAAAATCATTGACTGCATTGGCCCATAAATAAGGTGCACTTTTTATCCTTGTTCGGGAATGAAAGCATTCTGCATGCGCGCGCAGCGAATAGACTGACCGACTTGCTTATGTGAGCTCAGCCGTGCAACATACTACGCGCGTGTCTCCTACTATCTACGATGTATTATACAGTTGTAATTACAGTTCTACATACCATTATGTATTATTTAGTATTATAAATATTCTAAAATCTAAATCGATGTACCGTGTTATTCTTCTGGTAGAACTGCGCCTAAGGTAAAACAGTTCTCTTGAATTACCAGAGTCTCAACGCATCATAAGTCGGTCATTACAGCAACATTTTTTTAAATATTTTTTTAGAATATTTATAATACTAAATAATACATAATGGTATGTAGAACATTAATTACAACTGTCTAATACATTGTAGATAGTAGGAGACACGCGTTGTCTATGTTGCACGGCCGAGCTCACATGAACAAGTCAGTCAGTCGATTCGCTGCACGCGCATGCGCTGCAGGCGGGCCGCAGCAGAATGCTTTCATTCCCAGACAATCCCAATTTCAACAGTGGAAAGTTAGGATGTAGCTTATATTTGCAACCTTGGTTTTTATGACATTTCGTCATGTCATATGCTGTTTACAAATGGTGCTTATTTCCATTTTTTAAATAATGCAAGTGTATTAGATACCAAACAACACTGTGCTGGTATACTCTATGTTAAGAAAAATGTTTACGTGTTTCTACTGAAGTTAATAATGATTGATACTGTGCCTAACAAGAAAAGAAAATGTGCTGAAAGGAAATTATATTGTTTTCCAAATAATAAATACATAGAATAAAATTGCGACTGATAATTTTTTTTCCCTCAATCTCTCTGATCAAAGTGGATAGATTTAAATCAGGTTGACTTAAATTGCAATTTAAATAAATAATTTTAGGCTCGAAGAGAGGAAAAAAACAAAATATATGTACTGGTGTGGTGAATATTATAGGAAAGGAAATATAATATGTAAACACACTTAAATCCTCTTGAATTAAAATTCAATAATTTTTATAGGCAAAAATAGCAAATATGTATTTTGTGTAGAAAAATATACAAAATACTATTCTTCTTAAACCGTAAATAGTGTCATTATCATTAAACTGTAAATAAAATGGCACCTAATATTTTGCATACTATCATTTAAAAAATTGCCAAAATTCAGCTTCAAAGACTTTAAAAATATATTTTAAGTTACAATTATAGAGTATATCCAGAATGTTTTATTTTCACTGGAAGAAAAGTTAACTGAAATTACATATTATAGTTTCATTAACACATTCAACAAGCATTTCAATTGTAGGTTCATATATACAGTATCAGAAACAGAAAAATGTATATTTACATACAATTTTTTATTTGCTTTAATCAAACTGTTCAAATATTTTACAGAGCCGTTTAATAGAAAAAGCGTTTCTCTATTTAAAAAAATGAATATGTAAGGTGCCAAAGACCACACCAGCAATTTTAAGCGTGTTTTTAAAATAATTGATTTAAGTAAAAAAAAATTATATTTAAATTAAAGGATCATTCATCAAAAATGATTTTTTAAATAAAAGATCATGATTTTTATCCACCCGGGCTCTTATTATTATCTTTTTTTTTTTTCTTATCTCCCTCAAACTTTAAGGGTGCAGCTTATTTTCGGGCCAATTCAGTAAGTGCTCTAGGAACAAGAAATTTAATATAACTGCACAAAGCACATGGAAAGGGAGAAGAAAAGTTCAAGAACTTGCTGTTACGAAAATGCCAAACCATTGCTCTGAGTAGTGAATACTTTGAAGTTGAAGAACAAGCTTCCTTATTCTCTATAAGAAATGCATGAGTGTTGAAACATGCATTGCATCCGTAGTTCTTTCCTCTGCAAATAATGAAGAGATTGACACGCAATCTAACAATATTGTGTCTGTTGCTTTGTAATTATGTAGTCCTGGCTTCAATACCCAGTGGTGTCACTTCTTAAGTAGTTAAGATTGTACAGAGTGGCCACAAAGTGAGCGTACCCTCTTTTATTTTTGACACTACAGAGGCTAGGGTTCAGTGCTTGATATGGACACACATCTGATAGTTTAAGAATCCAGAACATCAGTATGGAGACCGTTATTTTTGTAGCATCCGAATTCTGCTCCATGTTCTGGCACACGTCTCGTTGAAAGTGTGTCATTACCTGAATAAGACCTTTCCCGGGCAGTGGATTGGAGGAGGTTCTGAAGATTACTCAGCTCTCTTAGCCTGAAGTCCAATAAGTCTAGACCTTACCTCTGGAGGTTCATCAATGACAGTCAGAAATAATCAGTATCGCACAACGCCAGAGTTAGGAGCAAACATACGTGACCCTGTGTCTGCCAGAACATAGTGCAGAATTCAGGCATGTGTCGATATCAAGCGTTCAACCATAACCATCATAGTGTCGAAAAAAAGGGGGAGTGCATCCACTTTGTGACACCTCTGTCCTTTAAACTGTCCATAGTAGTGTGTCTGAGTATAAAGGCAACTTAGTTTGTACATACTATATTTTTTTATAACTATGTCTTGAGTATGCAGCCTGCCCAGACAACGATTTTGAAGTTCTCCAGTGTCTTTTGGGTTTAATTTTTCTTCTCATTTTTATGCAAGCTCTTCCGGCATTTCCTCTTTTTATTTACTCCCATCAGTATAACAGAGCTGTCGCGGTAGCTCAGCTGTTAGGGCATCTCATTACCATGCGAGAGACCCAGGTTTGATCCCTGCAGGGGAGGACTGGGATTTTTTCCACATTTACAAGTGGCTCCGGCACCAACCCAGCATTGTATAAAGTGGATACCTAGAGGAAAAATGGCAGCAGGGGAGGGGGGTAAAGATGGCCAGGAGCATGGTGCTGATCACATTACCCCCACCTTCGGCCGTGATGAAGAAAGTGTGGGGCCCTAACTCCACACCCCCTATATGCCTTCATGGCATGGTGCAAAGCACAGGGGTGCTCTTCTTTTCTTTTATTAGCATAACAGACAATAACGATAATTGACAAATGTCATAATACAATGCTTGTTTATTTCTTGTAGGGTAAACAAAAGCAAGCCAAACGAACAGCTGCATTTTTCCAGTTTTGCAATGCAGAGTCTGGAATTTTACTGTGCACAGATGTGGCTGCTAGAGGTTGGGACATTCCTGCTGTGGACTGGATAGTGCAATACGACCCTCCAGATGATCCCAAGGTAAGCATTGTTGCTCTCAGGTTTCAACTCTACACATGTTTCCCTCTTAACGGCCCTTCCTGATTGCAACACCTTGTAATCAGAGGGTCGTGGGTTTAGCGCATTGCATAATGGTTCTGATCCAACTTTAAAATGTAGGTCTAGTCCCGATTACTCTCTATGTGATCATAAATTGGACTTAACTTTGACCTTTCGTGTAACCCATGTAACTTAGGGATGAACCAATCAAAGCACTGTTTCTGACTGTGGTTGCATTACAGGCCATGCAAGACTGAATTTGATTAGTGAAATCCTCAAATGCTGTTTTCCGAAAGCTGCCCACTGGCATGCTTTGACACAAGTACACATTATGAACGAGAGGCATACAAAAACTTGGTTAGTTTTTGAATAGATTGGCATGGCAATTTTATTTTTTGAATATTATAGTATGATAGGTCTCGCGTCACAACTTGAGCTCTGGGGAGAAAGTATTCGAGTTGACCGCGGAGGCAGTGACTAACCTCATAGTGAGTTCTCTGCCCTTCAAAAACAGTGTTTGCAACTGCACTAATTTATTGCTATTCTCAGTATATGTTACCAGAATGCCTGTGATAACCAAGAGTGTTTCTTAGCAAAACTGTATACACACTACGTTCCTTTAATTGGGAAAAAAAAATACATTCCTTTAATTGAAAAAAAAAAAAAAGGTATATCGACCTTCTAACCTATTATGGCCATATTTGCTTTGTACGCAATGCCGCGAGCTCCCCTTCCCCCCCATTTCCTTCTCCTTTTCGTAATGAAAGTTATTGGGTTAAAACGTCTGTCCAACCCTCTGACATCATCAATGTGTATATATGTCTCTTCTCGATATATATATATATTCACTGAGGGCCCCAAATATTTTACTTGCAAACTGTGCTGTGTCGATGGTTGCCATTAGAAGCCTCTCCTTCCTTTTCCACTTGGTGGTAGAGGCCTTACAACGTCTTTGTCACACTGCCACATTTTGGCACCGTATGATGTTTGTTTATGTACGTTTCGTCTAAAAAGTACACGGCAGTGTTTAGGCAGTCATGAATATCTCTAAAGAAATCAGCGAACACAACAATAATATCTGGTTTCTCCATCAAAACCTCCTATTGGATTCAGTTCTTTAATAAGGAAAACAAAGATCAAGTAAAAATTTCCTTAATGTGACCCCAAATCGCAAATTGATTTTTTCTCGCAACTTCTTTGATAGGTGTAGGTACAGTATTGCCACAACAAAAGAATCTCTTACAAGCCTTGTAATAACCCCTTTTTACGGTTTTTGGCAGAGTGGTTAGCACAGTGTGCTTCGACGCCATAGGTCCTCGGTTCGAATCCCGGCGTGGGCATGGGTGTTCTTTGTGATTGTTCCTTCATCAGTTTCGTCTTATCATCAGTCATTCTGATCTTTGCGATTAGCCAGAAGTGGCAGAAAAGCGAAGTAAAATAAATAAAATCAATCAATGAATTAATAACCCTTTATCCAAATTGTATTCATTGATCTGGTTTATTTTATTTTGCTTTTCTGCCACTTCTGGCTATTCGCAAAGATGACGATGAGTGATGATACTGATGAAGGGACAGGCACAAAAACAGTACCATCTACAAGCCTTAATTCAAATCCTGGGCTCCTCGTGTCGTAGCATGCTGTGCTAACCACTTCACCATGGATATCGGTGAGTATCTTGGGAAACGAGGCTTCTCCCACATTTCTTACCTGGCTTCGTAATGCAGAACCCTTTTTATTTCCGATTTATGCAAATCTACATCTAAACTGAGTGACCAGTTAATTGTTTACATCTGTAGATGACAACATTGGAATTTTGCTCCACCAGCCTGCCTTTTTCTTGACAAAACCCAAATTCCTCCCTCGGATTTCCACTTTCCCCAGAGCTCAAGTTGTCATGCGAGACCTATAGTAATAACTTCATGAAACCGTGACAATCATTTTGGAAATCCCTGTACTGTGTTTATTCCCATACTGTTTCTCTTCTTTTTCCACACCATTACTGCTACATCTTATTATTTGTGTGACTTTTTCATGTAACTATTTTTAATGTATAACACTTTTAAAAAAATCACTTCCTATTATGGCATATCTACACAGTGGTAAAATTAAGCCTAACACACCTTAAAGATCACGAATCAATACAAACATGAATGTCTAGAAAATGAATTGAGCCATGGAATTGTCCCAAAATTATATGTATATGATAATTGTATTGGCTGTCACAATCTGTCCTTGGCCGAAATAAAGATTGTCCTGATAAACCAGTTTAGAGTAAAAAATGCCTGGGAAATGTGAAAAGTCATTGAAATTGTTTTGTCAAATTGAGAAAGAACTCCAGAATGTTGAAGCATTGTAATTGGTATTGGTAGCTATTTTGAATTACTTCTGAAATAATATGTCCAATGTAAGTAATCCAATCAAGAAACCACATTCTGTTTGCATATGGTCAAGTTGGTGACCATGTGTGCCTAATTGGTTGATTCTTCGGCAAGACACGGACACCATTTGCAGACACTCGAACAGCGTTTATGCACAAATGAAGTCTGTAATCAATTCCTTGAATGTGAGGAATTTGAAACTGGCTGAAGTTCTCAAGGCTCCAACGCAGGTGTCTGTTGCAACATGCTCAAGGTGAGGTGTGACAATTTCGCATCAGGCATGCATTTATTTAAATATCGTCTGAATTGGCACTGCTACTAAAGAAAATCCACCCATAATTTGAGAGTATGAATTTCTCCAAGTGATTCAATATGATTTACTTTAATAATAAATTGCTTCAAGTGATTCAATATGATTTACTTTAATAATAAATTGCTTATTTAGAAATTTACTTCAGAAAACCATGACATACAAATTGTATTTTTGTATTCATAAAACTGATAAAAAATGAGTAAAATTATCAGTTGATATGACTGATATGAGGGTCACTATTTATATTTTGAGCCTTGGCAACACTGATTGAAGTTAGGTGCGATTTGACGTTTGCACGGAATCGTCTGGCATTATCGACCATAACGTACTTCAAAATGTTTTGTCAATAGCTTGATTTGTGTTGTTTATGTTGCCTTGGAGATTGCACGACAATAATAAAATGGAATTAACTCGTGAACATTTTCGTGCGATGATTTTTTACGATTTTCGACGTGGATTATCAAGACAAGAGTGCATCGATCAACTTACTTCCACATTTGGCGATGAAGCCCCATCCTTTGCCACTGCGAAACGCTGGTATAACGAACTTAATCGTGGCTGCCATTCGCTCACCGACGAGATTCGCGAAGGTTGTCCAAAATCAGTTGTTGTTCAAGAAAACATTGATGCTGTGCAAAACCTAATACTGCAAGATTGTCATGTGACATAACAGTTGGGCTGAAAAGTTCGTAGGCTGACTCATAGATGGCGTTACTAGAATCAAATCCATGTGATTTTTACTTAGTACTAACCTTCAAAAGATACGTGTATAAATTTCACAGCTGCCGGATAATTAGTTCGTGAGATATAGCATTGTGAGTGAAGCAGCTTTTGTTATTGTGAAAAAATGGATAAAAAAGAATTTCGTGTGTTAATAAAGCATTGCTTTTTGGCGAAAAAAAATACTGTTGAAGCCAAGGCTTGGCTTGATAAACATTATTCGGACTCTGCACCAGGAAAATCAACCGTTGAGAAGTGGTTTGCTAAATTTAAACGAGGCGAAATGAGCATCGAAGACGATGCACGCAGTGGATGCCCCAAAGAGGCTGTTACCGACGAAAACATCAAAAAAGTCCACAAAATAATTTTAAATGATCGTAAAGTGAAGTTGATCGAGATAGCTGAGACTTTAAAATATCAAAGGAACGTGTTGGACATATTGTGCATGAATATTTGAACATGCGAAAGCTGTGTGCAAAATGGGTGCCGCTCGTGCTCACAATCGATCAAAAGTGCTGTTTCATCAAGACACTGCACCGTGTCACAAATCAATGAAAACGATGGCAAAATTATATGAATTAGACTACGAATTGCTTCCCCATCCACCATATTCTCCAGATCTGGCCCCCAGTGTCTTTTTCCTGTTTGCAGACCTTAAAAGAATGCTCGCTGGAAAGAAATTTAGCACTGATGAAGAGGTAATCGCCGAAACTGAAGGCTATTTTGAGGCTAAAGAGAAATCGTACTATAAAAATGGCATCGAAAAATTGTATGACCGCTATAATCGTTGTATCGCCCTCGAAGGCAACTATATTGAATAATAAAATCGAATTTTGTCAAAAAAATATTTTTTACTATGTTAGCCTACGAACTTTTCAGCCCAACTGTTACTGTGAGATTGAGGCAACCATAGGCATCAGTTCCACCAGCATATATAAAATATTACATGATCATTTAGCTGTGAGAAAGGTATGTTCTCGTTGGATCCCACACAATTTGAGAAAAACTCAAAAAGATGCTCGCGTCAATTGGTGCAAACAAATGCTCAATAAATACAATCGTGGTGCTTCAAAAGACGTATATAACATTGTAACAAGTGACGAATCATGGATATATGCATATGAGCTGAAATGTAAACAGCAGTCGACTGTATGGGTGTTTCAACATGAACCCAATCCAACAAAAGTTGTTCGCGCTCGAAGCACATCGAAACAAATGGTCGCCTGTTTTTTTGTGAAAACTGGTCATGTGGCAACTGTGCCTTTAGAGGAATGTAGAATGGTCAACTCTGAATGGTACACAACAATTTGTTTGCCAGAGGTGTTCGGTCAAATACGGAAAACAAACAAACGCCGTCGGATCATTCTTCATCAAGACAATGCCAGCTGTCACACATCTCGTCTATCAATCTACTTTATGAACAGTCAAAAAATCGAATTGATGGGTCATCTGCTGTACAGTCCTGATTTGGCACCCAATGACTTCTTCTTGTTCCCGAATGTCAAGAATAAATTACGTGGACAACGATTTTCGTCGGCGGAAGACGCCGTTAATGCGTTCAAAAACTATATTATGGAGGTGTCTCAAGAAGATTGGAAAAACTGTTTTGACAAATGGTTCGAACGAATGCAAAAGTGTATTGACCATAAAGGAGAATACTTCGAAAAACAATAAAGCAGTTTTCAATGCCAAATTCCTGTTTTTTCATTGTTAGGCTCAAAATATAAATAGTGACCCTCGTACACAGATATGCCCATACCGATAGAGTAACAATTAGTTTGCTTCTGCTGGGTCCTCAGTCAAGTAGGCATCAAGGAAAATGAAGCTGATGCTCCCGCCATGTCTGCTGATGCAGATGGCGACCTTCTCGTCCACCTTGTTCTCGTTCTCTCTCTCGCAGAGAATAAGCATATCTTAACTCTGCTTTGAATCTAACACAGCCGTCTCACACATTGCCATTTGCTGCAAGGGCTGGAACCTCCGCTGTGCCGTACGTGTATCATTGCATTAAGTGTTCGGCACATTCTTCTCGCATGTTCTGATTTTAATTTCCTCAGAGTTTTAACCTTCCCAACGATTTATCATCCATCCATGTTGGGAGATGATGACAATGTTTTACCAAATGTTTTTATCGTTTTTTGAGAGAAGCGGTCCTTTTACACTGTTTCTGAGGAAGTTTTGAGACTATCCTCGCCTTTTTTAAATTGTGTGTTAGAGAGAGAGATAGAGAGAGTGAGAGAAAGAGATAGAGAGAGTGAGAGATAGAGATGTCCTGTGGAAGTCCCTTTACAAGTTGCATTATTAACCTTTCTCGAAGGTCTCCTTACCCCTTTTTTAATTTTAAAATAATGTACAGGGTGGTGCATATTGTATCTACCAATAGAAGTTGTCAACCCTGTCGGAACGCAGGTGTGCATGCGCAGAAGTTTCCCATGCTTAGGCAGCTGCAAGTATCGCAATTAGTCTGCCATGGAACGTTGGCCGGTTCAGACATGAATCGTGGCAGTAGAGCCGTTCATCCGAATGGATCCCATTCAGGAGAGACAGTAGGTACTGCACTGGGAAGCATCAGGGTGCCAGAGAATCCGCCTCCTTCGACCTGAAGACTTCTGTTTCTGCATGCTGGCACTGGTTGATGGCGACCCCCATTGGGTCTTCATCGCAGTGTCTCCTGCATCTCCTGAATGGGACAAGTTCGGATGAATGCCTCTACTGCCACGATTTGTGTCTGAACCGGCCAACGTTCCATGGCAGACTAATTGCGAGACTTGCAGCTGCCTAAGTATGGGAAACTTCTGTGCATGCACACCTGTGTTCCGACAGGGTTGCCAACTTCTATTGGTAGATACAATATGCGTCACCCTATATTTTAGATAAGGGGATTTTCCCCATATACATAGAAGGGAGAAAAATGGCCACAAAGGCTGAAGCACCCAAAGAAATTTAATCAATCAATCAGCTAGTCCATGTCATCTGGTGATTTTATGCCTATGAGGGGAAATGGAGGCTACTGTAAAAAACATAAACAATACTGCACTGTGTATTGACTACTCTGGAAAAGAATTGAAGATTCTGGAAAACTCGGGGAAATCTCAGGGAAAATACATTTCAAGTTCACATGGGAACCCTGCGAAAGAGCCAGATCTGGCCCCAAAAGAGCTAAGTTGGCAACAGTGCTCCCAGCTGTCTGAGAGAGAAGGAACTCGGGGAAATTGTCACTCTTCCCCTTAAATAATTGCATCATGCAATCCAGAGTAAGCAAGTAGCACGTTGGACCGAGGCAATGTGATGACTGATTACATTTGGCTGGGAACAATTTATTCATCTCTCATTCAGTACAGACTTAGCACCAAGTGACTGAAATCCTTCCTTGCTGACTGATGATTCCAGAACAACGATGTCATGAAAAAACATCGCAGGTGGCATCATTCTAGATAAAGGCATACAATGAATAAAATGAGTGGCACCCTGCTGTGACAAGTGTCTCTTCTACATGAGTCTCCCGATGGCACAGTGGTAACGTCATCACCTTATAATGAAGGGATCCTGAGTTCGATTCATGGTGGTTCAGATCCCACTTTAAACTGTAGCTCCAGTCTTGATTAGCTTTTCTGTGCATAAAGAGGACTTAAAGTAAAAACTCAAACATAATGTTTGGACCTTGTATCAAAACTAAATAAAGACTGCCTTTGTCAACCTCTTCAGTGTTTTTCTAGTATACAGGGTGGGCCAGACCCAATTAAGCAGTTTTCCAACATTAGTAACCAATCAATCCAACAGCACATGGAAAAATGGGAAAGTACATTTTGTTGTTGATAGATGGCAGCATCATACGGTATGCTGTGAACGAGGTCAATACTCTGCCTACTTCGTGCGCAGTGAGGAAACATCATGGCCGGAAGATGGTTGTCTATCTAGCAGCCTGTAAAATGTGTGTGCCTGTTCTCAGTTACTAACAATGTATCAGTAGTCCAGCACAGGATGTTGGAAGAGTTTGGACCACCAGCAGTCCACAGGGACACAATTGCCCGAATAAACAAGCAGTTTGATGAAACTGCCAGTACTTTGAATCCCAAGCACCCTGGTCAGCCGAGAACTGTCCGAACTGCTGACACACAAGCACGTGTTGGTGCAGAACTGGCATCGTCTCCTCAGAAATCGAAGTCTACCCGCCTGTGTTGACTTAGATGGTGCCAAGGTCGACCACTATCTTGAAAATCAATGACTTATGTGTGTGTGATTCCATTTTTGTAACCATTTTGTAACATTTGTCACAAAAAATAAAAATAACATCTAATCAAAAACTGCCTAATTGACTCTGGCCCACCCAGTATTGTTGTTTCTTCTTAATTGCCCATGGAAACTTACTTTCTGGATAACCCTTGTAGATAGTAATTCTCCATTGAACTCTTAATTTACTTTGCTCACATGTGATGTTTTTACGGTTGCAGGAGTACATCCATAGGGTAGGTAGGACGGCCCGAGGAGAGGGTGGAAGGGGTCATGCTCTGCTGATTCTGGCTCCTGAGGAACTGGGATTTCTTCAGTTCTTAAAGAAATCCAAGGTACCCCTCAACGAGTATGAATTCTCATGGAACAAGATCTCTGATATTCAGGTGCAGGTGAGTGAGAAATGCTTTTTTCTTATTATTTATCACAATTTACCTGGAGATAGAAAAGATCCTTAAAATAAGAAAAATTTAACTACATAATCTGCAATAACATTAGTGTAAAATCTCTTCGACAAGGTATAAGTTTTCTGTCACGAAGCAGTCTCATGAGACGTCACAACAAAAAACTGTCTTTTTGTGCATGTAATAACGATAGACTACAAGAGAAATAATTCTACAATGCAAGCAATGTGTACATACAAGAAGAGTTGGTATGCTAAGTACATATAGAAACTTTAATATTCATATTTTTTTTTTCAGTATGACGAGAGTTCGTCATAATGTCTTTCTGAAATCATAAAACGATGTTCACGTAAATTGTACTCCCTCTGTCCCATAATTATAGTCCGGTATGCCAAAATGGTAGTACAGGAATGACAGACGAAGAGGCAGATGGAAAGCACAATTTGTACTGATCCTTGGGTAATAAAGTTGTATGACTCATACCCGTGTTTCATGTTCTTCTTCTGTATACACCACTGTCACAGTTTGAATATCGGACAATTATTATGACACAAGAAACAAAAATGTACCGGACAATAATTATGGGACAGATGGAGTATGTGTTATATGTATCTCATTGTACGGACTTTTGACGAGCTTTCATGTCCAAGCAGTTTGCGTGACAGCCGGTAGATGTCTTTAGCATATAGACTGCGACCTGTAAAGACTGAAAGTTTCGTGTAAACAGATGGCAGACGAGAGTGGCAGCTGGGTAGGGGGAAGAATGGAACGGGAGCGGTTGTAAGTAGGTCAGTGGAGGCCTGACGCGAGTGAAATGTGCAGATGCAAGTTTTTTGCACAATTAAAGGAACTTTGCTTCGTCCGATGAACTACAAATTTGAGCCTGACGGATACTTCCAGTGAGAAGTATCGGTTGCCGAGAATCAAGGAAACAGGACTTCATCGCCGAGTACTGGTATGAAAGGTGAACCTGGGTTTCTGACAGTCATGTTTGGTGTCCTACCTTTGAGGTAAGCATTTTCTGTGTGGGAGAAGGTTGCCGCAAAGCCCCTTGGAATATTGCGGAGAGTTGCAAGTTCAGTACCGCCACTCGTTACTGATCTTTCGAGTGATTTTGAGCAAGTTTCGTAGTGGCCAGCAGAAGTAAAGCTGTAGAAAAGGCTCGTGAAAATACAAAATGGGTGACACCGCCATATTGGTAATAAAGTGAATTTCTGGTGTTCTGATAGAAATAACGATACTTCCCGAGTGTCACAAATGTGCTTATTGTGATAAGCGAGTTTTAAAATATGTATGGATTGTTTTAAAGTACCAATAATTAATACAAGAAACAAAAGGGTTGCTTCTGTACGATCATATGTTCACGTAACACAGATTTGAAGGTACTTGATTTCTGGGTTTGGATTGGGGTTTCTTGTAACTTCTGGGGGTCTTGGGCCTTATCTTGCCTCCTGGGTGTCGTATCACCAGAGTACTGTTTGTCCAGCGATTCGAGAGCTCCAGTTGGCAAAGTACCAAGAAAAAGGGGAAGTTGGCGATAGGAAGGCAGGCGGGAGAACGCCACTCGCGGTTGCACGTTGAACAGTGTTACCAATCTGCGAGGATGCTTATCCACCAGAACATAAGTAACGAAAACCAAGGGACATGCACAACCATGCCGTTTGTCCTTCTTACAATTTAAATAGAAGGATAGTAGGGTCAAGAATTGCAGTTTCACTTATAGGGGCATCGTTAGAATGGTGATTGGGGGAGGCGCCCTCTCCAAGATTTTGGCAAAAAGTAAAACAAAAAGAAAATTTCATTTCAACAAAATAAACACATGACGCAAGTGAAATGTTCGTAAAGATGATGTGCAACACATAAGCATACAGAAAAACAGAAACATTTGAATAACGTTGTGCAGAAAATTATGTGAAAAAATGTGAAATAGCATACCTTTTGTGAAAGTTGTTCAATCGTCCAAGTCATCCAAATCAGAAGCTGACTCATCACTGTCATTTAAATTGACCACCAGAGGCTCGCAGACTTCTTCGATTATTCCGTCTCTGTCCCAATAGATATTTTCCAATGAAGACACATGAGAGCAGTGTTTCTTCCACTTTTTGACTGTGACACTGTTAATCGCCTGTTCAGAGTATATCAACATATATATATTGACATATTTGTGTCACCAGTTACGTTGCGATCGCGAATAAATCTTTTCACATCTGCCCACACATATTCAATTGCATTAATATCGCAATGATAAGGAGGTAACCTTAAAGCAACGTAACCATGTTCTTGGAGTATCGTGTCGAATTTGAATATTTTCCTTGCAGGCGCGTTTCTTCTCACCAGATCTAATAGCTCAACTTTGCGCATTTGGGGACAATGCACGATCTTATTTGCAACGAGCCAATCTAAAATTGCTTGCTTAGTATTGGAAGCTGTTGGAACCTTGTTCACTACGATAGAGTGGTAAGGGGCATTGTCTATAACAACAACAACATTAGGGGGAAGGTTTGGAATTAGTTTTTCCTTTGCCCACTTTTCGAAGATCGTCGAGTTCATCTGACCATGATAATCCCCACTTGTTGTATTGGCTTTGTACAATAAATTTGAATTTGGTATGAAACCCATTTCTCCCCCCGCACACAAAACAATTATGCGCCGTGAGGCATTACCGGTTTGAACCACTCCACATTCATCTTTACTTTGCCAGCATTTTCCAAATGTAAGGTTGCTGTCTATCCACGTTTCGTCCACAAACACAAGAGGCCTATTTTCTTCCCTGTAACGTCGTACTGTTCTCAAATACAGGGTTCTAGCTAAAACTATATTGTTTCGTTCCATGATGAACTTTCTTTTGTTCTGTGACCTTTTGAAACAAAAACCGATCTCGTGGAGAATTTTCCTTAAGGTTTCACGTTTCCTACAAAACCCAATGCATTCGTTCAACACAGGAAGCAATTTACGAATGGTTGGCACAGTTTTCTCGACCACGTAAAATTCATGTATAGCTCTTCTTATTACAGCAGTATCAAAATCGTCTAAAGCGACATTCTCAATAATGCTTTTTCTCTGGCGTTTTCGGGGTGATCGAAATTGCGGGTTATCTTCACCCTTTGCTTCACTGCGAATTCTCTTCACAGTCGCCTCTGATACGCCCGCGATTGCACTCGCACGTTTTGTAGCCTGAGAAATTGGAATGAGAGGGTGGCATTCTAATGCTTCTTTGTCGCAGAATGCAAGCACATTGTGCACCATCTGTTTGCACGCGCTGCGTAGAGGTTTAACACCAGAACGTTGTGACGGTCCTGCCTCCATCATTACAAAAGCAGATACAGAACTTCGCACGAACACACTTCAAACACACACACGAACAAACTTCATCTTTCCGCGTTTTGTTTATACTCCTCGTCCGGATTCCAACCTCACTTTACACCAAAGAAAGTTCCGAAAGATCAGTTTTCCCCCTAACAACCAAAGACTACTAGAAGGAAATGCTGGGGCCAGACACGCCTCTTTTCGCGACTGCCGCGGGTGTGACTTCATCAGCGGACAAAACCCAGCTGAGACTTTACCCCATACGGAAAGAAACGTGGAAAGTCTGATCTGTTTGTTCTCTTCGCTCCTTTTTTTCTTGTATTTCTGGATTGTTGGGTTCAGGGTGCGAAATCTTGGGGAGTGGGGACGAAGGGGATTTCCCCCCACCAACAATCTTGGCCTCAAAAATCCTCTCACCAAAAAATTTTCCGGGGGGCTAGAGTTTTTGTTATAACAAAGAAAAGATAAGCAATTACTTTCAATTTCAAATATACTTTACTAAGAATAATATCGAAAACACACACAAATTAGTGTGGTTGTGAGTGTTGAATGCTTTCTCTCTCAAGAGATCATTAACACATCTACATCAATATGCACAATAAAAGAAAAACAAGAATGCAAAACAATAGTAACTATGAAATCTAATTGATTTATATTAACATAGTGCATAAACTAAACAAAAACTTACACATAATAAAACCACTTCAAATATGTTATAATTTATTAGTGTCTTTAACCGGTTAGTAAAGGAATTAGTTAGCTGCTTTACACTATCTGATATGTACGAAAGTAACAAATTAATTTCTAATTAATAATCATCATAATTATTTTAATTTAGTAATTTATTTTTACGTTTAATAACATTAGAAATATGTACATCGCATAATTCACATATGTTTGTGGAGAGGGGGGTTTTAGGTTAAGAACTTTCTCCCCCTAACCAGTTTTCAATGATTTCGCACCCTGGTGGGTTGTGAGGTGTTGCAGTTTACAATGCCTTCAGTGAGGTGTTGCGACGTGTCGTGATCTCCGATGAAAAAATAAAAGCAGCGGGTGACAATATATACCTGAACACATCGCATCTAATGAGACTTGTTAGTGGCTTGTGATACCAGTAGTCTAATTACACATTAGTCTACCATACACTTCAATTGGGTTACAATTATTAGAATAAAAAAATAATAATATTTTAATTTATAATAAAGGCTCTCACGAGTATAGTAAGATAAAAACTGCAAGCATACCCCCCAATTTAATATCCAGTCCCCCCACTAAAATTCCTATGTCAATTTTAGGTTCACTGTTGGTATTGAAGAGTTGAATTTCGATTAGTGTTATTGTGCTGTGCTATTTTTTTTATATTTAATATAAAGACCATGGGAGTAAAA
Source organism: Lepisma saccharinum (assembly GCF_977018435.1). Classification (NCBI taxonomy): domain Eukaryota; kingdom Metazoa; phylum Arthropoda; class Insecta; order Zygentoma; family Lepismatidae; genus Lepisma; species Lepisma saccharinum. The sequence continues at coordinate 75,359,001 of NC_139241.1, forward strand.
CGTCGTAGTGAATGAATGGATGTCTAAACACTGCAGGCAAAAGTGACAACAGCGCTTTACGGAAAAACAGGTGGTGGCCATGGACGTCTGCAGGATTATTTCCAGGGAGGGGCAAGGAAGGTATTTTTTTCAGGGGGGGCAAACAAGGCACATTTTCTCCAAAAATAGTGCTGTTCCCTAAAAACACATTGCTTAAATTTGAATTTATGGTGATCATGCAATAATTAACACATATTATTGTGGCTAAAATGAAACTATATGTGTGAAATACATAATTTTTGGTTTACTTTCATTTTTCAGGGGGGCGTCCCCCCCTTGCCCCCCCCCCCTTCCTGACGCCCATAGGGGTGGCTCGAAACCCGATACGGGTCCAGTCGGCTTCCTCTGGGGTTGGGTCAAAGATGCCGAACTGGCGTTACGTTCAAGATTTCAGCTTTTGCAAAGACGCCTCTCCACGGCCAGAGCATTTCCAATATCTTGTGTCAATATTCTCCGGTTGGCAACATTGCTCTCTTTCCCCACGTGACACTCGCGCTGCTCGCGTTTCAGAGAAGCGGTTCCGCAAACTCCCCCAATTTATGACTGAACTCTTCTACTTCGGGCATGCGCAGAAAACTCGAGAGCTCTCGGATCGCTGGTCAAACAGTAATTGAAATAAAAGTAAAGAACCAAAATAAGTTTGTAAACAAACTGTCGAGCATAATTTTGGAGTTTTTATTGTAAATCCCTCTTGAGTTTCTAGTGAGAAGGATGTGTCTGCATATCCTGACACAGTTTCGTGATGTCTGGTTGTGCACTTGAAACTTACAAGCAGAGATTCGGCTACAAATTTAGTCTATTTCGGTACTTGTTTTTTAGGTACACCATAGATGAAAAACCACTCTCACAAGTAAGTAGTAGAGAAAAGGGTCAAAAACTTTATTGCACCGTGAGCGATATGAGGAAAATCATTCACTCTCTGCAACCAAAAGTCTGTCAAAGATGTTCTCTTCAAACTGAATTTTAGTTTCATCACAGGACAGTTCAATAACTTCTTCCTTCTCCTTCATTGAAAAGAAGCCTGGTAGACTTCTCCACTGCAAAAAAAGAGTCTCATATCCAGAAATCACTGTCTAAAATACAAGAAAAATATTCACCAAAGTTTTTAATCAAGCGTTGGCAATGCTTCTTTATATCTCTTGACTACAGACTCATGAAGTTGAAGTTCATTTTCATGTACGAAACTTTCCAATAGTGGAAAGAATGGCAGTTGTCCATTCACAATTACTTTCATTGCAAATTGAAGTTTCTTCTTTAAAGCTTTTATTTTGTCATGAACCATGAAGGGTGTTGTGTTTTTACCCTGCAGACCTTTATTCAGCTGAAAGATATCAGCCAAGAAAGCAAGCCTGCACAGCCACTGTTCATCTGAAAATCTATCTCTAAACTCACACTTGTTGTCTCCATTCGTGCAAACAAACAAGACAATTTCCTTCGCTAAGCCACCTTACCTCAGTGTGGAAGAGAATATGTTTATGCTCGCTATCCATTTCTTCACATCAGATTGGAAATAGCAAATAATTTGGAATTTCCTGTTTTGGGTTTTATGAAATGAACTGCCTTCACTGCTTCCGTTAATACAGTTTTCACATCATTTGGACATTTTCTGGCAACTGGAGCCTTCCTATGAAGACTACAGTAGACAAATTGTGCCTGTAGAGCAACCTTCTTGATGTGGGAGAAAACACCAGTATTCTTTCTTGTCATAGATCTTGCACCGTCAGAGCAAAATCCAATGCACTTATTTCAGTCTACACCAAGGATGTTTTTAGGGGGTGGGGTCCAGACTGCCTTGTTTAAGGGTTAAATTTCACGACAATTCCTGTTCTTTATTTTCTACTGCAAACATTGAACTTACTTGTTAACAATGGCGAAGGAGACAGGTAAGTGGAGAAGGTTATATAATTTAGAAGTACATAATTTGTATTCATGTCCAGATATTATTAGAATGATTAAATCAAGAAGACTTAGGTGGGCAGGCCATGTGGCACGAATGGGAGAAGAAAGAAGAGTTTACAGGATTCTTGTTGGGAAACCTGATGGTAAGAGACATGTAGGAAGGCCAAGATGAAGATGGAAGGATAATGTTGAGATGGACCTAAAGGAAATCGGTAGGGATGGAAAGGAGTATATGGATCTTGCTCAGGATAGGGACAGATGGAACGCCTGTGTTGCTGCAGCCATGAACCTTCGGGTTTAAGAAGGCTAGAGTTGGTTAGTTCGTTGGTAACAATGGGGATGTAGTGGCAACAGACCAACTAATAAAAACTTTGAGGATACTATTGGAAGGGTGTTTAAAGGTGCTCGAGAAGCAATTACCTTATTTCAAGAAACACATGTTCATTAATAGAAAACAGAGTGAAACATATGCTAATTGTAATAAAGAAACAGCCGTAATAGGTGGACTTTGCTGAAAACTTCACAATTATCAACCAGGACTAAATTCAGTCCATGCATTGGAACCAACAACAATTTGCCCTATTTACAGCATGTTTTTGGGCCATAGATTATTTTGTAATAGTTTCAGACGAACTGATTCATGACAAATTTGCTGTGAATGAATTTTGGAAATTGCTATTTCAGGATGTATTTCCTGCAATCAATAGTGTTAAATTCTTCTCATGTTTGGCAACATTATTTGGCTTGACTTACATAGAGTGGAATTGGCCAAGAAGTAAAAAAGGCAGGGACGTCTTGCAGTTTTGTCTGGTACAGTGAAAACAGGTTCTTCTCAGTCACTGAGTATTTTAATGGCAAAAATCATAGGATTAATGTAAGATACCTGGCAAGTAAAGATATTTGTGCAACAGAAAAGAAAATGAAGTTAGATGAGACTACCTTTCTGCCAGCATTTCAGGCACTAGAGAAACGCGAAACTTCATTGTTCTTCAGATGAATATTATCGTGATGAAACCATACGGCCTGTGCACTGTGTCATGTTGTTGTTGTTTTTTTAACACAGGATATCTACCAGTCTGTAAAACCTGGAAATATTGGAAAAGTTAGGAAATTGACCTTTTCTGGAAAAGTCATGGAAATGACAGAGAAATTTATTGTGTTTCTGGAAAAATCAACCTTTTTGTAATAGTGCATAGAAAGTAGGTTCTTGAACAAAGGGGGGGAAAAGCACAAGCGAGAAATTTTAAATTTGTTGTGAAAAAATTATATTTCAGTTTCATTTATACCTTTAGTTACAGTATAAATTGCATATTAAATACTCCAGGAAAAGGTCATGTTTTGAACTACGATGTTTCATTAAAGAGAATTCTTTGTTAACCATACGTTAATCTTGCTGTTATCACTTTTACATGTGATGTGAATATTCTAAAAACTTTGATAACCTGGAAAGCTAGAAAAGTCGTAGAATTTTGTTTTGTGTGTTAACTGTGTTTTGCCTCGCATGTAATAGTAATTTTCTGCATGTTGTAAACTTAAAGCAATCATGCTGTATACATTTGAAAAATCTGCTAGTAATATATGTGAATAGTGCAAGAATGTGATGCAAAAAGTGATTTTCCCTAATTTGTAATCTTAAAGCAAACAAATTGTATAAATTTGGAAAGAAAATGTTTTCTTCGTAGAAGCGAGTAGGGTTATGGAAGAATGGGTAGTTAGAAGATAATTTTCTGAAGTTTGTTCAGTTGGAACAGCGATGTGGTGTTATCTCTGTACCCTCCTTTGTGGAATGGTGCAGTGCACTGGAGAAAGCTTTGCCTTTAAGATCTTTTGTTTGAGGTTAGTCGACCTAAGTGGCAGATTGGTTAGCACTTTGTGTTTTCATGCCAGGGATTCCAGGTTTGAATCCCAGCCTGGGGTAAGGGTGTTCTTTGTGAGTATCCCTTCACAAATTTCATCATATCATCACTCATATTCATCTTTGCTGTTAGCCAAAAGTGATGAAAATATGAAATGAACCAAATCAATCATCTGCTATTGCTGAGTCTATTTTGATATGTACAAGGTAACCAAAAAAGTTCTTGCCGTTCTAGAGCAGTGATAAACAAAGAGCAATACAGTGGACGGTATGTACCTTTAGGTTTCCAAGTAATCTCCATCAGCATCCAACAACTTTTGCTAACGTTCCTGCAGCTGCACAATACCCTGGTGATAAAACTCGGCGGGCTTTGATGCAAAGAAGTCCGTGAGTGCGTTCCGCAGGTCTCCCTCATTTGCGAAGAATCTACCACGGAGGTGGTTGTCGAGGTAATGAAACAGGTGGTAATCTGTTGGTGCAAGGTCTGGTGAATATGGTGGATGGCACAATGTCCCAGCCAAGTTGCTGAAGGGTCTCCCAGGTCCTCTTTGCCACATGTGGCTTGGCATTGCCATTCAGGAACAGCACACCCTTGCAATTCACCAATGCCAGCTACTTGTGCCGCAATGCACGATGCACCCTTTGCAACTGCTGAGAGGAGAGGTCAGCAGCGATGGTCTGACCAGGTGGAAGGAGCTCGTAATGCACCACTTGCCGACAATTCCACCATACAGAGAGCATAACCTTTCGTGGGTGCAGAAGTGGTCTTGAGGTGTGAGGAACAGGGTCACGTGGCGACAACCAATGTCTGGTATGCTTATAACGTGCTGATGAGGCCGGCCTCGCGGTGTTACCCACTAGGACGAACAAAATACCAGCAACACTGCATTTCCGCCAGGGTTGGAAATTTGTGGTGTACCAGCATTTTATATAAACATTAGCCTGTGTTCCTGCAGATATATTTCTATTTCATTGTACATTCTCCATATTTTGTATGAAACTTAGGTTTTCCTTCCTTTCATCGACAAGTGTAAGTGAGATTGAATATTACAAATTACTGAGTACTGTTGTTCTGACTTCGTTTTCTGGTCAGAGTGGTGATGTTCTTGTCGGTTCACCCAACACCATAGCGTAAACAGAAAGTCTAAAGAACTTATATTTGTAAAGTAAGTCTTCATACCAAATTATGTAAATTAAAATGCTAGTTACGCCCTATATTTAGAAAGTAGTTTTACTTTCACTGGAAATAGAATTATTTATTTTTATCGTGAACAGGGATTCCCTCGCTTATTCCCTGTCTGTGAAAACTTGCCTCCTGCTCAGGATGCTACAAGGGAGCGTGGCTCGGAGCGCGAGGTTCGTGGTAGTAGAGCTTTGTTGGTGATTCGTGTCATGTGCAGCGATCAGATTTATGCAAGAAAGTGCTGGACAGCTGGACTGAAATGAAATGCAAGAACAATTGGGTTCTTAATTGAGTGAAGATGTAATCATCGGTAAGGCCCACTTTTGGCCTTTCATGTTTCCTTCTTGTAACAATCATTTCTAAAATGTTTTCAACTCTATTTTCCTTTGCAAGTAGCAGTGGCAAGTGACAGCAAAATTTTTAAAAAAAATTAAAAGTTGTTGAAACGTTGTTTAATGCGTTAACACTGTCTTCGAATAGATATTACAAGCAGACATTTTTTTATGTAGCCGACACAAGGGAAGAGGTAGGCAGTTTCGTTTACCCTGAAGGAATAACAACAGAAGAGGGTGGGCAATGAGAATACGATACAAGGGAAGACTTTTTTGGGTTTAGGACAAAGTGTGTTATGGGGTTATTGCGCGGGCATGTCTGTTTCAGGTCTGGTGGAACAGGCCAGTGTTGTCACATTGGATTGGCAGAAAAGAGCTAAATTGTGTCTAAAAATTGGGATTCTATTCTCTCAAGCAACTACATTTATTATAACCTGTTTACATGTTACATAGTAACTTGTCGTGTTGCCAGGTTCCAAACAAGGATCCTATGTTCTATTATCACGTAAAGGTGTCTACTCACACGAGTATGAATTATGTTTACTTGCACATACAGGTGTCGTAAATTCATTTATGTAGATAGCCAAGACTGGAATTAACTACAACCATTCCTTTAGTTAGACAACAGATAACAATGGTGTTTTCCTCGGTGTGATGAAGTCTTGCTAAGGAAAACTAAGTTGGCAGCAATAGAACGTACCAAACTGACGGTCGCTGAAAGTGCAGAATTCTGTTGTCTGCTCACGGCACAAACGTCATGCTGACCCGAAAATTATGGGGTTCTTCTAGCCCTTTTCACCTCAATTGCAAAATAAATAAATAAATTTAGAAGGAAAGTGATGAAGAATTGACAACAGGGCTCGAGCACTATTCGTTGGATTTTCGCGATGTGTCATGACTGGTAGTTCATTCTGGAGGTGCGTACATAAATGAGGGGTTGAAAAAAAGCAACCCGAAATGTACAAAAATCTAGATCGATGACATCTGTTGGGCAGGATAAGGACATCTAAGACATAATTATTGTACTGATGGCTGGTAACAACACTTTTGAAAACGTCACTCCACTGGCAAGTAAAGAAGCGACCTGGAGAGACATTGAACCACCACTTTTGTTCCTACCCTGCTAGCCACTCTATGCTTCGCCACTGAAAACACCAACAGTGAAACATTAGGCAAAACCAGGTCAGGCTCAGTAGGTCAGCTGGTAGAGCAATTGCACGGTGTGCCAGACATTCGTTGGAGTCCTGGTTCAGCCTGCATTTTTTTGCTGAATTTCTACATGTACTAATTAGTCTGAAGACTGGTGTACGTAAGTTTGTTAAAGCTTTGTTTCAGAAGTTGGGATCTGAGAAGAAACAGACTTTACAAATACTAGCTAACTAACTCTCTAGCCTTCTTAAACTCGAAGGTTTATGGCTGCAGCAACACAAGCCTTCCATCTGTCCATATCCTTGGTAAGATCAATCCAATCTTTTCCATCCTTACTGATTTTCTTTAGGTCCATCGCAACGTTATCCTTTCATATTTGTCTTGGCTTTCTTACAGGTCTCTTACCATCAGGTTTCCCAACAAGATTACTGTAAACTCGTTCTTTCGTCTCCCATTTGTTCCACATGACCTGCCCACCTAAGTCCTCTTGCTTAAATCATTCTAATAATATCTGGACATGAATACAAATTATGCAGTTCTAAATTATGTAACCTTCTCTACTCACCTGTCTCCTCATCCTTTTTAGGTCCAAATATTTTTCAAAGGATTTAATTTCAAATACTCTTAATTTATGTGCCTCTTTTAAATCAAATGGACCAAATTTCACATACATATACAAGGTGCATTCAATAAATAACCTAAAAAGTAGTATAAAAAGTCTAAAATACGATCGTGATTGTTATACGTTCGTTATATTGTGAAGGCATCTTGCCTCGTGCACGGGACTCTGGGAAACATTTACACAAGATGGCGGCACCCTTACAGGAGTGCTCCAAGCTGCAGCAGTGAAGTGTCTTGAGATTTTTGTTGAGTGAAGGTGTGAAACCGACAGAAATTCATCGCTGCATGACAGTTCAGTACGGTGACAACTGTATGAGTCGATCACAAGTGTACAAGTGCGCTGAAAAGACAACAATGGAATGGCAACATCCTTCGTCTCCCAGACCGAAGAAGGTGCATGCTCGACGGAGTTCCGGAAAGGTCATGTTAACTTTGTTTTGGGACCACAAGGGGCCAATTATTGAACATTACATGCCCAGAGGTCATAATTGATTGAGTTGGTGTTTTAAGTCCACTTTGTGTACATTAAGGCTAATCGGGACTGAACCTACAGTTTAAAATGGGATACAAACCACTATGTGCCTCCACCGGGAATCAAACCCAGGATCCCTTGATTGCAAGGCGAGGACGCTACCACTGCGCCATCGGGGAGGCCCAGCAGAGGTCATATGTAAACTGTACCACCTACTCTAACCTTTCGCGTGAAAAACTGAAACCAGCCATTGTGCAGAGACGACGTGGTCTGGTTTCCACTGGTGTGCTTTTGCTCCATGACAATGCACTGCCAATGTCACATTGTTTACCATCGAGGACCTAAAGTTTTAGTACTTAGCCCCCCTCCATATTTGCCCGATCTCACACCTTTGGCCCACTGAAAGATGCACTAAGTGGATCAAGGTTCCAGAATGACTTCGAAGTCCAGTCATCGGTGCATGAGTGGTTAACGTATGTGCTCTTTCTGGTTATATATTGAATGAGCCTTGTAATACTACAGGCAAAATTATTGTTTTGTATATATTAACTTTTACTTTCTTAGATATGGGAGAACATAAAAGTTTATCAAGAGAAAAGTAACTTGCATTTCCTGAATTACGTCTCCTTTTTATTTCCTCTTTAATGTCAGTTTCATTTAGAAATCTTTGTCCTTGGAAATGTGGAATGACCACCGTAAGAAAGCTTGGATCCATATTAAGCGTAACTGTGTCAGATTAAGAAAATCGCTCATTAAAAAGTTGGAAGCATTTCTGCTGTGATTTCTCGTGCCAAGAAACTAATGAAGTTGTGCTCCGTACTTGATGAGTTCCTTAATGATCGATCCACAAGTTTATTAACCTGCCGTGTATTTTGGATTTGCAACAGACACACAGTAATGTGGATGTTCTCCCAGCAAAGATGTGTTTTCAAGACAATAACTTTCAGAGTTCATTTTAAGAAGGTACCCTCTCTCACTCTCTGACTTGGGGTAAACCCTGGATCCCACATTCTTGGAAAAAATTAGGCTCTGTCGCCTAGATCCACATCGAGTATACTCCTCTATGGGGTTATGTGTTGTCCCTCTGTGTACTGGGTACCCCTATGCAGGCTACACTTCCCTCAAGGGTATAATAATTTTAATTTGTATTGTAATGTATTTTACACTATTCTTTACAAGTTCGTCTCCATAATATTGCTTATGGGGAAGACATTTATTTTAATTTCCAGTAATTCAAATTAACAGCTCTCTCAGTGGCCAATCACATTTAATGGTCGATTCTCATTCTCGTTCATAAATATTCTGGCTTTTTTGATGGATTGATTGATTTTGATATGGCTTATTTTACTTCTGCCACTTTTGGCTAATTGTGAAGATGATTGATGAAATGATGAAACTGACGAAGGGACACACAAAGAACATCCATCATGCCCAGGCCAAGATTCGAACTCGGGACCTCTGGTGTCGTAGCATGCTGTGCTAACCACTCTGCCATGGAGCGGCTTTTTTGAGACCCGTTCTGGGCAAGGGTGTTCATTTCATCTTCATCATCCCAATTAGCTAAAGGTGTTCCACTGTAAAGTTCCTCCTTTCCAAAGATGAAATGTAGGAGGTCACCCATTCATCATGTAAGGTAAGTGGTGAAAGGGTCAGTTACCATGTAGAATGTTGTTGTGTACTCAAGAGAAGGTGGTACTTCTTGTTTTTCTGCTGTGCTCTTGAGGTTGATGCAACTGAATCCAATACTGAAGACAACCAGTTTGTAAAGTCTAAGACGACAATGGAGCAACACAGCTTCAGTCCATATAATTCCTCCATCTCCTAGTCAAAAGTTATGGGGTGCACATGCTTCCCAAATTGTTATGTGCCCCTCCCCATCAAATCATGTCATAATCCACATAAAGTATTTAATTACGACAGCTGTCTACTGAAAGTAACTTTTTTAGCTTTACTTAACACTATACTAGATCTGCACTGCCCCCTAACACGGATGTCCATCACACCCAAGACCATGGATTCATTACCCCCCCAAAATCATTTATCATAATCCCTCTCCACTAAATAGTTTGAATGAATACATAATAATTAATTTTTATTTTAATACAATAGCCTGTTATAGGCTAAGGCCGGGGCTAGAATATAATAAGGTGCCTCTTTCAAAGAACTTGACCCCCTCTGCTTGGGGGAAATATAATTATTTTAAGTAATCGTTAGCAATAATAAGTGCAATTTTCCCTTGCTAAAGTAAAATTGTCCTGCAACAATAAGTTAGAATTACGAATTTGACATTATTTATTTTTCTGTTTTATCGACTAATGTGCAAAGTGTTACTGTAAAGTACACTTAGTACACCTATTACAGCATACAGAGAATCAATAATACTGCTAATAAAACTACATCATCAAAATGATGCACCTGCTTTAAATTAAGTGGTTTACCAACACTAAGCATTATATTTTAGGAAGTGTATTATTAATCAATAATAATTCAGAAATTTAAAGTATTGCGAATAAATAAGTCCAAAGGGGGGATTTTGGTTTCAAGATGTCTAGAATGCCCAGATAACTTTGTAGGACACTGGCAGTGGCGTGGCGTGACTTTTTCAAAAGTGTTAACGGTTGCGGTCGTCTGACGTTATCATCTCCACCCTACCTCCCCCCCCCCCCCCAACGCCTTTGATCTAGATTTTTGTTCATTTCATTCTTTTTTTTGCAATCCACTCAGTGATTTATTTAGCGAAAATCCAGTGAATAGTAGTTGAGCCTTGTCAACCATCTCTGTTTCTTTGCAAAGAGGTGGAAAGGGGAAGAAGAACCACACATTCGGGTCAGTTTGACATTTCTGCGGTGAGCAGATGACAGAATTCCCCTCCTCCAGAGGTGGAAGGGAAGTCCAGATGTACGTTCTACTGTTGCCAACTTAGTTTTTTGGAGCAAGGTTTGTCCAAACTTAGTTTTTTGGAGCAAGGTTTGTCCAAATCACGGATCGCATCAAGTATTTATCTTTTTGTCTATTACGTAAACGGTTTCAGTTGTAGTGAAATCCAGCTTTGGCTTTGCAGTCTAGCTCTTGTTGCTTCAGAGAAATAGTATCCCCTTTTTAGGTGGGATTTAGCTCTTTTCTGGAAATCCAATGTGACAACACTTGCTGATCCGGTAGGCTGCAGCAGCAACGGGGCCCCTAAACAGGCATGTGAATAACCCCATAGCACACTTGCCTCCTCAAGTCTTTCCTCGCTATTCCCTTGCATTGGCGCCCTTTCCTCCTGTTGCCTCTTGAGGGTAGTGGAACGGCCCGTCTCTTCGCTTTTGTCGGCTGCAGAAAAAATGTCCTCTGCAATATACACTCAACTCGGTTAACTTATTTAACAATGTTGTTATTTTCTTAAGAAAAAACTTTTTAATTTCTTTACATTTTTCTGTTACCTGCGGTAACACCGGTTACATGCCTCTGGGCACTGGTGAGACACATAGAAGTGAAGAATGCAAATGGGCTCGGTTTTGTTGTACCCCATTTTAATTTCTAATAACTGGTCAATCATACATGTAAATGCCTTTAATCTATGCATGGATATTTATTTAGCATCTCACCTTCTGGTTAAATTTTGTGAGAGCACTGATCTATGGTACGGTTCAGAAACACAAGAAAGTTATTTCGCGACTGTTCGATGCAAGGTATACAGTTTTGGCGATACCTACCTTAGTTCAACTCATGGTTTTGCCTTTCTCAGGATAGTAGCTATTTTTTCCTGGCCATGCACACATCTTGGGTTTCTGACCTACACTCAAGCTTGATACTAGTGATTTATCCACACACCCAGGGGCACCATCGTGGGGCATTTCCTTTGATCAGTTCCAAAACCTTATTTCTGATTATGTAAGCGTGGCAGGCGCGGCTCGTGCATTATTTACCTGGGGTTTCACTGAAGTGATGTGACATATATTCACTTTCCGCAAAATATACTTCCTTCGCCCAACAAAAGGATGGGGGAGGGTTTAAAAGCTTTGTCAAGAATTCTTTTTATCTGGGAGTATAAGGTTTTGTTGTAGGGGTGTGCGAATAAATTTAGGGCTGAAACTACAATAAATTGTGCCTTTATGAAAAAAGTTGAGTTTTGTTGGAATATCATGGACGTCCTCAAGTAGGGGCAAGTAATATATTTTTTCCCCACGAGGAGCAAAAAACACTCCTTCAGTCTGAAGTTACTGCAACGCTTTTATAATAATTACCAAAAATTACTGTGACTGAAATTAAATTATATGCGTGTAATATATAATTTTTGGTTTACATTCAATTTCCATGGGGGGCGGCCCCCTTTTCCCCTTCCGGACGTCCATGCTGACTAATCAGAACTGGTCCTACATTTGTTAAAGGGAAATGGCAACTAATGGCATGCGCATACTAGAAATCGAACCTGAGACCCTTTCATTTATACGCGACAGCTTTGTTCAAATTTGGGGCTGGTCGACCAGCACACGCTTTTTTTCAGTGGACAAGGAGGTTTGTTTACGTTAATTATGTGCATTTCTATCGGTCATTTCTTACCTGCGCGGACAGCAACGCCTACATTGCATCAAATGACATAACCTAGGTAAAGTCCATCCCTCGTTTCACTCGCAGCATCACTTAATACTTTCCAACAAGTATCCAAGCACTTCAAAAACTAAAAAACTTGAGACTTTGACACCGAGCGACAGCGAGTCACGTCTTCGCGCCATTCTTTCTCTTTCGCGAACCCGAAGTGTTTCCACCTTTAAGGAAAAACCTCTGAATGCATGCACAAGGTATTTTGGTAATGTATCTCCTTTATTTTAATTCATCGCATCTAATTCCAGCTTCTATTTGTTTCCACTCATCCATCTCTGACACAATCTTGCATTTATTCCAAGAAGTTCGGTGCAAAAATGATACAAGAGAAGATTGAATATGTAATGTGTGCGCTTGAAACTTGAACTGCACACAGCAACACTGGAAGGGAGGAAGCAGCGAGAAAGGAGCCTTGTCCCGCGCCTTCTGCGAGAGAACGAACTGCGCATGACCGTTGGGTAGAGACATAGGTTCTGGAATCTCATCTCCCATGTATTTTGTCCTATACCCTCCTCGCGCTTCTGCTCCCGCACGAAGCTTTCACAATGGCACGAGCTGTCCTGTGTATGCGAATTTTGTTTTTTATATTGCACGGGCATCGGGGTCGTAGTGAGGCGCGCATGTTGTTTTCTTATTTTGCGAATTTTGTTTTTTATATTGCACGGGCATCGAGGTCGTAGTGGGGCGAGCATGTTGTTTTCTTATTTTGCGAATTTTGTTTTTTATATTGCACGGGCATCGGGGTCGTAGTGAGGCGCGCATCAGGGGGTCTGTATCAGGGCGGCCGATTAGCGGTTTCTTCTTCTCAGCAAGAGAGTTCGCCGTGTTACGGGCACAAATACATGACTTATTGTGTAGAATTTTTAGCGAAATAACGTGAAAATTTAAAGACATTGTTCATTCTCGAGGTGATTATCGTATATTACTGGGTGTTCACTGATCCTGTGCGCTATAGGGCCAACCGCGCCTGAAGCGTGGCTAGTTGTTTGGTCGTTAAGTCCTTTTATGCACAGAAAGGTTAATCGGGACTGAACCTACACTTTAAAGTAGGATCCGAACCACTATGTGTGGCTACATTGGATATACTGTTGACAAGAATTTATTGAAGTTACTGCTGCATATCATAATAAGTATATTGCAAGATTATGTAGCAATTTAAGCTGAGAGATTACTGTTTACTTTGATACCATTATGTAGGTATTAAATAAACACATACCTACAATAAACGTGTTCTTGACCAGTAACACTTGAAATATTTTTTAAAAAAGACTATTATTTCTCATCATGAAACTTTTAAATATATAATATGGCCAGGTTTTATTTTATTGGAAGATGGAGGGAAAACTGGGGGGACACGCCCTGGTGAAAATTTTGTCTTCATTGTCCCTGTCGACACCCCCCCTCACCCCATTCCAAAGTTGCTCAATGTGATTTTTTTATTTTTGGCCAAAAAATTACCCTTATCATCTCCCTTACATACGCCATCGTTCAATACTGTGATATAACATTTTTTTTTACCAAAAATAAGTTATATTTTTCACCCCTTCCGGGGGAAATGTTTATGTGGAGTTGAAAACTTGACGTATGTGTAAAAGGAGAGGAGGAGGTGTTTTATGAAGAAATAAAACAGTTACGAACCCATTTTCTTTTAGACGAAAGGCTGTATTAATAGCTGCTTGCAATTCGCTCGATATTTTCACAGCAGACCCTCCGTTTTAGTGGAATACCCCAAGAAGGGCGTGAAATTGCACTGTCATGGTTTCTGACGCGTGCTGCCTCTGGTGGCAGTGAGCGGAAGCCTGGTTATCTAATTCCGTCGACAGTTGCAACATGTAGGGGTGAGCTGGGCCTATATATAGTTAGTGGTAAGACATTTACGTAAAGACATTAAAAATCCCTTTTAAAAAATGGAGAGACGTTGGTACTTAATTTCCCGCGAACAATCCATCCGTTCCTGCATACTGTTAATTGCCATTACTTGCTCGGACTCCAAATATAATTCCCGAGGTTACAAATCATGCTATTTTCGTCGATTTATTTTAGTAGGTAAAGGGAAGAAGTAAGGTCCACTGTGCTTAAAGCAGTTGTGTATATTTATTACACGCCATCTACATTATTTAGATGTATTAGAAATAAAACACCAATGCACGCATGCAAGTAAAACAAAAATAGAAGTCCGACAACTTCAAATTTTCAGGTAATTTCTATATTTTTCATGAAATCTCCCTTTATATAAAATTGGACCTAGATTTTCCTTTCATGTAGCAACACTATATTTGCCAAGCGCGGCACAGAAAGCAGGAAGGAAGAAGCCGTTTTCTCCTGCCAACGCTGCTTTGGCACCCTTGCCTTCCCCGCGTACAGTGGGATGCATAAGTCAGGCACGTATCCAAGGGTGGCTTAGGGGCTCGAGCCACCCCGAAAGTTTTCAGTTTACACTAGATAAAATTAGGATTTTGGCTTCTTGAATGATGTGACAATTATTTAAGGAGAGAAATAATTATCGAGGCAAGACGGGGAATGTTCTATAACCCTGTTATTGTTAATAGCACGTATCCAAGGTGGGGATCAAGGCTCGAGCCCCCCCCCCCTCCCCAGGAAATTTTTCAGTTTACACGAGATAAAATTAGGCTATTGGCTTCTTGAATAATGTGACGATAATTTAAGGAGATAAATAATTATAGAGGCAAGACGGAGAATGTTCTATAACCTTGTTATTGTTAATAGCACGTATCCGAGATGGGGATCAGGGGGCTCGAGCCCCCTTCAGGAATTTTTTCAGATTACGTTAGATAAAATTAGGTTATTGGTGCTTGAATAATATGATGATAATTTGAGAGTAATAATTATAGAGGCAAGACGGAGAATGTTCTATAACCTTATTATTGTTAATAGTATGTATCCAAGGTGGCGATCGGGGCTCGAACCGCCCCTTCAGGCAATTTTTCAGTTTACACTGCATAAAATTATGTTTTTGTCTTCTTGAATACTGTGACGATAATTTAAGGAAATTCGTAATTATAAAGACGGAGAATGTTCTATATAACCCTGTTGTTGATAATATTGCACCTAAACTTTTATTGCACTTTCGGTGTTGTCGCAGCGAACTTTTTGGAAGCTGCACAACAAAGATAGCGCCACAAGTAGGACGATTCGTTGTAATTTTTAATCTCTGGAAAGCGTGAGAGGGAACGTTCTTGAATAAGAGAAGGAGTCGAACTACTGGCAATATTAAGGAATCGTTTTATCTGCGGAACGTTCTAGAATATAACGAGGATATAAATATACGGCTTCAATTTACTGGTTGATCTGTACAACAGAATCGGTTAATGAGACTTCAGAATTTTCAGAGTATGGCAATTCATACAGTCGATTAGTGATCTGTGTGTCCATTGCTTGCTTTGTAAGATCTAGTGATTCGAAAATAAAAAGGACTGAATATCGTAAAGTAACGAAGTCTACTCTTTCGGGTCCAAAGCTAAAGACTTTGACGACAGCGGAACTTCCAGAGCCTCAGTGTAGTGCAGCTATTATAGTTCAGATCGAGGGCGGAAGAGATCGAAGGTGTGTGTGTGTGTGTGTGTGTGTCTCTCTCTCTCTCTCTCTCTCTCTCTCTCTCTCTCTCTCTCTCTCTCTCTCTCTCTCTCTCTCTCTCTCTCTCTCTCTCTCTCTCTCTCTCTCTCTCTCTCTCTCTCTCTCTGTGTGTCAAGTGAATATTTCAGCGGTTTATTAAAACAGAAATAAGCTTCACAGATTAACTGTAAACCAAAGTTTTCAGTGATGATTTACTTGTATTTCATGTATGCGGTTCGAGAATTTCATGGCATAAAAGAAATAATTTTCTTTAAGCCTACTGGGTTCGCACACACACAAATACTTAACTACCATGAAGGGACACCCGAAAATTTTATGAATGTCGAGAAGAGAAAGGAAGAAGATGTTGCATATGTAGTTATTTTAACGGAAATTACAGTCTCTACGAGGACCCGTATCAGCTCTGACGTACCATGCCATTGCTCTAACAAGCTGAGCCACCGAGCCACCCTTGACTTCGACTGAGTTTGCGCTAAAATGTATAGGCTACATAGTACATGTTCTGTGTATGTACCTGTTTTATTAACAAGCACAGAAAGTAAAAGAGAAAGAAGAAAACTGACGGACATTCCCACCAGTTGAGGAGACATGTTTCTTCGGTGGTCAACACGAGGTGACGATGACAGTGGCCTACTAACGGAGATTTCACACTGTGTTGCCTGAGGATTTCACAAGTCGAACGTTGGTTTGTGAGGCCTTTTGTGTCGCTACGGTGTGAAACGTTTTTGTTGATTGGCTCATTCCATACGTCATGTATCGCGTATCCCTTCGGTCTGAAATTTGCTGAAGTCTTGAAGATCCAAGTCACGAGGATGGAAAATTAGGACTTTGTTAAGGTTAGGTGCGAAGACAGCCGAAAGCACCCTAAAGCAGTGGTGTGCAACCTTTTTTCTCCGCGTACCCCTAAATAAACTTTTCCACTCAAGTGTGTACCCCCCCCTTCCCCGAGTTATCCTTAATTCAGATTATACATAACTACATCTATAATAAATTATGCATATCATTACCTATTAAATAATACAGTTTTACTATAAAAAGGAGAATTATAAAATAAATAAAGGAAAATTACGGGTATAGCAAAAATATATTATAAACTTTAATATTTCTTACCTGTTAATGAGATGGCTGAGCTTGTTTTCTGCACACCAGCTCCTCGATTCGTGGCTGAATCTTCGTTAGTGCAAGTATCAGTGGTGATTCTGGATTCAGGCGATTTCTGTGTTTCGTTTTGATGGCTGTCAATGCAGAAAAACCGTGCTCACACAAGTAAGTGGAGGGGAAGGGAAGAAGGCGTGTAATGGCAGTGTCACTAAATTCAATATACTCTTTGCGTGCGTAACACAAGAACTTGCAAAGAGACACGTTTTCGAATTTTATTTCAAATGATCTATCAGTGGACATTTCCAGCAGACTTTCTTTTAATTTTACAGGAAAACGGATTTGTAATCCAATCTTGTGTGTTCTCGTCTTTCTCAATTTCTGGGAAGTATTTCAAAAACTGTAACCTGAGATTTTCTAGGTGGAATTTGATTATTTCCAGAAGTTCACCAGCAATACTAACATCATTTTGTCCACAATATTCCAACCAGTTGGAAAAACTGCAGTATTTCCTTCATTAACGCAATCAATCCAAAGTAATACTTTCTTATAAAATCCCTTCACTTCCTCACGGGCTTTAAAAATATTTTTGTCGAAGCCTTGGAGTTGAAGATCGAGATCGTTAAATTTGTTGAATATATCCGTCAAGTAAGCTAGTTGGCAAAGCCACTGTTCATTCTCAAAATACGTCACCAGATCGGATTTTAATTTTGAAAGGAAACATCTTACCTCATTTTTCAGTTCAAAAAGTCGAGTCAATACGCGTCCTCGCGATAACCACCGCACCTCGGTGTGCATAAACTGTTGAGTGTGTGCGGATCCCATCTCCCCGCACATTTTTTTTAAAAATACGGGAGTTCAGTGCACGCGACTTGATTAAGTTGACTACTTTTACAGCAATGTTCAGCGTTTCATGTAAATCAGGAGTTTTTATTTTTTAGCGAACAAATTTTCTCTGTGTGTAATGCAATGTTCCCAAATTATTTGAGAGTTCATTTGGCGAATACGAGCAACAAGACCGGTTTTCTGACCTGTCAGTGAAGCAGCACCATCTGTTAACAAACTTACACACCAGTCCCACGACAAATTTAATTCTAATGTTATGAAATTATTAAGAATTTAAAAAATATTCTCTCCCTTTGTACGTTCTGGTAATTGTTTACATCCCAGAATTTCATCACTAATAGCACATTTCTTAACGAAAAGCGATTCTTGGAAATAGAGGATAATACAAGTTCTGAGCATAATAATAACTCAGAGTTAGAATCTTTTAGTCTGGTGGTCGGTGACGGGAGTAACATGAAATCCTCAATCGATCCCTTTTATATTTACCTTGAGGAAAATGTTGACAAAGAAATGTCTATTTTCTTTGCTTCCCTTTATTACATTTTCAAGTTATCTCTGTCAGAAACAGTTTTCATTATTTATAATTATTTTAAATTGTGCGTACCCCCTAAAAAGTCTTCGCGTACCCCCAGGGGTACGAATACCCCAGGTTGAATACCACTGCCCTAAAGGATAATATCCAAACCTGCAGGAAGAACGCATTTTTACCTAAGTCTCGAATACGAAATGATAAAAACTTGTGGTGAGTTGTGTCCGAGATAAAGAATGGCGTGCCCAGGATTATCTGTAGGGAGACGGGTTACGAATACTATTTTTGGTAGTCAGTCCTCATTTTGCCATCTTTTCCTGTCTTTGACGTTCCTTTTTTTAAGGAATACTGGATCAAATGGGGTTATGACCCCACCAATCCTCCCTTGGGCACGTCACTAGAAATAAATAAGTAAGCATTTGATCATATTGGAAGACGAAACATTAGATGTGTTGGGAACGGAAGGGATTTCAGAGGACTGAATATGAACAATTTAGTGGGTTTCCGCATTTATAAGAGCTGCAAACATGGGAGGACAAGACACAGTAGTGGTGTTCAGGATCAAACCAGAGAAATATTCGAGAACTTTCTGCGTCCACCTCGCAGCCCACAGTTTGAATCTCGCGTTGTCGAGTGGATTTTCCATCCCGTGCATGTGTAACGTCTTCGTAAAAATACTCAGACACCGCAGAAGTGTTGATGCCTGATGAGAAGAAATGGACAAATACACACACTCAGATGGTTCTGGCACACAATGTTAATGCATGAAAACAGGGGAGTCTAGTGGTAAAAAAGTTCCGATTTCACGTTCTGATTAAAATGGCAGCCTTAAACATTGGCAACGATTTAGGGGATAGTTGCTCCCCATTTTTTTGCCTTTTAATCGTAGGCCATGTCTACCAAGAGAAAGTAAACTTTCCTTGCACCCCCATTCCCCTTTTGGAACCCAATCGCCACCACACGCCTTAAACATACAATTGTGAGGTTCTATCTATACCCCTTAAAAAAGATTATGTTCACCCCCCCCCCCCGAAAGGAATTCCTGGATACGTGCCTGTCATAAGTATTGCCAATCAAATTGTCCACCACTAGACTTATTCGCCTTGATGTGTACAGTCACGGACACTGCCGGGTTGTAACGATTCCATTGAAAGTCAGTGTATTCATTACAACCCAGCAGTGTCCGTGACTGTACAATGAGAGCTTCATGGTTGCTGACGACCGCTGCATCTGTATACGTAAAAATCCAGTCCTTAGAAACACGTATGATGGATGCAAGAGAAATATTATAGTCGTGGGCAATTTGACGAGCAATATTTGTGCATCCCACTGTACGATCGGCGAGGGAAGCTTGTTCTAATGATTTGCATAATATATAATGAGCAATTAATTACCCATATATTAAAGCTATGTATAAAAATATATGAAAAATTTGGTTTCCCAGCTGTACGGAAAATACGCCATGTTGTGTGTTTTGTAGCATGTGCAAAAATCTTAGGTTTTTAGTTTGTTTTCGGCTTTCGGGTGTGTTTATTACATCACCATGTCGTAGTTTCGAGATTTTCCTTCGAGAACGAGACGGGACTTGACCAAATCTCGTCTCATGTCGCTCCGACAACATCCCTAATTGATAGATTTTTTGCTGTTGGAAGTTCAGTACTCTGACAATTAAGTTGTCGTTTGGCGCGGAGCATATGTTGGCCCTTGCAATTCTTATTGTGCCTTGTACTGATTCTTGGCCTTTCGTACAGAATGAAAGGAAAGGAAACTAGGAAGGAATCTCGAACATTCAGGCTGTGCGCCAAGTGTTCTTATGCTCGTTCCTCGCGTTCTTATCGGACATTGAATCTTGGTTGTAGTCAATGAGGTAGGTGATCGTAGAGTGGCTGAAGTGGTGTCTTGGGTGAAGCAAATTGAATGCGATGTCTTGCCTAACTATTTCATGGTGGCACTTTTGTAACTGACATTTCATCTCAACTGTACAGTGGGTTGGCGCATAAATATTACTCGACAAATTGACCATGATTATTTTAATTAATTTTTCCTTTGCAATCCAGAACGACTTGATTTTTACGTATGTTGGTGATGAAGTTGTCGGTAGCTTGTTTGGCGTTTTGTTTCAATTCTTGAAGCTCTCATTGCGACTGCGTAAAGAAAAGAGAATCTACTTGGTGATAGACAATTCGCTTGGTAATACTTATGCATCCCATTGTATTATTGGCTCTTGAAAAAAATATATATGTACAGTGGGATCCATAAGTATTGCTCAGCAAATTGTCCATGACTATTTTCGTTGGTTTTTAAGGACTGTATTTTTACGTATACTGGTTCAGAGCTTGTAAGTGGATTGGTGTTTTGTGTCAGTTCTTGAATCTCTCATTGCACAAAACAAAGGGAGTAAACTTGGTAATGGACAATTTGTTGGTAATACTTATGGATCCACTGTACAGTACGTCGAAATATTGAGTATATGTAAAGATTTTCAGCCATTGAGGAAAGAAAGGTTATTATTAAAATTGATCAAATATCAATCTGGCTACATTGATCATTTGCAGAGATTTAAACGCAGTATTCTGCTTGAAGCAATTTGAATTCAAAGCCCTAAGTGTTTTATGGCGGCAAGAGGGGGTCCAACGAGATAGAAGACTATATAGGAGGGCTGAGCCGATACAGTATCGGCCTATACTTTTCCGGCGTTTTGATAGATCGCGGGGTTCGCAAAAATTCTGTGCGCCATTTTCGCGGAGTCGAATTATCCTGAGATTATGCAAATGTCAAAGTTTCCATTGATTTGGTATGTACCAATGTTATGTGAAGAAAACTGTATTTTGTGATTACATAGCAGGTATTTTTACATTGTGATGTATTTTTTTTAAGCAAACCGTTGGTAAATTGATGCTTATAATTGGACTACAATACTCACAGAGGCGCCGATTAAAGCGGTCTTACAAGTGAAGCAAATTGAATGTGGAGTATTGCCTGTTTCATGGCGGCATACACAAAATGAACGAGTTTTACCCCCTCCCCCCCCCCCTTGGTTTCTTCCAGATGTATGTAAGGTTGCACTGGTTACTTCGCTTCCAGTTTTCTACCCGCTGCCATGTTTTATGAAGACGAGTCTTGACATTCAATTTGCCTCAACAAAAGACGATCGATTGCACGCTCTTCGCCGCTCTACTCTTCTACCTCGTTGGCATCAGTACTTGATTAATGTTGGACTGAGGCCCAACTTGTCGTCACCGTTTGCGGTTCTTCTCTCTTGGCTATGTCATACTTTCACTTCACATGAACGCGCAGGAGCAATGAAAGTGGAGACGGGGGGGGGGGGGGGGCGTAGAGGCTATCACCCACATGAAACTTGTGAATTTGAAATAAATCGTCAGCATCAGAATAGCGGTTACCGTCTGTCATATTTTATAAAAATATTACATTTTGAAAAATCAACAGCCATCGAATTTCACTGCCTTGTCCGAAGATATCAGACTGGGCTTGTATGTGTTTCTTCATGAGTTCTCCTTTGCCAATTCCATCCACCTATCATTAATTCTCATCGTTGCGATTAGCCAAGAGTGGCAGAAAACTCTAAATAAGAGAAGTGTAATTAAAAATAAAGAGGAGCATTCAAAATATTAAGAATTTCTTAATAATAACCCCATACTCTACCATCAGTTCCACAGAAGTCGGATGTGTTAACGATTTCACCGATCACGTTTTGAACGCTGTAGCCGTTTGCACGCCATAACAGATACAAAATGAAATCACTTGTTTCCAGGATAAATGAGAGAGGGCGTCCTGGTAGTGTACGATAGGAGTGATGTCACAGAACTTGCAGTATGAGAGGTATCTAGCTGTTCCTGGCACCTCTCATTTGTCTTATTTTTGTCGAATTTCTTCCCCTTTATGCCAATCGCGACGGAAACATTTGTTTTCTAAGCGATGCTATCATATATTTTTTATAGGGTTAAAATATCGCGGATACTGACGAAAATTTATTTCTGTTGCCCTACACCACATGTTGTTACATTGCAACGAACATGCGAATGTTGATGAAAGCAATGAGAAGAAATGCAAAGGAGAAAGGGAAAATCCTGCGCCAATTTATAACGACGGATGAAATAGTAGTAGCTGCTCGCGGGCTGGCTTGGAGGGGCGCAAGGGGGAGGGGGTGCTTGAATGGGTCCAAAAATAGCCTTGCTGCGAGTATCGCTTACAGGATGGAAATAACTTCCCCCAGATCCAAAATTCCCGTGTCAACACTTCCTCTTATTGTGATGTTTCTGAAGCCGTAATCCAGGTTTTCAGAACGAAAATTGGTCTGTACTCTCTCGTTGCGTTTGTCTTCTTGTTTCATTTGCCAGGATGTCATTCTTATGCCTTAGTGATTTCGTAGATCAGTGTGAATGGTAAACTCCCTATCTATTATCCTGTTATTTTAGCTCATGATGTTTGTACATTAATGATGGAAGAAAGCAGAAGAAAAGAATCTGATGTAAAGTTTTTTATTCTTTCTCCAGTATTTTCTTTCAATATTTTGACGCTGTCGCTTTCGCTGTTCTACCGTATATCGCAGGATGCATCTCAGTTTCTATTATAAAATTCCCTATATCCAATTTCTATATGTACTCAATTCTTTTTTTAAATAAGAAAACAAAAAAACACCTATCTTCACACGAGATCATCCAGAAACTCCACCTGTGACCTTTCCGCTGTGCAGTTCCAAGATTTTCCATAGACTAGTGGCGCCATTCGCCCTAGGTGGAAGGAGTGAACCCATTTGATGTGTACTGTGAATCGACCGTGGGGCTTATCCTTCTATAGAATCTAGTTTCGGGTTTTAAATGTACAACAGTATTTGTAAGGTTACTTTATTCTAGACATCAAGGGGTCCCGGGTTCGATACCCGGTGGAGGCACATAGTGGTTCGGTTCCCACTTTAAACTGCAGGTCCAGACCCTATTAGCCTGTCTGTGCATAAAGTTAATTAAAAAAACAACTTTATTGTAGATAAAAAAAATAACTTATGATGTTTCGTGCATGAATTGTAAATGAGCTATCTTTTTCATTGGTAACGTCAACATTTTTTCATGATTTTTTATTTCTTAGAATTAATCCAGGGTTATCATACGTGCCATGCACTCGTTTTAGATAATAAATATAAGGTCCTGGTGGATTTTATTTTGAGAGTAAAAATGTCGGGGATTTCTTTTCTGTAAATCCTTAACAAAAATGTAAAACGTTAAAAATAAGCATGGCAAGCCAGGAAATGCTCGTTAGGTGTCATTTTGAATGTGAATACGATTTTCACTAAAGTCGATACTGAAACACCGTTGTTAGCGATCGATAGGTCGATATCAGAAATCTACACAAACAAAATCGTATCGAATCGCATAATCTCGTACGATTGTAACTAGCTTAGATAAGGAAATGTAACGGAATATCCCGACTGTTAACTGTTTTCAGAAGTGGCACCACGTGGCATAAGTTAAGCATCAGTTGAGAGATATTTCGGGATGCGTCCTGTACGAACCAATGTTTTTTCCCCTCGCCAGTCAGGGCGACGATGTTTCTCCCGGAAGATGGCGCTCTTCACTCTGCGGCACGTGTCAGTGATAATTCTGACGTGTTTACCCCGTGACGTCGCCCGCGTCTCAAGTTAATATTCCGCCGCTGTCGTGGTAATTAGAATTCGGAAGGGGCATAATTTATGGTTGACTTTATGACAGCTTCCGCTTCGTTGAGTTGGCGCTAGTGTTCCTACCTCTTTTTGCCTAGTGTATCGGACTCCCCTCGAACAAGTGAGATGTAAACGTTGCTTGGAGTTTGTATATATAGACCACTGTTGTTAATAGAGACAGTGGCGGCTCGTGGTCTGGCTCTATGGGTGTGCACTCGCGTCCAGAAGTGTTATACCACCCCTGTGAAATACTTGCACCCGTTTTTGCGTACATAATGATGCTTAATATATTGGCAACCCAAGTTTTGATCACCTTTCCCTGAAAATGAGGCTATGACAGAGTTATATTTCATAATTTTTTTTTAACACGGATTTTTTTTTACAAATTTAAAAAATTTCGGAAATTATCCAGCCAATCACGAGAAGAGCGATGTTATTGTGCAATATGTAATTCAGCATTCGATAACCTGATAAAATCACTCAAAACATAGAAATACCGATCTACAATATCAATAATATTGTCGATTTGCAAAATATTTCGTAAAAACTTCCTCCCCTGCTCCGCTGATATTATGAACAAGGAGAATTAGCGTACACCAAAGAAGCCAATCCAACTACCACATGGAGGAAATCAGTTGTGATCTATCTAGCCGTTGTTTATTTCTAATGACAGACTGATCGAACCAAGCAAATCAAGAGAATAATAAATCTTAAAAGAAAATTACAGTACTCACTCAGCCCACACTGCTCTGCTTCGTACTTCAGAATTTTTCCTTCCCTTCCGCCGTATCCATATACGGTATTACTTCAGTTGCTACAGGTTTTGAAGCTAACGCCCCTCCAAAAATTGGACAACGTTAAATATCAAGTCTGCTTTCGCTATGTACAGTTTCCCTATTCATCATGAAATCAAGCAGTTTGCACTGAAACAGGTACGACCTTTTGATAGCGCTAAACAATTTTGCAACGCAGTAACAAACGACATACAATGCAAACCAGCTGACTGATGCACGCTCCCTCCGCGCCATTTTGGCCAAGATGCACTAAGCAAAGGCAATATCAGGCATGTTTAAAACACCCGTCTCGCTTTCAATTGCCCTCCTCCACTTCCCTCTTTTCTTCCCCTGTCATGCTCGGGACAGAATCGGAGGGACAATATACCATCGAAATTTCCCTTTTCTATATTAAAAAAAAAAAAAAAAAAACTCAATTTGCAATGATGTATGGGTTGCCTCGACTCCGTCACACGATATCCAATGGAATTGGTTTGCAACACTACATTTGCTATTGGTTGTCCAGCGAAAAGAATAGACTGTTGGGTATATGAGAACAGCGTTGCCGCTTGCCGCAGGGGCGAGTAACGGACCTGCTGGCAGTGAAAGTACAAGACCAAACAAACGTGCGTGGCGCTTGAATCGCGGGTACGTACAAATTGAAGAAATAAGTTCACGGTGAGCTATTATTAAAAACAAGAAACAAATTCACAAAATTACATAAACTGAAAGAATAATTCTTAATGAACTTACTTTTCTCTCACATGTCACTCCAGGGGGTTAATTCCTTCCATTGCAGAATCATCACCAGAATCATTTTCTTCTGTCAGATCATCACTCTCGCTGGAATCTTCACCCAAGTGGATTATTATCTGATCAACGTCATCCTGCAATTCATCTGCATTCCACATTTCCTTCTCTATGTCCATGACATGTTATACGAAATTTTGCCAGTTTTCAACTGTTACTGTCTTAAATTATTCAGTGATTAAATTTTCAATGTATTTAGTTTTGAATGTAGTGTTGTTACACCGCACATAATGCTTAACCTGTGACCACACAAGTTCAATCGGGTTCAGTTCGCAATGATATGGGGGCAAACGAAGCACCGTATGCCCCATCTGTTTTGCCATCTCATCGATCTTATACTTATCGTACTTAATTTTATGAATATTTGTAAGTTCCAGAAGATCTCTCCGTAACATGTCGTCATCATAACGTATGCCATGAGATTTCAACCATTCTCTTAAATCATTCTTCTTCCACGAGGTTGTCTGCATTGGCTCTTGCTTGCGGCTATGATAAGAGGCATTGTCAACAACAATAACAGATCCCGGAGGGAGATTGACGAGCAACTGTTTCCGAAAATACATCTCATACGTTTCTCCATCCATTTCATCATGGACATCTGCTGTATTATTTTTGCACTGAAACACAAGTCGGGCGTTTTGCAGAAAACCGCGTTCGTTACCCGCATGCACTAAAGCGTATCGCGCTCCGCGAGATGTTGGATTTTTTAAACCTGTGGAAAGACCTGCCAGAAACGCTTGTTTTGCAGTTGTAATTGTCTTGTCTTTCCATTCATAATTGACTGAGGTTCCGGTGTTCACCCAGGATTCATCAGTGTAAACAATATTTCTATTTTCACGCCTATAATTCCTAATCTCTCTTAAATATTTATGGCGAAGAGAAATTAAATCTTCTCTTTCCATTAACATGGATTTGTTGCCCCTTTTCTCATACGAAAAGCCAAGTTCTTTGAGAAAGACATGAAACGTTGATCTTTTAAAATTCGGTAATGTGGAGTCAGAATTAACAGCAACAAGAACAGAATTAAGTGTTGGGGGTTTGTTTTTAAAAAAGAATTCGTAAACTTTACGTCGCACAGCACTTCTGACAAAATCATTATATTTTACATTTCTACTTGTAATTGGCGATCTTTTCCTGGGTCGTTTCTTACCTGGTGTGTCAAAAGGACCTTGAGAAACCTCGCCCCGAATTTTATACACAGTAGCCCGAGAAACTCCAGTTGCTTTCGCCATCTCGCTGGCTAACCAACTTACACTGCGATCCGGATTTTTCTGTTTTAAATAAACAAAAATATTCATTACTATTTGCCTTTCTTTACTTTTGAGAACCTCACCACGCCTTCTCTTCTTTACACTACTTCCGCTCATATTTCAGTATTAAAACCAACGGTTTTTTACAGCACAACACAACACAACCCAAAGCACAGATCCGCCACAGTCATTCCTCGTCGAAACAAACGGTCAGTCACCCTCTCCTTCCGTGAAATTTTGTCTACCGCGGTACTGGCTGAGGGGGTGGGGTGGAAAGCAGTCGACAACGCTGGGCTCGCCGTTCCCCTCCGTTCACGTGCCCCTGCACAAACAAAATTTAAAACACGCGCTGCTGGAAGGAACTTTTGCTGGTCTGAAAGCTTAACCAGTTCCAGAATAGCGTTTTGCATTCGAAAGAAAAGCAAGTGTGTTCACCTTTGCGCTTAGTAGTGAAAACAATATTTAAAAAGAGGGAGGATGTAGGGAAAGTTAAAAGCCCATTTGAAGCAACAGTCTATTCTTTTCGCTGGACAATCTATAGCACACCGATCGCTACGTTTTCACGGCTTTCCTAAATGATGCAACCTCCCCTCACACGGCGCTCAAGCCAAAATACCCAACCAGCGTCCTCTACGTGACTGCTTCAACAGCGTCATAGGGAGCGAAACTAATTTTGTGTTCAAAGCCCAAGTGCAGCTCGGTCTACGCGGGTTGATATCAGTGATCACAGGCTTCTCCACCATCTCTCTTGGTGGAGCGGCGTGGGAACACTTGATGTTTCGAAGGAGATAAGTTCAATAAATAAGTATAATAATAATTATTTACATTACAGATTTATTTGCGTGTGCATGAGCAGGACATAATTTATGCATGTAGAGATTTGGGGTTACGTAGTGAGCGCCCCCTCCCGGTATATGTAATTATGAGATCAACTTGTCAGATTTGATTATTTTTACCATGTTTCAGATATTCCTGTTTTTCATTTTGTGATACTTTTCAAAGCATCTTTCTTCCAACATTTTTCATTTCTGTATTGAAAATTATATCGTTTCTGAACAAACGAAAGAGCATGTACAATTTTGAAGACTTCAAAATGATTGAAGCAATGTGTTATACATGTTTGTGTAATGCAGTGAAGGCGATGATAATTTTAAAGAATAAATAGTCCATGAGCTAGGGCTCAAAATTTCACGTATTGGTACCACCTGAGGTGGCAAGTTCTAGTAATGATTTTTGTAATTCTCCATGTGTGAGGGAAATTTTGTGATGTCATAACCTGAGCAGAGTGGTAGCCTATGGGTAATTTTAACCACTTTTGTCTATATCCGTAAAAGCCTTTTCAGAATGATAAAAATTACAATTTTCAGAAAGAACTTAATTCTATGCAATATAAGCTACAAAATTATTTACATTAAGTACTTTCTTTTAGCAAAAGTTGATTACACATGATAATATGGAATGCAATAATAGCAATTAAACTCTTGTAGTTATTAGTTTTAGGCCTAGTAGACTGCTTTAAACAGGTCGGGGTTCGGTAAGTGTAATGACTAACAGAAATGTATAAATTATTTTATTGTTAATGGTTAACCTCAACAGTATTGGTACTTATTATTACAAATTAAATTAGGATCCGCACCACCTTAAAACTTTACAACAATCAATCATCATACTGCTCACATATATCATCGTCTGAGTCCTCAAGTTGAAAATCAGATTTTTCATTTTTTTGCTGTTTCTGGTTGTTACAGGTTTGTAACTTGCACATGTATGTGCATGTGTAAGCATCAGAGGCGAAGATATAGTACAAGCAATGCAAGCACTGCTTGCATTATTCGAATATCATTTAATGTACTTAATGTTTTAGCCTTATTTCGTTTCCATCGCACTCGATTTCGCGAAAAATTACGGCCGCAAACTCCCTCAGCAGCTCTGTAGCAAGCACCAGCCTCAATGCTTGCGGCTGCTCTGCGGGAAAATAACGCACCCGAAGGAGTCACATGGCGAAGCGTGAAATTCGAGTGGAACCCGTCCACAACGCTTATACAAAAAGCTCTGCTTGCTGAGCTTGCGTGATTCCCGAAAATAGCCGAGCTCAACCGAAAGCAGAAGAATATATTACCACCAAAAACTACGAGTAAAGAATTTGTGTCTTCATGAACACGTAAACAAGATCGCGAATATAAAAATAATTCTTAGTCATAAAATAACTAAAATAAGTTATTATCATTGTTCTAAATTCCATATACAGGGTGTTGCAAAATACCTGTTACAACGCTTGGGAGGTGATTCGACAAGTAAAAACAAGGAAAAAATGCCATGTGAAAAAATGTCGAAATCGGCACCGTTTTCGAGTGACAGGCGTGCGAAAATCGCCTCACTCCATGTTTATGGCACAATAACTCAAGAAGGAAGAAAGATATCAATGTCGGAATAAAATAATACAAACAAAATCGTACCTGGCGAATACAATGGTGCATCAATTGAGGCCCAGTGTAAATTGCGCAAGGGTACTCTCAAAGAAAGTGGAGAATCCCCTGATGGAAAATACAAGAAATTTACTACTATCTTCAACATAATGTTGAGATCGGAATGTAGCCAGTAAAAAATGGCGACGTATGTCCACATTGCGGTACGAAGGAGAAAAGAAACCAATTTGTCGCATGTCTCACTACTGCTGGGACACCATCCCAAATGGAAAAAAATACGGGAAAATCATAAAAAAACGTTTTCAATCCCTTAATGTTGACACACTACTTTGCAGTACGAAAAACAAAAGCAGGCTGTACATACGTATACTACAAGAGAGCTCCCCAAAGAAAGTGGGTAATCCTCGAAGGAATGAAGACGGAGAATGGCGAGAAAACGCACACAATGGCATGTAACATTTCCAGGCACAGCATCTGGAAGGGATTACATTGAGAAGCGCACAACCTCCGCACATGCAGATCAAGGGTATGACGTACAGCGATATCCAGCATCTTCACTCGCACGTTTCACTAAAGGACACTATGCGGTGCTAATAGGGGCTCACAAACACCGGTATACTCAGAGACTTTGTTGAAAATGTCCGCCATTGACTTCAAGACAAAGATGACATCGGCGAAGCACTGATTGTCTGGTACGCGCAAATTCCTCTTTCATGTCAACAATTGTCCCAGCAGCGGCACTAACACGAGCGACGAGATCCTCAGCACTTTCCAAGGGGGTTTCATACACGAGCCTTTTCATTTCTCCCCACACTAAGAAATCCAGTGGTGTGGGGTCGGGGGAACGAGGTGGCCACTGTAAAGGTCCACCCCTGCCAGTCCAACGATCGCCGAAAATATCGTTGAGTAAGGCCCTGGCTCCCCGGTCGAAATGTGCGGGGGCGCCGTCGTGTTGAAACCAGTTATGTTGTCTACCTGCCAGTGGCACGTTTTCCAAAAGTTCAGGCAATACGTCATGTAGAAACACCCGATAATTCCCACCACACAAAGTAAAGGGCAAAATGTACGGGCCTATCAAGTGGTCACCTACTATGCCACACCACACATTCACTGCGAACCTATGTTGATGATGGCGCACAATGATTGCATGCGGATTGTCCATATCCCAGACGTGGCTGTTGTGGCTATTGAACATGCCGTCCCTGGTGAATATTGCCTCAACGGTCCACAAAACTCTTGTTGGGAAATCTGGAATGGCAAGAGTTTGTTGCACGTACCATTGGCAGAAATCCAAGCGTAGGGGAAAGTCCGTGGGCAGTATGTGGTGCACCTTATGCAATTTGTATGGGTGCAATCCCTCCGCCTGAAGAACGCGGAACACGTTGCTATGGTGGGTTTGTTGAGTACGAGCAATGACACGTGTGCTGGTGTCAGGACGGTCTCGTATCGCGTCCAACACGTCCTCTTCAAATTGCACAGTGCGGGGTCTTCCACAATCCCACCTATGGGGTACAGTTTCACGCAGTCGAGCATCAAGTCTTTGAAAGAGTGCATGTGCTGGTAACCGCCTATTGGAAAAACGTTCGTGATACGAACGCCGTGCTTCACGGCTGTTTCGGTTTGCCTCTCCATAAACGAGATGCATATCAGCAAGCTCGTGGGTAGAGTACTCCACCATTGTCCTGTTCGAGAATTGCCCAGCAACAGGGTCACTTTCCCCCCGAGTGACGGATCACAACTACCGTGATTAGCACCCACGTAATGTCACACAGGTATCCACGCAGTTGTTGCAAACAGACAAAGAACACGGGAATACGTACTCTACGTACAATATTCCTTGGCGCAATTCAACCATACACACACGCCAGACTAAACTCCACGCTGCGAGACGCAGAACAAGACAGGAAAAACAACGGTCGACTACACTCTCTACGTAGTATCCACCAACACTAATACATAACAGGTGACCTACACTCACAGCGCCTCTAGTGGGGCTTTCTGTATCAATTAGCTGAAATCAATCTGAGCGAAATTTGATGGCATAGCGTCATTTTCGAGTAAATTTCCTATTTCCCGAGTGTGGGACGGTGTCCCAGCAGTAGTGGGACATGTGGACATACGTCGGCATTTTTTACTGTCTACATTTCGATCTCAACATTATGTAGAAAATAGTAGTAAATTTCTTGTATTTCCATCAGGGGATTCCCCACTTTCTTTGAGAGTCCCCTTGCGCAATTTACACTGGGCCTCAATTGATGCACCATTGTATTCGTCAGGCACGACTTTCTTTGTATTCTTTTAATCCGACATTGATATATTTCTTCCTTCTTGAGTTATTGTACTTTACACATGGTGTGAGGCGATTTTCGCACGCCTGTCACTCGCAAACGGTGCCGATTTCGACATTTTTTCACATGGCATTTTTTCCTTGTTTTTACTTGTCGAATCACCTCCCAAGCGTTGTAACAGGTATTTTGCAACACCCTGTATATATCATTTTATATTACAATTTATTTTAGATTTCGCGAATTGTAAAACGCGTAAAAAAAATGGATATTGGGAGTTCGGGCGAGATGGTAAAGGGCGGGGGGTTTGTGTTTCAGGAAGTAAAATGTCTGCACCCCCATGAAGAGTTTCCCCAGGGAGGGAGGGAAGATTCGACGGACCTTGGTCTGCACCCTGTGTCCATCTCGGTCCAGCTCAAATTACGTCAAAAGTGTTGACCGCACCAGTGTTTGCAACTGCCAAATTATTTACACCTAATTCAAGTGAGCTGTTTCACAAATTTTACAACCACATTCAATAAATTGACTGCTTTTGAATAAAACTTGGGGTGAAAATAAAGCTATCTAAAAAGAACTCTCTACTGATATTTACACAGCACAATTAAATCGTATACATTGTACACATTATGAACACAGGAACATGTTTTAAGTTTTATTATTATGACACAATTGGTGCTCCCGGGATTTTTTGTAGTAGTCTCCTCATTTTGTCATCTTTTCCTGCCTTTGACTTTCCTTTTTTTGGAATACTGGGCCAAAGGGGGGGCTAACCCTCCCCCGGCCCTGGCCCCGGCCCCGCCTCTGTATGACACTTTATAACTTAAATATTAATATTATGTATATACTCTTTCTGCTGTAATGATTCTGATTCCACCGCTTAATTTCTATCTCCATACTGATATATCTTTCCTTCCCATGAGGGATAAAATTAAGGAAATAGGTTGGTATCACTTTCGGTCCTTTCAGAGATTTCCAAAGTGATCTTGCGTGGATGCTTTCCAGTTGTGGAAAGAGCATGGGAGTGTCTTCACGTTTTGAGAACCTTGAGGCCCTAAGATTTGTTGAATTGCGAACTGCGAATTGTCTGCGAACCCCCCCCCCCCCAAATTCACTGAACTAGCATGGTTCCTAAGTATGGAATTGCCGATAGCAAATTAGTAATTACTGTAGCTCCTCAGAATGACATTTGACCTCATGGTAATACATATCCAACAAATGCTGTTGCTATTGTTGTTAATATAATTATAATTCCAATAGATCATGTGTGAATATATAAGTAGGATCCATAATATATTCCTCGTCCAACATGTATATATATATACAAATATAGCGGGAAATTTCCTATATATGCAAAGGAGTTTGGAATTTATTGTGGTGAGTACATCGTCTATGCATGTGTTTCTTTGGTTTGAAATGAAATTTTTAAAGTTTGTGTTTAACTTTTTATTTTAATGTTTGACTCCGAATGCGATTTTTAGGGTGTCCACAAATCCTAAATTACAATCACGCAGTGTAAATTAAATAAATGAGTTATTTTACCTAAATCCGTTTGGTCACCGTTTGCCCACATTAAAAAATTATGAACAAATAAAGGTACTAATAAATAAATACGAAATTACGTACCCCTTTAGTCGTATGCGGAAAGTTCGCATATGTAAGACGTTTACTACCATACGAATAACGTTATCTGGAATTTCGAAAGTAAATGTGACGTTTGAGGATCATATGGTTTATTTTTAGAACTGTCACTTTATTATGATATTTTGACAAATCCAGCGACCGGGCCAATGAGGCTATAAACCTTTAATCCCCCTCTTGGCGTGCCATTGTACTACATGTTTTGTTGTACTGAAACATTGCTTGCCTCCTTCGTAAGACTACGCTGCGCTACTGGTAAGCATGTATGTGCACTTGAGTCAATTGGACAGACAAGTGCAGTTTGGCAGTTTGCAGGAATGCACACAATTACATGCTAACAGTTCCAAAACCACATAAGGTGCAGATGGAGAACGCAACCACTGAATGACAAGGTTGCCAACTTCACCATTGGTCAATCCGTATTCAGTAGGGTTTGCCTGCAAGCAACACTTCCATATTGCTGCCTGGTAGTTGGCTCGTAGAACGTGCATGAAGAGAAAGTGTTTGCATGGTGGTAGGTGACTGATTCAACCTCTCCCCCCCCTCTCTTGGTACAGAATAGTTGATAGCGAAGTTCATTTACCTTGTCCGCCTTGGTAGTGGCAACATACATGCAGCACATAAACTTCTCGATTTTATGGAAGTCTTCATCACTGACGTTCCATGACTGACCAAGCTAAATAAAGATTTCTTGGTAAGAACGGTCTTTTTCTAACCAGCTTCAGAGCTATGAGCTTCCCACGACCCGCAAAGGCACTGACAGTGTCACAATCTGTGAAGGCATGTAAGACCAATCACACTGTCTCATATGGTTTGTCCGATTGAACTTGCTAGCTTTCTGATGTCCTATTCTGAGTCCCATGCTTCTCGTAAATGAGACAGATAATCTTATTTTGTAACCCGAGACAAAGAACCATGACATCGGTATCTTCAGCTGTAATCACGATTGCCTTTGATCCAGCATTTGCAGCATGCAAGGCTGTAGGAACAGACGAGTGTCAGCTTCCTCTTGTGTGGACTGCAACTCTTACACATCTTCCCACTTACTCTCCATTATATTGTAGCAGGTTTCCTCGCAGGTCACGTACAGGACTTTGGCATTCAACATTTTTCTACGTCACTGGGATTTTCACTCTTCTACTAGGAACTTAATAAGGCTGGTCTTATTGAGAGAACTACACAAGAATTTTCTCCACTGCTGGTTGTGATGTCCTCCTGCAATGCTACTATATGGAAGAGTTGTGGATGGACCCCTGTTCAACCTTTCAGCACCTTTGATTGAACCCTGGTTGTAGATATCAAAAGACAACATCTCTTGTAATCAAGAGGTCCCGGGTTCGATACCCGGTGGAGGCACATAGTGGTTTGGATCCCACTTTAAACTGTAGGTCCAGTCTCGATTAGCCTTACTGTGCATAAAGTGGACTTAAAACACCAACTCAAACCAAAGCCAACACTGCCAGCTGTGCGAAGGTTTTGTTGTTCATCCCATCAATAATGGTGCTTGATGCTCCTGGAATATCTTCAGCAAAGGCACTGATCAACAATTATCGAGTCCCGTGTCCTAAAGCTCACCTTCTGTTCTTTCTCAGAAAATTCGAGGGTAAGTGTGAGTTCATGTTAAACAACCGAAAACTACACAGCATCATCGTAAACAAAGTTGAAATATCCCACCCGCCCGCTTGAATTCCGTATGTTTACAAGAACCGGCCTCAATCATGGCTGCTTGATCCCACAATGCAACAGTTGTGACGTAGGTGAAACACAGCTATATGTAGATTACTATTCCTTGAAAAAAGTGGAATAGATTTATTCTTTACAAAAATATTTTTATAGAATGTTTTCATGTATGTTATTGATGTTATATTCTGAAGGTATATTAATTTCTGTCCTCTTCATTTCAGTTGGAGAAACTCATAGGAAAGAACTATTTTCTCAACTTGTCCGCTCGGAATGCATACAAGTCATATATCCGTGCATACGCATCTCATCACTTAAAGAGCATATTTAATGTTGAAAAACTGGATTTGACCAAAGTGGCCAAGTCATTTGGCCTGCAAGTGCCTCCAACAGTTGATATGAGTATCCTTTATTTGGTAAAATTGAAATATATTTGTGCAAATGTATCATTGTACATTTGTCAGAATAATTCTACACTAATTCCAACATGTTACCAGTGTTTCATGATCATGAACGTCCAGTTGCTATCAATCATGAAAATTGTTTACTAAGAGCTCTAAACCTGGCCCTCCTAACCTAACCATACATGCATTATTAGTGTGCAGCATCCTCCAGTTTGACCAGTCATCACAAAGTTAGTCTGCTACTCCTTGTGTCAGGAACATGAGACTCTATTTAATTCTGTAAGGCTTGCTCTGTTTAAAGTTCTCAAAGTTAGACAAGGTTTTATATTCACACATGCATATCAATTTATATATATGTAAGTTTACTAACCACACACAGATAGATAATCTGTTAGCTCAGACTAGCCTCTTGAAGCCCGGAAAGATGAAAATATCACTCACAAGTAAAGCGCAAGAACATTCAAAATTAACGTTGTGCAATTTGCTCCATGTCATGAAAGTTTAATGATATAATTAGTCTTTCATGCATCGGAAAGAAGGAAAGTGCAAAAACAAAAAAAAAGAAGCTATTCTTACATTATCTTCAGCATTACCATGTTCTTGTTGATTCTCCACCTTCTCTTGTTTTCTGACTCAGTCTGCCATTAGGTAGCAATATCCAGGCAGATCCATTCACTTTCTCTGGCGAGTTGGAAATGTGATGTCAACAATGGCAGATTATGATGCATTTCAGAATGTTTCAGGGTCAATTAATGGCTTTACAGTCTAATCATATTTGTCTGTGATATAATTAATATTATTTGAAATAGCAAACATTTTAAAAAAAATCTTAACATCTCAACAAATATCAAACCTTAAACATTACAAGTGTATTTTACGTCTACTTTATGTACCGATAGGCTAATCGGGAATGGGCCTGCAGTTTAAAGTGGGATCCGAACCACTATGTTCACCCACTGGGTATCAAACCTGGGGCAGGGCACCTTTTACACAAGGCAACAATGTTATCATTACACCACTGGGGAGGCTAGGCAGGATTGTAATTGTAATAAATGCACATGTGGTTAAGTTAGGAGCACCAAGTTTAGAGTTCTTAGCAATTTTTCCCATGAACTTAGATGTTGGCAAAGAAGGAAAGTGTTAACTTGCACTCATGGATGTTCCTTTGAGAGGTGTCACTTCATCAATTTCATGTAATCATCACTTATCCTCATCATTGTAACCCAAAAATAGCAGAAGAGAAATGTCATACACAATAA
Organism: Lepisma saccharinum; assembly: GCF_977018435.1. NCBI lineage: Eukaryota > Metazoa > Arthropoda > Insecta > Zygentoma > Lepismatidae > Lepisma > Lepisma saccharinum. The sequence continues at coordinate 75,395,404 of NC_139241.1, forward strand.
TAGCTGGGGATGGGCCCATATGAAATTTTGGCCAATATCGATATAATATTTACCATTACCGGTCAGATATAAAAATCCAAATGGTCGAATGACGTCCTTAATAACTGTACATTACCAGATGAAGCAAATTTTTGCAATGGAAAAAAGCTGCATATTTAGACATTTACTTTGGAAAAGTATGGAATGGAGATTATCTGTTTATGTCCATAAAAATTATAACAAAATGGCAGTGAAGTTGTTAAAAATAGTAACTAATATTTGTATGCAAGTATACCACTCTAATTATAATGTGCATTAGTTTAATTGTCAGAATGTGAAATTACATGTTATCACAAAATTTTGTTCACACAAAACTGGTGTAAAATAAAAAGAAACTTCAATTTTTCCAGGATAAGTAGGATCGGCGAAAATGTAATGTGGAATTTTTGCAGAACCCATGAAAGACAAAATAAATGCCGGAAAATTATTGGCCGGTATTGATAAATAAATTTCAACCAATACTTTCTGATACCGATGCATTGGTATCGGCTTAGCCCTTATTTATTATTATTATTATTGCTACTATTTGAGTTTTATCGATAGCTTGACCACTCTTCAAATATTCAGCCCCATGTCTGGAAAGCATTAGAAGGAAGATCTTTAATTCAACCCCTTGGTGTACATTTTTCAGGTTTATGTTCTTGTTTTGCTTACTTGGAATGTATTGATATTATTGAAGTCTTGAATATTTTAAGTAAACATTTTTGCCCATAAACTACGTTTTCCTTAACACGTGTCAGAGGTGTACAGCAAAAAAGGTTCCGGACGAAGGAAACTTGGAAGGTACGGCTACGACAAGAAAGAGCCACCACAGAAGAGAGACTCAATATACAAACAATTCAAGAAGATGCGGACACTAAGAAGATAGAAATTTCGATGATGAAATTTCATTGTTGTTATCTTTCATGTAATTTGGATTCTACTGTGTATTATGCAAATGGTGTAATTGTGTGTCAGTTACCGAATGTGCCAATGGTATGGATGCATTTAAGGAAGCATTAAATCGAAACAATATGATTGTGTTTTGTTTTCTGAATCCTTCCCACACTTCCTTTGTTCTTTGCCCTGGTGTAAGATACACATAGCAGCAATGGTGTCGTCTATAGTAGTTGTGGATACTAAGAGTCTATCTGTTTGTTATCTCTCCTATTCTTTCTTTCTCCCCCTCTATACATTCTTCAGTTCCTTTCTTTATATTTCATAATTTAATGTGGCGTTCATTACAAGTTAATAAGAATTTATGAAAGTTTAGTGTCATCAGCAAAATAAAGGCCAGTTCACATGCTCTTCATACTTGCAATATAATATTATGGCTTATCTATCATAAAAATAACCCATGGTGCAACTGACTACAAGTGCCAAAGCCTACCTACCGACTGCTGGCCTCATTCCTGTGCCTCAGCAGAGGTGGCCAATCATCCAACCAGTTACAGGGTGACGTGTGGTCAACATGACAAACCCTCAAGTTTGCCGAGACCGGGCTATGCTACTCATTCGTAGCTCCCCAATTTACTCATGATGGTGGGTGGCCACTGGTCTCATACACAGGCCGAGATCTCAGGAGAAAAGTTGTTATGCTTCTCCCAGGAGAGCACGCAGCCATTGTGCGAGACTATCTATAACATACACACTTTAAACGTTACAACTAAATGAGATAATATGTAAAACAAGTATGAAACTTCAGTTTGGGAAATGAAAGCTAACGGCTAAGTCTTTTACAAACTCTGTATTGGTGCATACAAAACAGGGTGGGTACAAACTCCCCGAAAGTCATTTTCTGTCTACATGTATAGATAGTAATTTTAGGTAAAATATCATGCCATAACTCTGATACGAAAATGGAACTCATGTTTACTCCCAAGCAAAGGCAAGCGGAATCTGAATAAAATTCATGGCTCCTCTTTAACCAAAACTAACCATATACACTTGCAAAACGAATGCACATGTATGTTTACAAATAGTGTATAGCATATGATACACTCTTAGTCCAACATTAGAGTGAACTTCTGCAGTCTTGTGAAAATATTATATTCCACAATGTTATTCCACATGCTTATGAGCTGCAACTGTAACTTGAAGTAAATTTAAAAGTAGTGAGGAGATCATATACAATAACTGCTTTTGATCAATAAATGTAACCTTGATGTGATGTGTACAGAAACTGTTGCATTGCAAACAAGTTCGCAAGAAATTTCTTCAATCTACGTCTTTGCAAACTGATGATAACTCAAAAGGATTCTTTCGTGTGGCTCCTAGACTCTATAATATTTACTATTTTCCAACTTTTTTTCTCTTAATGCTTGTTGGATGTCATTTTACCTTGGTGATGATAAATATTCGACAAATGAAACGTAATTCTGCTAATAATATTCTGTAATTTATCTTAACACTAGAATGGCGAAGGATCTGATACCCCCTACAACAGCAGAAACTGGTCATTTTGACCCCTTATAAGAAATGAATTTAAAATTCTAATTATTTTAGAATAGGATCATATTTTTATCTGGGGTTTATGTATTGTAAATTGTTTAGGTGGT